>NC_060168.1:3679275-3689240 GCF_021292245.1 Micropterus dolomieu | reverse complement strand
CACAGAGGTACAGACAGTGAAGGTAATGTTGCTATAGACTAAATGAAAAATGGTACAGATATTTATAATAGTGTTAATGGTAACCATCGTAATGTTAATGATTATAATAACAATAATAACAATAAGACTAGCAACAATAGTCGTTGCAGCCGAGGGTGTCGAGCAGGAACACGGGGGCAGCAGGAGACCCGCAGCCACAGATCCAGACTCCACAGCTCCAGAGCCAGAAAACCTGCAGGAAGTGATAGGAGGAGAGAGGAGAGGGACGAGAAAGCACAAGACTACCAGAAAGGGGAGAAGTTGTGTTAGTAACATGCAATAATGGGATGAGGTTGCATACAGAGGGAGAGAAAGTAGAGGAGAGAGGAGCTCAGTGCATCATGGGAAATCCCCCGGCAGTCTAGGCCTATAGCAGCATAACTAAGGGATGGTTCAGGACTAACCTGAGCCAGCCCTAACTATAAGCTTTATCAAAGAGGAAAGTCTTAAGCCTACTCTTAAATGTGGAGATGGTGTCTGCCTCCTGAACCCAAACTGGAACCTGGTTCCACAGGAGAGGAGCTTGATAGCTGAACGCTCTGGCACCTAGTCTACTTTTGGAGACTCTAGGAACCACAAGTAACCCTGCATTCTGAGAGCGCAGTGCTCTGGTGGGGTAGTAAGGTACTATGAGCTCTTTAAGATAAGATGGTGCCTGACCATTAAGAGCTTTGTAGGTGAGAAAAATGATTTTAAATTCTATTCTGGATTTTACTGGAAGACAATGCAGAGAAGCTAAGACAGGAGAAATATGGACTGTGTTCGAAACGGAAGGCAGTTGCCTCAATGCCTCGATACCGTAACAGTCAGCTGCTTCAGAAGGCATCACTTTCAAGTGATGGCAGCTCTATTTATATTAGTTTCCTTCTAGGGCAGCACTTACGGCTTACGTGTGTCGTCAGCACGCTGTCTTGCGTCTCTTCTGGCTGTCTGAAGAGACGCTAGACTTAGCATCAGCTAACTAGCTATTGAAAAGTCAAACGGCTAACAGACGCCTCAGAAATCATACTGAACGAATTTGGTTGGTTACAGTCACGGGCTAATATGACAGCTCAGTGTTTAGTTCTTGCTTGCTTTTCAAACATCGAAGCGAGAAAAATACTAAAAACTTTTAAAAACGTATTTTTGTGTACAAATTTGGCTTGTTTGTCCGCTATCTTGACCAGTTTTCGAAAGCTACAGCGGCCACAGCCGCGCTGCTTTATGGGTAATAGTCAGCATCAGGTCACCATCGATGCTGCCTTCAAAACTGGACGTTACTGGGGCAGCTTGAAGGCATCTCAGGAGACAGGAAGAGATCGTTCGAACCATTTCGAACACCACTCAATGCCTCGTCCTGTTAGACACCTTCTGAGACAGCAATTTAGCCCGTTTCGAACACAGCCATGATCTCTTTTCCTGTTTCCTGTCAGAACACGAGCTGCAGCATTCTGGATCAGCTGAAGAGTCTTAATGGACTTTTTCGAGCAGCCTGATAATAAGGAATTGCAGTAATCCGGCCTAGAAGTAACAAATGCATGGACTAGTTTTTCTGCATCATTTTTAGACAGGATCTTCCTGATTTTTGCAATATTACGTAGGTGAAAAAAGGCGGTCCTTGAAATTTGCTTAATGTGAGACTTGAACGACATGTCCTGATCAAAGATAACTCCAAGATTCCTCACAGTGGTGCTGGAGGCCAGGGCGATGCCATCAAGGGAAACTATATCTTTAGATAATGCGTCACGGAGGTGCTTGGGCCCCAGAGCAATAACTTCAGTTTTATCTGAGTTTAACATAAGAAAATTACAGGTCATCCAGGTTTTAACATCCTGAAGGCACATTTGAAGTTTAGCTAACTGATGAGTTTCATCTGGCTTGATCGATAGACATAATAATTGAGTATCATCTGCATAACAATGAAAGTTTCTGGAATGTTTCCTGATATTGCCTAAAGGAATTATAAAGTGAAGAGGATTGGTCCGAGCACAGATCCTTGAGGAACTCCATGACTAACTTGGAGGCGTGCATGGAGGACTCATTGTTAACATGTACAAACTGAAATCGATTTGATAAATAGGACTTAAACCAGCTTAGAGCGGTTCCTTTAATGCCAATGAAATGTTCCAGTCTCTGTTATAGGATCTGATGGTCAGTGGTATCAAAAGCAGCACTAAGATCTAATAAAACCAGTGCAGAGACAAGTCCTTTGTCTGATGCAATAAGGAGGTCATTAGTAATTTTCACCAGTGCTGTCTCTGTGCTATGATGAGCTCTAAATCCTGACTGAAAATCCTCAAATAAACTATTGCTCTGTAGAAAGTCACACAGCTGTTTAGCAACTGCTTTCTCCAGAGAACCTTAGAGAGAAATGGAAGGTTAGATATAGATCTATAGTTATAGTAACATCTGGATCAAGGTTGGGCTTTTTCAGAAGAGGTTTAATTACAGCTACTTTAAAGTACTGTGATACATAGCCTGTTGATAGAGATAGATTGATCATATCTAGTAGAGAGGTGCTGACTAAGACTAACTTATTAAGGTAGAATTATAACTATTGCTAGTCAATTCAGTCAATATTAGACAGACTCAGATCAGATGAATTTGGCTGGGTTAGGAATTTTGAATTATTTAATTCTGGATGCCAAATCGTTGTTTGATTTTGATGTTTCTCCCTATGTGATTCAACAGAGTAAGGGCTTTCCTATTGAGAAACTGTTTAATCTGTTTTCTCTTTGCATGAGAAACATTTTGCTCCTAATCTCTTGAACATCACAAAGTAACCTGTTCTGCAAAAGGAATTGCAAATAATTCAAGTAAAATTTGAAAAGGATTGCTTTACATATTTGGTATTTTATCATTTATGGAGTCAAAAAGAAAAACGACTGCAGTTTTATTCAGCAGCATCCCGTGAAAAGCAAAGGATGACTGTAATTTGTTAGTACAGTTTGTGGTAGTATACGAATGTGAATCAAGGTAAAACTTAAAGAGAGCACGGAGCCAAGACAAGCCTACGACAAAACAGGTTAAACGGACACATGCAGGATGGTGGCTTTGAGGCCTTCTTCATACGATCTGTCTATTGTGGGTGGCAGAAGAATGAGCCAAGGAAGAGGATCTCTGAGCCAGACAGGGGAGAGAAAATTGCCTGTAGCGTTGTGGATGTAATAGGGGGAGGCAGTGATGCGATACCGGCAGGCTAGTCTGGTCACCAGGGAGCTTCTGTCTCCAGCGTTCGCCACTCACTCTCAACGGCCAGAAACTTCTCCTGCCCCTCCTCGCCTTCGCCTTAGTTTTCCAGTTTTCTCCTCCTCTCCTCTAAATATAACTGCAGCCTCTAGAGAGTGGGTGGGTGTACATTCTCAGCTCGATGGGGAGTTTGCGGCATGTGTTTGTGTGTGATTGTGGTTTTTCTTCCAACCTTCTGGCGAGGGCCATCTCTTTCAAGCTATATCTGCTCGCCCAATGTGGGCCTGTCTCTGCTGGGCATCTGCTAATGCCTGCTCAATTACATCCAGCCCTATCAGATGTGTATGTTTGTTGGGGGGATAGACGCTTTTGAAGTCCTGCGATGCCGTCCCGAGATGCATTGTCGAACGTTGCATCGAGGGGAGAAAAAAAACGAGCGGATAAACATGTAAACCAGTCAGAGGCCAAAAAGAGCTGGCCTCTTGGCGCTCAGGGGAGGCCAGGGATATACTGTATATTCACAGGGGGTGGTGGAAGCGTTGGGCAGGGTTAAATAGTCAGGCAAGCCTTCAATTTGTACGACCTGTACGATGGGGAGGGATTAGGGAGGGCCGCTTAGGTGGCGAGGCAAGGACCCAGGGGCCCCCATTAATTACACCATTCTGACTCGCTGATGGGCCTAGGAAGGCCGCTCTTACACAGCAGGAGGGCTCATGTTGTGTTGGGTGTAAACACACACACCACAGGAATACAAGCTCTTTTGAGTAACAGAAGAAATTTGTGCCAAACCGTACCTTGCAGTTTGGTCTAACAAGTTTTCTTGTTGAGTAAACTCAGTGTGTCTGATATCTGTCACTGAGTCCTAAACACCACATCTTACTAATAGTATATTATATAATGAGATAGAGAAATTATTCAATGGGTTTCCTGGTCATTTAAATGGATTGGTTTCTTTATATTCATCTTCAGTTAGATGATAAAAATCCATTTCAGGATATTTTGTGTTGTTCACAAGCACTAACACGAAGATTTTTACGACTCTTGTCTTGATTTTCAAAGCTTAAATGTCTTAGTGAGATTACCCCACCCCCCAGAGTTAAAAGGGGTTGGCAACCAAACACTTCCTGCTTTTATGCTCTTGACAATGTTAACAGGGATGCTATGGGTTGTACAAAGGACATTTTTGTTTGTACTGATGATGTTTACTGATACAGGTAACACTCTGTTTCAAAAGAGAGGAACTAAGACACCCCTGTTTGAATCTGGTTCTGCCTAAACGCATTCTTCAGTAGATTGAAGGGCCTATTTAAGGGAGTTGGTGTCTGTTTTATCCTTAATTAAGCCAAGTTAACATTGATGGTTTTCTTTTTGTCACATGCGATCTGTTTACGCAGTAAAAGAAACACTTTATTTAAATTTAGTTTCACGTCTGCCTTCTTTGACCTTCCGTATCGCTCTGACCAGGCTTCCGGACATTTCAGATTCTCATTCTTCTGATGCCAAACCCTTCACAAATAAAGCCGATACTATCAGGAGCGGGATACCACTAGGCAATTAAAAAAAGAAACAGTATTGTTTTTTATGCTAATTTGGGTAAAGTGACCTTTTAAACAGTGGTAACAGGTTGAGTGTGCGGCCTCTGCAGACTGTCCAGTGGCCTCCTCACATTTTCCTGCATCCATGTTCTTCTTGGACTTGAACCTTTGAACTGTTTTACTCAGAATGTGTTAATGCAGTAAGTGAGACGTTTATAAACCTGGCAACAGCATAAATCACACTTCAAGATTGCTCATTTGTACATAAATAAACTGTTCTTCTGTTGTTTTTTACATTAACACTTTTATGGACAACACAAATAGCCAGAGCTTTATCAAGTGATGATCACAAAGTTGATCTTGAAACGTTTAGAATCCATGGGTAATTCAAAGTGATTTTTTATTTCTAAATAAAAGCCAACAATTTGTGTGTTTTGCCATGAAATAGGATGTTGTTAACTGAACTATACATTGTCCAACACGCTGCAAACTCATGACGATTCAGAGTGTCAGCCAGCCCCAAATGCTAAGGATGCAACTGTCGCTCCCCACGCTGCTTTCAACTTTCATTATTATTATTACCATGATTATTTCCTACTTCCCACGACATGCATGTTGTCTGTTATATAGCTAAATGTCAGCATGTCATCTTGATTTAATTGATGTTTTCTTTTGTTCCTTCTTTCTTGCTTTGAGTGGGCAAGTTCTGTGTTTGTTTGTTTTTTATCTCACTTGTGCTAATTAGTATTTATAATTATCACAATATAACATCAATGCATATCTTTTTTTTTGTCCCAACAGCTCTCGATTTAGTTCAAGTGTTACATGCAAATCCATGGCTGACTGAATGACAGTGTAGTCAAAGTGTTTGACATTACATCAATACGCCAATTTATAAATTAAGCTGACTTAACAACCCCAACGCTGTCGCTCCCACTTACAATTACAAGTCAGCCCAAGCAGGTAATTAAACTTTATGAAGCTGCAATTCCTCCAAAAATACACCAAACCCCTTCCAACCGATGACATGCACAGCATGATTTTGTGCCGTGATCAGCAGTGAATATTCAAATGATTGCTGTAAATAGACGGCTAAATTAGAAATCAAACCTGAAGAAACAATTTGTTGTAATGACAAGCTCCTTCAAAAGACCACAGCATGCCTGCCTTCCCCTGCATCTTGACAGCCTTTCTTCACATCTCGGGCTCCTGACAGGGCTTTGTAGGCGCCTTGTCACCTCAAATCTGTCTGCCACTTCTATTTTCTACCCCCCCTGCCTCCATGCTTCATCTTAGAAAGACACTGTTAATGTTAGATTTCATCAGGCAGCCATTTGGTGGTTGTTCAGGTAGGATCCCAAACTGAGGACTTGTAACCACGAGTGCTTTTTTATTCCCTCCACTGTATCTGATACGGATCCTGTTGACATTACTGATCGTTAGCGCAACACAGTGATGCTAATTCCAGTTGATGGCCTTTTCCTTTCAGCTTCGTTGTAACCTGATTATGCCAATCAGAGTGTCTAACGAGTGGAGAATGTGAAATGTTGGCAGCTTGAGAGCCCTGTTCCTACAGGAAACGTTTTTTTCCTCGTACCACATTAGATGACGATGCATCAGGTTCAGTGTGGTGCACCATTAACCCCTTGACGCCGATTGTTGCGAATTCGCATCATACCTCTTACTTGCAGACTGCAAGCCAAGATAGCGCATGGATTCCCCCAATGCCTGTTGGTGCATATTGTTTCTCGTTTTTGCCTGTTGTCGCTAATTGGCATCATACTTAAATTTATATCTTTTCTATGTTCTATAGACAAATGAACAATCTTCACTTAATTTAACATAAGCTTGAAAGTAAATGAACACAAAATGAATGAATACGAATAATTTTTTTTATTATTTGATTGTAAAAAAATTCAAGCGTTAAGGGGTTAACCTCATGAACTCGTTTCTATGAAATCTTACCTGAAATATCATACTATAGACTTATCCAGAACCGCTCTGTAGCTCAAAGGCCATGCCTTTATGAACTGAAACTGAAATTAGCTGTTTCAGTGACGTTGTCCTCACTAGATTTACTTACAGCTGAGTTTTTTTGTGAGCTACATGTGCATTCTTTCTGTCTTCCAAATCCACTCAGTATACTCTTGGAATAAACCTCCAATTAAAGGGTTTCCGATGAAATAAAGAGACAGGAATCTAATGACCAGATATTTCAACCACAGTGGGGTTTGACAGCTGGAAATGTTACAGCAATCTCAAAACAAACACAAAGAAAAACTAATAATTGGCGAGGCAGATCATTTCTCTACTGGTAGGAGCCTCACAATGTTCTGCAGACAAAGCTTGTAGGTTTAGGGCTCTCTCATGGGTATTGCGTGAGAACAGCCTCTTAAGAACCTTTCTCATTTGAAGAACCAAGTGTGTTGCTGATATTTACAGTGTTCATGAGGATCGTCTATATGAAGGACCCTTTTATAAAAGTCCCGCTTTTCTGCCTGCCCTATTTTATCAAACTGCCTTCGATTCTATAACTAATAGCCAGTTGTTTTACATATTAGGTTGACACCATAATGGTTTCACCAGAAATACATCACATTGAGAAAGCAATTATTCAATTTCATTGAGCCTGTAAAATAAATTGAGCCAAATGAAGTTAAGCAAAAAGTACTTTACATTTCTTTTTAAGAAAAATGTGCTGCAGATGGAAAAGCCCACAACCCATGAAGACAAAATTGGAGGTTTGCTAGCAGTTAGCAGTGACAGGGGCCACCCTGCAAGGGGAAGTTGGCAAATGTAGAAAATATCTATGAAAAAATTATAAAAACTGAAAACAAGAAGGAATCTTGATCTGTCCACTTTGTCTGATTTTGTGTAATGGTGTTTAGTCGTGTCTGGCTCAAGTGTGGTTCCATCTTGACAAGAATCTTGATTTCTGAATAAACAAGAAATATAATATATAAATCTGCTTTTTTCACACAGTACGTGTTCATCCCTTCATGTATGTTTTCTGGACCTCCAGCTAACAGTGAAACTCATAGAAAGGCACAGATGTCCCACTTTATACCTTCTCATCTTCACATTTACGTGTCTCTCAGCTGCTTCCAACTCACTCCCTCTTTACATCTCAGTTCACACTCTGCAGCCTGAAGCCTGATTTACATTCGCAGCTTCTGCCTGTGTGCAGTTGGAGAGGGAGACACACGGATCAGCAGAGAAAAGTCGGTTCCTGAAGGACATACCAAGAACAAAAACTAGGACAGTGGATTAAAGGAAAGAAGAGTATGTACTGTTACATAGTAAGGAAATGACAGGTGGTGCTGCCATTTGGGAGGCAGGATGGAGAGGACTGATCATCAAGTGGACCTTGTTTATTTAAACATTAAAGAAGATAACGCAGATACTATCCCAGAAACTGGAAACTAAGGAGATGGCAGCACTTGAATGTATGATTGAAGCATATCACTCACTCTTCATAAAAAAAGGAATTCTGTTCATATACCGTAGCTAACTGTGCCAAATTTAAAGTACTTCCTCCAGCATGCAGAGTGTATGTACTCCCACATAACATGACCAGAACAAATAAATTACCTAAATCTTCTAAAATTCTTACAAAACCACTATCACTATTACACACTTACACAATATATCCCAGACTTACTTCCTTTATAAAGTAACCTGTCTGTATTATGAAACACCATATCAATGACTCAGTTTCATAATAATATATTAGGAATGTAATTTCCTGGAGAGACCAATTATGTATTAATCACAGTGGAAATTAAGATAAAATGTACTGCAACATAGGCCTGACCTGTTCAGTGGCTCGACTGTAAAAATGAAACATCAAGACACATAACAAGCATCCATCATGTACTTAATTCAGATAAGAAAAATTACAAAGGCCTTTTGGATAATATTAACCCAAACACCAGTGGTGGAATGTACCTAAGTAAATTTAATCAAGTACTGTACTTAAAAACAAATTTGAATTACTTGTATTTTCTTTTTCATGCTACTTTATACGTCAACTTTACTATGTTTCAGAGGCAAATAGTGTAATTTTTCCTAAAGGCGATTCATTTGACAGTATTTTTCATACAAAACGGCAGCTTATAAAACATGATAGAATGGTAATTATTCAACTGGCCAATGGTATATAAAATAATTAAAATTAGCTTCACCTCAAAAACATACAACAATAAAATACTACTTACCAGTTGAGTGCAGCCTTGAGTGCTGTATGTGTGCTGATAGTCCTTGAGCTTTAGCTTAAGTAACACATTCATTGGTACTGCTACTAGTAAAGAATGCGTATACTTCCTCTACCACTGCATGCTAACAATGCAATGCATGCTTTGAAGAATGCTAATAAGCTAACAATGTTTATAAAAAAGGATTTAAGTAACCAATCTGATGGACATTTAGTGAAGTTGCAAGACTGAGTATGTAACCCTTGTTTCTCGAGAAGGGGAACGAGTCGTCGGTGACGACACTATGGGAACGCGTAGTTCGGTGTAACCGGAGGGGGTATATAGGACACATAGCCTTTTCTATGAAGCAAGGCACTCCAGGCGGGGTGAGGTGTGGCGGACCGACGCAGTGTCTCGTTCCCCTTCTCGGGGAACAAGGGTTACATACGTAACCCGAGACGTTCCCCTTCAAGGGAACTCGAACTGCGTCGGTGACGACACTATGGGAACGAGATACCCACTTAGGCCGCGCCGATACCCCGCCTGCCCCCAGCGTACAGAACCTGACGGCACGACTAGGAGGAGAGCGCACGGGTGCCGGGTGCAGAAGGAGGGTCCAGACTGTAAAACCGGATAAAAGTGTGAGGGGTGGCCCAGCCAGCCGCGTCACACAAATCCTGGAGAGACGCCCCTGCGAGGAGGGCCCTAGAAGCTGCCATGCCTCAAGTAGAGTGCGCCCTTACGGCCATAGGTGAAGGCAAACCGCGCACCTGATAGGCCAGGGAAATAGTCTGAACGATCCAGTTGCTGATGGTGTGTTTAGAAGCAGGGAACCCAGCCTTGGGGGACCCGAAACACACCAGCAACTGGCCTGCTTTCCTCCACCGGGAAGACCTCAGAGTGTAAATACTCAGTGCTCTGACAGGGCAGAGCAGATGAAGTCTCCCATCCTCCGCCGTCACATGAGGTGGGGGATGAAACGCCTGCAGCACCGTGGACCCTGCCAGTCTGGCCGGAACCTTAGGGACAT
>NC_060168.1:3673479-3679175 GCF_021292245.1 Micropterus dolomieu | reverse complement strand
GTGGCGGACCGACGCAGTGTCTCGTTCCCCTTCTCGGGGAACAAGGGTTACATACGTAACCTGAGACGTTCCCCTTCGAGGGAACTCGAACTGCGTCGTTGACGACACTATGGGAACGAGATACCCACTTAGGCCGTGCCGAAACCCTGCCTGCCCCCAGCGTGCAGAACCTGACGGCACGACTAGGAGGAGAGAGCACGGGTGCCGGGTGCAGAAGGAGGGTCCAGACTGTAAAACCGGATAAAAGTGTGAGGGGTGGCCCAGCCAGCCGCGTCACACAAATCCTGGAGAGACGCCCCTGCGAGGAGGGCCCTAGAAGCTGCCATGCCTCAAGTAGAGTGCGCCCTTACGGCCATAGGTGAAGGCAAACCGCGCACCTGATAGGCCAGGGAAATAGTCTGAACGATCCAGTTGCTGATGGTGTGTTTAGAAGCAGGGAACCCAGCCTTGGGGGACCCGAAACACACCAGCAACTGGCCTGCTTTCCTCCACCGGGAAGACCTCAGAGTGTAAATACTCAGTGCTCTGACAGGGCAGAGCAGATGAAGTCTCCCATCCTCCGCCGTCACATGAGGTGGGGGATGAAACGCCTGCAGCACCGTGGACCCTGCCAGTCTGGCCGGAACCTTAGGGACATAACCTGGACAAGGGTGCAGGATGGCCCTGACCCTCACCGGGGCAAACTCCAGGCATCGGGGAGAAACCGAAAGTGCCTGGAGATCCCCCACCCTCCTCAGAGAGGTGATAGCGAGGAGAAAGGTCATCTTAAGGGTCAGGTGCTTGGCCTCAGCCGACTCCAGGGTTTCGAAGGGGGCCTCAGCCAGCGCTTCGAGAACCACTGCCAGGTCCCAGGTGGGAACACTGGTACGAGTCACGGGTCTCATCCAATGGGAGCCACATACACTTTGAGCGTGGACGGGGAGAGGCCAGCGGAGAAACGGTGCTGGAGGAACTCCAGTATCACAATTACCGAGCAGGTAACTGGGTCCACCGCCCGTTCTTTGCACCAGGTGGTGAACACATTCCACCGTAGGCCGTACATCCTTCTTGTGGACGGGGCTCTGGAGCTGAGCAGCGTCTCGAGGGGACCTGCCAGGGCGGGGCCTCGAGGAGCGATATTAAATCCGAGAACCACACTCGTGCCGGCCAAAACGGGGCTACTAGTAGTAGACTGACACCGTCCTGGCGGACCCGCTCCAGCTCCCCCGGGAGCAGAGCAACTGGGGGAAACGCATACAGACGCAGCCTCGGCCACGTCTGCACCGTGGCATCCAGCCCTAGCGGGGCTGGGGGCAAGAGGGAGAACCACAGGGGACAGTGCGCCGTCTCTCGGGACGCAAACAAGTCCACGTCTATGGGGCCGAACTCTTCGCATAATAACTCCACCACCTCGGGGTGGTCCCCCCCGGGGGGGCTGTGGGCGAGAGCGCCGTCTTGCGTCCCAGGTTGGTTGAGGGGGATCCCGTGAAGCGACGCTCTGCTTCTGGCTGTGGCAGTAGGTGCTGGACGAAGGCTGTGTCAGCCTTTCCTGAGCCGTCGCGGTCCTGGAATCTGACCGGCGGGGGAGATATCGCTCAAACGCCTCTCCCTGAGTTTTGGCGTGCTGGAACCTGTTGACGACAGCATCCACTGCTTCACCAAACAGGCCAGAAGGCGAGAGGAGCGCATCCAGGAGAAAAGCCCTCTCCTTCCCCTGGATGTCCGATAGGTTGAGCCACAGATGGCGCTCCGTAGCCACCAAAGCCGCCATGGATCGGCCGATGGAACGGGCCGTTTCCTTGGTCACACGTCGCTCTAGCTCCGTCAGGGACCTCCCCCTACGTCACAGTCCCGAAGGAGATCGGCCTGGTATGCCTGCAAGACAACCATCGTGTGCAGGCTAGCACCAGCTCGACCCGCTGCCATGTAGGCCTTGCCCACCAAATCGGACGTCATCCGACACGGCTTGGTGGGGAGTGCCGGCGTCCAGAGGGATGAGGCGAGGTTGGGAGAGAGGTAGCTAGCCCCTCCACTCGTGGCATCGCTCCGTAGCTGTGCTGTCTGATCTCCGTCACGTTGCCGTAGTCCAGCCGGGGGGACGTAGACAGCCGTGCAGAGAAGGGTTTGTTCCACGAAAAAATGGTAGGGGCCGACGCGGGGTTGGTGCTCGGTGTTGCAGAAACCGCTCGTCTAGTTTGCTGCCCACCGACGGCTGCTGCACCGCCTGTGGCCAATCAATGTGCAGCTTGGCCACAGCCCGCGTCACCACTTCTAACAACTCCTCGTATCCTGGCGAGGGCTGATGACGTTCCGTTTTCCCGAACATCTAGCTCCTCAGAGCCAGATCGTGTCAGCCTCTCCGGACTCACCCCTCGAGTGGGAGAAACCGAGAAACGGGCTCCTGATCGGCGACGGGGGGAGGAGGATTCCGCGGACGAGGACCGGAAAAAGGCCTCAGCCTGTGCCACGGGGGGAGCGCATCCGACCATCCTCTAGAAAAAGAGCCGCTCGAGACCTCAGAACCATCAGGGGCAGGGCCTCGCAATGGTCGCAGGCAGCCCCCTCGAGAGCTGCGTGAGCATGCGACATCCCCAGGCATGAGACGCACATCCCATGGGTATCACCTTCCGTGATGAAACGCTCACATGGAAAGACACACTGTCAGAATCGCCTCGGCATGATCTGCTGCTGGATGATGGAGCTTCCAAACATAGCCAGAGTGCCTGCTGAATAGAAAGAAGCTAATGTGTCCTATGTGCAGGCGTGCTTATATACCCCCTCCGGTTACGCCGTCACACACTACCGTTCTAGTAGCACCAATAGGATTGGAGTAGTTTCATTCATAGTTCAGCCCTGCCACGCCCAGAGGTGTTCCCATAGTGTCGTCACCGACGCAGTTCGAGTTCCCTCGAAGGGGAACTGACCTAACCGAATGAGACACAAGGGAACATATATAGTGCCTTGGACAAACCAATTTACACATAAGGGGAAAACAACTACAACTACACAGTAAAACAAGCTAAACCGGAAATCCCCTCCAACATGGCAGACCATGGTACAGCTTGATTGGCAGGCCACAGGATTTAACAGTCCTCCACCCTTGGCCCTGCCTTTCTTTCTCCAAGACAGACTTCTCTCCAACATGGTAACACAAAAAACATAATTAATATAACAGAAAATATTTACTTAACCTTACAATGTGAAAATGTTTGCACTCCATTTAAACAGTGTATGGCTAAAGCAAATAAATGTATAACTCAGAGTCCACATCATGTCCAACAGTCACAACAGCAGGCAGGATCTTCAAGGTCAGGGTAATATGCAGTTAGGACTGAAAATGGACACAGAGAATAAGAAGCAGGTGTGTCATTGAAGAGTAAGTGTTTTACATGTGGTGTACATGACTGACCCCCTAAGTTACCACTGGATTTTGTTTTGTTTCAGGAAACATTAAGAAGGAAAGTGAATTTCCAGGAAGAACAGGGACACACTACACAAAGAAATTGAATAATGAAAGAAATCGCTACAGAAGGAAAGAAAACGTGCTGACAAACACAGAAAAAGATATAAGCGCTTAAATAAGAATGAATCTCCTCATTCAAAAGTAAATGAATTAATGAAGACAGGCAGAGTAAGCTCCAAAATAAGAAAACCACTGCTCTATCATGAATCATTGATTGAAGACATAAAGAATAAGTACTGTAAAGCAAGAAAAGAAAAAGAAAAACAACTAATAGCAAAGGTAACAGATTGTGAAGAAGTACAGGCTCCAAGCATTTGCTGAGAAAGCTCTGGGATTCTCAAAGAAGCGTCGCAGTGTTCAGAGTGAAAACCACTATACCACCAATAGACATCCCACAAACAGGTTCGCTTTTGCTTCCAAGTCCAAAGTCAAAACCTTCTTCACCCGAGATGACGTCAGTCGGGTAACGACGGGACGAAAACAAACAATTACCAGGAACAAGGTGAAGAAGCAGAAAATGTTCCTGGTTGACACAATGTAAAATCTTCACAAAAGATTTCTCACTGAAAACACCAATAGCATCTCATACTCCCTTTTTTGTAAGCTTCACCCATTTTGGGTAGTACATCCCACCCTCTCTGAATGCCACACATGTCTGTACAAGATCCACGAGAATCTCAGATTTGTCGTTGAGAATTTGCATCATTTAAGGCTCATAGAAACTTTAGATCTCGAGAGTTTGACTGAAATGATATCCTGTGACACCTCTAGCAAAATGTGCATGTATGATGAGTGTGCAGAATGCAAAGACAAGACTGTTCAGCTCTCCAGATTTGACGGCTTAGCAAAGGTTGCATTTACTCAGTGGGACACAGCAGAGTAAGAAAGGGAAGATATGAGGGAGGGTCCTACCACTGTCAAGATCACAGTGAAGAAAACAATGGAGGACACAAAAGATAATCTTGTGGAGTTATTCCACACTTTTCTTCATAAATTCGAAAGACACACATTCAACATAAATCAACAGTACTCTTACTGCAGAGAGTTGAAAAAGAACCTGTCAAAAGAGGAGGCAGTGATCCACATTGACTTCTCTGAAAACTACACATGCAAATATAGCTTAGAGATTCAAGCTGCGCACTTTGGCTCCTCCCACCAACAAGCTACTCTGCACACTGGTGTTTTGTACATAGGTGGGGAAAAGGAGCCTATTTGCTTTAGCACGGTGTCACCCTCCAAACACAAAAGCCCCCCCAGCAATCGGTGAACACATGAATCCAGTGCTGGATTACATACAAGCCACATGGATCTGTTCTACACTTTCTGAGTGATGGACTATGTACCCAATACAAACAGCACAGAGCTTGCAAGATGAGGCCTCGAAAGGCGGCACATGGAACCTTTTTGAGGCAAGCCATGGCAAGGGGTCCCTGACGGTGTTGGAGGGACCTTGAAAAGAACAGCGGACAAGCTTGTGTCCAGTGGTCGTGACATACCCGATGCCCATGAGCTATACAAGGCCCTCAAAGAAACATCTACAACTGTTAAGTTGTTTTATGTAGAAACCCCCGCTGTGGAGCCAGATTCCCCCAGTGCCATCCACAATGAAAACCCACCAAGTGGTCACATTCACTACGGGAGAAATTCTTTACCAGGCGGACAGTTTCATGTGTGCCACGCGAAAGCAGCTGAGATGTCAGTGCTTCACCACACGGCACTTCACCTTCAACAAGACATGTCAGCCTGTGACATGTCGTCACATGGAAATCCAGAGGGATGTGTGCATGCAACTCTCTCAGTCACTGTTTTGATTTTAAAGTCTTCCACCCCGGTTTTCAAACGTTACGAAGGGGTAATGCTGCAATTATATAGTTTTTGATTACTGTGAGCACCAAAATAGAATAAAATGGCATTGTCATGTTTTGTCGCGTGATTTCAGTGGCAGTGTTTAAGAAATCTTTATCAGAATATTTTTTCCAGCCTGGAAGCAACCACTCTAACTCCATTTTCAACCACAGTCTCATGTCCAATCCTTCACCAGTTCTCTTTATTTTTATTTTTTTTTATTTTTTTATTATTTATTTTTTTTTTAAACCTGTCCTGCCCAGCAGCCTGGTATAGAGTATGATGACCTGGATACCATATTGTGCCAGACAGATTTTACTTTAACAAGAGAGTATTAAAATACTCCTTTGTCTGTTTTATTATTTATTTAATTATGTATTGATTTGTCACCGGGCCGGACAGGGGGGCA
>NC_060168.1:3647469-3673379 GCF_021292245.1 Micropterus dolomieu | reverse complement strand
AATAATAATTAATTTAAATAAGTAACTGAAAGAAAAGCATCAGGAATAATTCTACCAGGGACAACCTAAGTTTGTTTGTGTCTGTGTGTGTCTGTGTGCGTGTGGGTGAATGTGTCTGTATGTGTGTGTGTGTACATGTGTGTGCGCATAAGCCTGTTAAAGAATGTAGTTGTTAGAGAGAGTGGGACGCCACGACTGTAACAGGCAGGCAATAGGGGTGGAAGAAAGAAAAAGAATAAATCAAATCAAAAAAAAAACAAAGATTCCCAGATGCACCGCGATGCAAACGCAGAAGACCCCGACCCAAATGCCAGTTGACAACGTAATGCCGACGGAACGCAAAAGAGGAAGAGCAGCGCCCGGACCGACCGCGGCGCGGACACAACATAGACCAGTGGCCCCCCCCATCCAGCACCCCACCGCCGCGCAGCAAACAACCACAATGCCCAAATGCCACGCAATCATCAACACCAATGCACAAGTGACGAGCCCAACGCGCACCAGTTCTCTTTAAACAGCTGCTGTGAGAGAGGAGGCCTCTTCACATTAACTTATACGGATCTGTAACATCAGCAGACTGGCATTTTCACAATAACGGCAACAATAATTGTTTTGTAAATGTAAGTTGTCTGTTACATTTACAATTTTAATGTCTCTCCTCTCCCAGTTTTTAGTTTTCAAGGAGTTAATGTAATATTTTGCCTTTTTGAATCATTGTTAATGTTTTATACGTACAATTGTCTGTTGCATTATTAAAGCCTAATCTTCATTATATTTTGAATCTTGTATCATTAAGTCACACCTACATTTGTATCCAGAATCCAAAATGTTAATTTATGGCTAAAAGGCTTAAATTAAACCCTTAACGCCTGAATTTATTTACAATCAAAAAATGTAAAAATATATTTTTGTTTTCATTTGCTTTCAAGCTGATGTTAAGTTAAGTGAAGATTAATTTTTCTGTAGCACATAGAAAAGATATAAATTCAGGTAAGTGTAGGTACGATGCAAATTAACGACAACAGGCATAAGGTTCCTAGGTATGTATCGAATATGCACCAACAGGCATTGGGGGAATCCATGTGCTATCTTGGCTTGCAGTCTGCAAGGAAGAGGTATGATGCAAATTCGCGACAATTGGCGTCAAGGGGTTAATGCTAAAACAAGCAGACCTTATAGAGAAACAGTTTGTCCATACCAGCCTGTCACAGTGAACCACCCCATCACATCAGTTACCACCCCGTCACAGGGTAATTTTGTTAAAAAATAAAGGAAAGGAAGTGAAATGACCCATAAATGAATGTCGATTAACATTCTTGTTTTGTGGATTAATCAAATAAATTTAACTTTTATGTGAACATTTTAAGTGAATTAGTATTTTTTGTACAAACAATGTTGCCATTGATATGTTGAATATATAATTCAAGGTTAAAAATCTAAACATTAAAAAAATAATTAAATTACATACTTTCTGTTGATGGTGTCCCAAAAACATTTTACTAGTAGGAAAACATTCGTTTTTTAGGTTGTGCATATTGTCCGTGATGGGGTGGTACAATAATAGCTCCTGTGTCTGAGTAAAAAGGATAATATTAAGAAGGATTTTGTGTTTGAGGTGGGAAAATATATTTTCTTTAACATATCTTAAAAGTTGTAGGTTAAAAGAAAAAAAGTTTGCTCTTGATAAAACATTGTAAACTGACAAAGTGGAAATGGCACCCATTTGTAAAATGACTCAGCTACCCTCCAGTGGACATAAAGTTGTTCCTGTGATGTAGAGACAGAGCTCAGTTAAAACTTTATGGATGAAAGATACTTTTGTTACAGATTAATAACTCACCACTCTGAAACTCTTGCTCCAGTCCATGTTGCTAAGCTGGTCAGCAACATGTACAGCTGAACTGAAGCTGTTTACCGGCTTCTCGCTGACCCGCCATTCTCTGCTTCTGATTGGCTAGTAGTCCTTAACTAGGAACTGCGCATGTGCAACTCCCAACAAAGATCATTTACAGACAAGATGTATCACTCCATAGCTAAAACGAAGCCTTCAACACAGGGTGAAAAGAGGAGCTGCAGCAATGTGTAGTATGATAGTATGAAATATGGTGTTCTTTAATAATTAAACCATGTAAATCTGACGATTGGCTCCCATTTTTCTTCGGCACTGAGCTAAAGAGCAAATTTACAGCGGAAATCACATCAGTTGAAACAAGTGACCTCTGTAGATTACTTCACTGGCAAAAATACAGAACATTCATGACCAAAACATTCTTATGAGCTCAAACTACATTACACAAGAAAAATGCATGAACTCATATAACAGAATTAATAGTATATGATTTCACTTGCCATAATTGCCATCCTTTAATATCCATGTATCTGTGTAGATGTATTGACCTAAGGGTACCCTCTCACAGAGGTTTTTTGAAATGTTGCCAGTTCTTGAGAGACGTGCATGAGTTGCAACACTGGCGACCAATACTGTGTATTTTGTCTGTATGGCCACTGCATAAACACATGTGCACTGTGACTTATGGAAATTTGGATGAAAAGAGTTACGAGTGCCCTGTACGCAGGATAAGCGGTTGACGATGGATGGATGGATGGATGGAGTCACGAGTTTGTTGTTGTACTTTTTAAGGGCTAAAATATTGTAATGGCAAAATGCATCCTCTAAGCTAGCTAGTTAGCCTTTGTGCTAAAAGAACTTGCTGTTCTTGTCAGTCTTTATGACTGACCAGTATAGATTCTGTTCCTGTTCAGGTATATATGTTCATATTATGGTATTTTTTATAACTGACACTTTCTCTTTCTCTAGTGCTGCAAAGATGGTCTTTGAGAGCCATGATTGCCTCCTCTCGCACATCACACGGATTAGAGTCAGGCTTCTCTCTAATAATCCTACACAATTCGCACAGAAAGGTGGAGAGCAGAATTAAGCAGCTGGGATTGCCTGCGGGAATAGAAAACATGTAGCAGTTGTGGAGTAGTGCGCTTCTCTCCCCTCAAGTATGAAAACAGATCACTAGGTTTCTTAGCCCGTCCCCCCATATGTGGTTTGACCACTGCTAAAGGCTGAACGCTTTGGCAGCAAGAGAATGAAGTCTACTTGTTACTCTCTACGCATGCCCCCTCCACCTCAGTAATGAATCCATCGGCTGATCTTAAAATTGATCTGTATAAGCCATATATGTGCAGGTGTGGAACAATTCTGTAAACTAAGAATGTTTTTTTTAAAATAGACATGTTAATAGATTATTTATTACCAAATGCAAAACGAGTGAAACGAACAAAAATCTAATTCAAATTAATATTTGGTGTGACGACCAGCATCATTTCTTCCAGGTATACCTGCACATGGTTTTTGAAGGGCCTCTGCCCAAACATCTTGGAGAACACCCCTCAGACCTTCTGTGGATTTAGGCACCCTCGGTTGCTTCCCTCTCTTCATGTAATCCCAGAAGGACTGGATGATGATGAGATCAAGGCTCTGTGGGGGCTAAACCGTCACTTCCAGGACTCCTTATTCTTCTTTACTTACTAATGATTTTCGCTGTAAGTCTGAGGTCATTGTCATGCTGCAGAATACATTTGGAGCCAATCAGATGCCTCCCTGATGGTGCTGCATGATGTATAAATATCTGCCTACTTCTCAGTATTGAGGAGACCATTCATTCTGACCAAATCCCCAACTCCATTTGCAGAAATGCAGCCCCAAACTTACAATGAACCTCCACAATGCTCCACTTTTTAATTTTATTTAACCGTTATTTATTCAGGGAGCTTCACTGACAGCAGGTTTGGTAACATTTGGTCAACATGTATGCCCGTCAGCATGTATGCATTTCCCTGATTAATAGGTCAAAAGCTGTTAAAAATGCTGTGCTTGTACTCCATGCACTTTGTTGGTTCATCAAGTCCATTAAAAAGTGTATGACAGTGATCCCACAGTAATAAGCCCCGAATCATTCCCGTACAAGACACCTCCTCTTCATCCTGTCAGTGTGTCATTACTTATAACATGCAGTAATACTGCTTATAATCAGTTATTTCTTTGTAGGCTCTTTGTGGTTTGAGGGTCTGAGGGTAGTACTGACTTACAGTGGGCCTAGTTTATAAGCTGTGTTGTTGATTGTGACATTGTACATTAGGCTACATGGTTGTGCTCTGTAAGTGAAAAACAGGTTACAGTTAATGAATTCCTTATAGATATGCAGTTTTATAAGCAACCTGGATAGAGCACAGCAGGTGATACAACACTCATAACCATGAGACTTGAGACTTGGACTCTAGCTCAGAGATGTGAGCATCTCTGCTAAAATGTAGCAATGCATCATTTTTTCCCCTGGTTTCCCCATGTGTGAAAGCAGCTCACAGCCTGTCCGCTGTATTTCTTTCCCTCGCTGTTTTTCGTAACAATAAAAGTGTAAAAAAAGTGCCCTCCTCCAGAGTCCACGGCAGTGATGCAGCCACTCCAGGAGCACCACATAGCAGCCATCACACATACTCACTGTCCCTATCCAAACTAGCTCAGAATTAAACAGGGGATCCCATTTATGGTTGGCCTGGTCATGAACAATGGTACTGAACACAGAGCAAAATTGTTTTGTGGGTTGTTTATTCCCTGACAGCACGCAATAAAGAACAGTTTTGAGGGTTTAAGACAATCAGCGTATGCCACTAAGATATGATTCTATCCATTTATCACCACTCACGCTGCCCCGCTGTTCAGTGTTGCCCTCAGCGTGGTGGAGATATCACACACTTAACCCAAAACGGGTTACCAATCTACAAGAATTGGCAGCAATACAAAATCGTCTTTCATCTACTTTAGGTAGGTAGGTTTA
Organism: Micropterus dolomieu; assembly: GCF_021292245.1. NCBI lineage: Eukaryota > Metazoa > Chordata > Actinopteri > Centrarchiformes > Centrarchidae > Micropterus > Micropterus dolomieu. Next base: position 3,668,532 of record NC_060168.1, on the reverse strand, counting down.
TTGTAACAATATATATAACAAGTTATAGAGTGGAATTGAGTTTTGTAACTCCATTCTGCTTCATACATTAATACCGAAGCAATTATAAAAAATGGTGAACAGAAATAAACTATATTCAGTGGAGCAGTGCTGAGGATGAACTAGAGTCTGATAGCTTGGGGGGAAAAGCTGCTCTGCAGTCTGGTGGTGCAGCAGCTGAAACTTCTATCTCTCTTCCCAGAAGGCAGCAGGGTGAACAGGCTGTGGCTGGGTGGGTACTGTCCTTTAGTATCCTTTGGGCTCTGTGTAGGCACCTCACCTCACCGATATCACTGATGCTCGGGAGATGGGTACCAATGATCTTCTGAACAGTCGGGATGGTGATGGCACAATGGGTAAACACATGCCTTTGATGTGAAAGACCGGGGTTCAATCCCCCACTGTGACCGATCCGCTAGTGTGTCCCTGAGCAAGACACTGAACCCCTAGTTGTTGCAGAGGTGTGTGACCTCTGACATGTATAGCAATTTTGAGTCGCTTTGGAGAAAAGTGTCTAAATGAATACATGTAATTTAAATGTAATCACCCGCTGCAGAGCCCTCCGGTCCTGGGCCGTGTACATCCCATGCCAGTTAGTGGTGTTTCCAGTCAGGATGCTTTCTATTGCTCCTCTGTAAAAGCTGACAAGAAGTTGGTGTGGGAATTTGGCCTTCTTGAGCTTCCTCAAGAAATACAGTCGCTTCTAAGCTTTCTTCACCAGCGTGGAGATGTGAGATGACCATGTCAGCTTTTCTGTGGATTCCCAGGAACCTGAAACCTGCTCCACCTCAGCTCCACTGATGTAGACAGGAGTGTGTGTCTTTATCTCCTTCTTCCTAAAATCAACGATCAGCTCCTTGGTTTTGCTGAAGTTGAGCAGTAGGTTGTTCTCTGTGCACCACTCTACAAGAATATGAATTTCCTCCCGATATGAAGTCTCATCGTTGTTTCAAATCTGGCCGATGATGTTGGTGTCATCTGCAAACTTCACAACAGTTCTCTTCATGTCGGGGGGATGCAGTCGTGGTCATATTTCTCCCACACCTAGACTAAAATACCCACCTCAGCAGTCACTTGTTCCCTGTCTCTTCTGTGCAACTAATGTATCAAAGGAACTCCATTTCTTCAGCAAAAACAAAGAGCTATTACAGTAATAATTCACCAAGCAAACCATGCCACACTATTTAACAGCCCAATAACACTCCCTACGCCTTGTTCTTTGAGATTACGGGTAAAGTCATATTTTGAAATGATGGAAACACACTTATTTATCCGATTTCCAATTGAGTGGGATGAGAATATAGTAGTAGTAACTTAGTAGGCCTCAGTGTAGTTACGTAGACTAAGCACTGAAAGTGAGCGATTAAATTGATTGCACTGCAGCTACTTATTAGTAATGTCTGATGTAATATATGTTTTAGTATTTGTATTGTTGTTTAAATGCTGCGTTTTGTCACGTATGTGAAAGTGTACGCCTTGGAACGCATGACAAGGTCAGAACAATATTTTGATGATAAAGTGAAAGTCCAATGAAGTGACTGGTAAGAGGGGGGAACAGCTAGCCTGGCGCTCTCCAAAGGGAATGCCACAAGTTGTCAATTTTCCAATTCAGTGTGTCAAACTAGATAAAGATATAGATAGATATAACATGTTAATTAGTAACCTTAAGAACTTTGGACAGAACCAGACTAGCTGCTTTGCAGTGTTCATGTTAAGCATGGCTAACCACGTCCAGATTCCAGCTCTCTACTTCAAGGAATAGTTAGACATTTTTGGAATATGCTATTAATTGGCTGGGAGACTACAGGAAGTTCATGCTCCCAGCCGAGAAATTGTCTGGCACATATACTCTTGTAAAATGGCGAAATGTAACTTTTACACCTGTTTTTTTATGCTAATTAAGCTAAAAAGATATAACATGTTATTAAATGAGCTTTAGATTCTGTTGCAAGACCTGTCCATACACCAACTCCAGGCACATAATTATGGCATTTTAGTTATGTTGTTTATTTTGCTGCATAATTTGAAGATCATTAACATGCAAACATAACTTCATGGATTGCTATCTTGATTGATAGATGAATAGGTGTGCTATATTAAGCATGTGGATGCTGTATCATACTGTTTAACATGAACTGTAATCCTGGCTGCAAAACCAACAATAATATGCTTTTGACATTAATCACAGTGTTAGAGGTTGATATGGAATCAATTGATTTCATTTATGGCCAATTTTTACACTGAGACGCTACAAGACTGTAATTCAAATGTTATTACTAAAATGTGCAGCTTTACAGCCTTGTGTTAAGATGCTTGTAGTTATGACACTGATCAAGATAATCAGAACTTGTGGCACTGCAGCTTTACTCTTGTGTGCTTTTGATTACAGTGTGTTTACAGCATGCTCAGAGAGGACTCTGGGCCATTATGTTCTTCTTCAGGAATCCTCCCCTCCATATCCTGGCTTCTGAAAATCCCTCAGCCTGCATAGCACCAACTAAATTGAAAAGTAGTGAGTGACAGACTGGCTGGGGTGTGTTTGTCTGACTGTGTCGGTGGGTGGGTGGTATTATTTCAGCCTATTTTCTGTCCCTGCCCAATACTTTTGTAAGAAAACAGTTACACTGATGTATGATTATTTGTGTCCATGGAAACTTCTTTTTATAAAATACCATTTAGACCATTGTGGGAGATATTCTATACTTAAACCTAGATCAATGGAATTATTTTAAGATTAACAGTCAAAGTATCAAGGTAACTTATTTATCATTATACAACACAAAGTTGTACAATAACACAGGCAGACTGGGGACTCCCAGGTAGTATAATATATAAATTAGCTATGTTAAGTGGCATTTTCATTACAAAACGACTCCCTTTAAAGGAGAACTATTCAATTCAGTTTACTAGCCACAAGAGGTACTGGAGCAGCTGTATTAATGTCTTCTGTTGTTCTGGAGAAAATGAGTTAAAATGATTTTGTTTGGCCTTGGAGAATACAGATTTTAACAGAAGGCTTGAGTTACAAAATGGAGGTGTTAGGAGGTGAGTTTTGTGCTGTGGGTGCTTAACTGTCAGGGAGGGTCCACTAAAAAGATGCAATTAGCACTAATGATAATGCTGCTGCTGCTGATAATTTTCTCTGTTGAAGTTATGAAAGAACAGTGGTGAATAAGTACTTAGATGTATAATAATGTAAAAATAATCCATTACATATACAAGTCTGACATTCAAAATCCTACTAGTACTAGCTGTGGCTCAGGAGCTAGAGCAGGTTGCCGTTAATCGGAAGGTCGGCAGTTCAATCCCTGGCTCCTCCAGGCTGCATGTCAAAGTGTCCTTGGGCAAGATACTCAATAGGTATACTGAATTGCCCCTGGTGGCTTTTCCGCCAGTGTGAGAATGGTGAATGCAGTAGTAAGTAAAAGCGCTTTGAGTGGTTGAAAAGACTAGAAAGGCGCTATACAAAGCATTTAATAGTAATATCATCAGCAAAATGCACTCAAAGTAAAAGTACTCTTTCCGCAATTATTTTTTTTATATATATATATATATATATATATATATATATATATATATATATATATATATATATATATATATATATATATATATATATATATATATTGAACTGCTAACACATCTTAAACTTAACCAGCAGCCACCGCTACACTTTGTTGTGTATTTGTGTGCTTTTTTTGTAAAAAGGTCACAAGTTAAAGGGTTGGGAACTACTGGAACCCCCCTCCCTTTGTATTGTAGAATTCTAATTGGTAATGTACTGTAACCAGTTATTATACCTGCCAAGTATAAAGTAACATAAAATTAATTTACTCAAGTATGTTCTTTAGCTTTGACCCTAGAGAAAACAGAGAGTTGGGCACAATTACAAGACACCAACCCGGCAGTGTCAGTTTATTAAACAAAAAACAGTATATGTACAAACTTATGGTGGGGTGGTAGGCAATGTCCAATAACCCAAGTGAAGTAAAATAGATCCCAACAGTGCACAGGTAGTAATTCCAGGCAGAGTTAGCAAGAGAGAAGCAATACACAAAATCCACTGAAGACAAACATGCAGGCGAGGGTAACATGCAAACACGAGACACTAACCGACATACGATGATGGGCCGACAACACAGAAGGGAAGCAGACAATAAATACTGATGCACACAAGCAGTAAGGGTGACAAACACAGGTGAGACACATTAGGAAATCAGGACAGACAGGAATCAAAGCATGACACCAACACCAGAGACAGATTATTAGCAAATTAAAACAGGAAGCAGACACACCTAAAACCTGACATTTCATTGTTTTTCAATAACTAGAAACTAAGTGTTTGAAAACTCAAAATCTTATCAAAAAATAGTTTTGCAAGATTGAAAACTAAGATTTGCAGGCTTGCAAAATGTTAGAAAATAATAAAATCTTATGTTGTTTTTGAGTTTTCCTTCTTCAGAACTGCAACATTTTTTTTTATGATGTTGCACAAACAATTTTTCAGAGTTTCAAATTTGTCAGTGTTCTCCCACTGTATAAGTTTGTTTTCCAGGTTTTAAACCTTGTAAATGGTGATCTGAAAACTGGTGTGCAAATGTGTGAAAAAAAGATTTAAAACTCTGAAAATTGTGGACTGAAAGGGCGGATCTTTTTTTTGCAAAATATCTTTTTTGAAAACTGAATCAAGTTACATAAAATAGGCAACTTTTACAATTTAGATTTTTCAACAGATAACAGAAAACAAGAAAGGAATAACATAACATAACCAAACCAACCCCCTCCCCTCACACTTATGCTCTACTCTTGGGAAAATTGCAGATAATCTTGCTTTGGAGAAATGGACAGGGCAAAACTTTTTATTACATTACATTTGCTCTCGTATTGCCGACTATTTTTTCAGAGCTGAGTTTACAACACCCACTTTGCGGAGATACGCCCATACAGTTGCGAGTTCGCAACTCACATGGTTTGTGGCAGCGTTGTCATGTAGATCTGCTCTGAAACTCTGAAACTCAGACTGAGTGAAAATGAAGCTTCGCAACCTCACAACTTAAAAAAAAGCCTGGAGGCAGGGCCTTCTGCTGAAGTACAGTCCAATCACAAGTCGCATTTACTGGCTAGAGGGATTGACATACTGCTCCACCAATGACAGACGCGGACAGGATACGTGTTCAGGAGGCACGTCTCGCTGGACTTTCAGAGCAGATCTGCGTGACAATGCTGCCACAAACCATGTGAGTCGCAATCTCGCAACTGTGTGGGCGTATCTCCACAAAAAAAGTGTGCAAATGACGTAAAAATGTAATAATCATTTCAAAATAGCTGACTTTGGTTGGGTTTAGGGTATGGCTCCAAGAGGCTTTTTTTTTTATTTTAGAGATGATACATCTGCCTTCCAAATTTCGTACATCTAGGTGAAGCGTACGGTGCTGTCTGCTTCATTGAAATTTTGTAAGGGGCACTATTGAGCCACTTTTCAGCACCCATGCCGCAGGACCGTATCAGACAGCAAAACATTTTCTGAGTTTGGGGCAGATTTAACCATGTACAGTCCTTTTGCACACTACTTCCTGTTCCATGGCAAAACATTAAAATTCAATGCCACGCCACAAGTGTGTTGTTTAAATGGTGAAAAATTTCATAGTCAATTCAAAATAGCTGGTTTCAGGTTGGGTTAAAGGTAAGGCTCAAAAGTATTTTTTTGAAGTTTAAGGATAATACATCTGCTTCTCAAATTTCGTACATCTAGGTGAAACGAACAGTGGGGCCTGCTTCGTTGAACTTCTGTTATGGATTCAGCATGGCATAGAAGCAGATACAGTGTAACTGATACATATACAGGGACAAAAAAGGTTCCTCACCACTGCTTTGTATTTGAGTCTCCCCACACCAAGTCCATGATGACCACAATCCTTTTTTTTCCAGAACTACATATAGTTCCCAAAGCCTGAGTGGAATCAGCCACAGTGCTAATCTGTCTGGATCCTAGCAGAGTATCTGAAGCTATTTCCCAGCTTCAGTCAGTGGTCCCCTGCCACTGATAGAGATCTTCTCTCCCCATGGGAGAAGGCCAGTGGCTGTCCAGTCGGCCACCACACTGCTTTCCATGATCAAACTGATTTCCTTCTAGCTGCTGGGATTTGGTAATGTCCTCAGAGCTGGGTTTCAAACTCTTTGGCTCAAATCCAATTGTGCTGGAATAAGAGCAGAGGTTGTTTTCAGCCGCTGCTGAGCAAAGTAAATAAAAATTGGTGGTGAATTTTACATTTGTGTTGGGTAACTGAGTGCAGAGCAGAGTAGTTGTTCTTCCCAGCCTCCCAAGTGGCTGTTGCCTTTGTTTCCAGTTAAACAATCAACAGAAAACAAGAAACAAAAGGGAGACAGAAAAGCCAAATGACAAATTATTTTAAGAGTGTGAGGAAAAATGCAGCATGTGTCAGAGGCAGAGTGGGTGTACTGTATGTGTGTGTTCATCTGTGCACATCGGGGATGGCTGAGCCATTCTTATTGATTGTTAAACTGGAATGGAAGGGATTGGAGTTACAGAGATCAATGCTAAGACAGTTTGGTCAGCCATGAAAGTTTCCAGAACACTCATTCTACCCCATCAGCACAGTTAACAAGATATCAGACCACATAGAAACATGTTCAGTCTTGAACACATCCCTACAGTTGACTCAGAGTTACTTTTTTTTAACAGTTTTATGTTCCAAGAAGACATTTCTAGTTTTGATACCCAGTAACTTCTAAAGTTGTAGCCAGGTTTTCGGGCAGTTTAATCCGAATCAGACAACATCATGGATTTTTTTGAAATCTCTGCAGTTTGAAGGCATGTTGAGTGAATGTGTGGTGAAGTGTTCTACAGGTTAAACAAGAAAAGCAAGGAAATACAACTTTCCCATAATTGAGGGTTTAATACTCGGCAGGTCAGTTTGATAGTCTGGCATCAACAGTTATTAACAATGTGAAGGCTGTGGCTTTAGGGATGTTAGTATCGATCTGTCTGTCAGTCAGTGGGTCCACCACTTTGGTCCAAACTGAAATATTGCAGCACATATTGGATGGATGGTTATTAAATGTTGTACATACATTCCTCAATTGTAACAACTTTGATGATCCCCTGATCATTCACCCGTCATACTTTTGGTTTATTACAGAATACCTGCCTTGGCTTCTGATTTTAGCTAATGTTAGTATCAATGTGCTAAACTAAGATGATGAAAATGTTAAACATGAAATTTGCTAAATATCAGCATTGTCATTGTGAGCATATTAGCAGTTAGCTCAAAGCACCACTGTGCCTTAGTATGGGGTCGCAATCTGTATTCAGTATCTGAATTACTAAGGCAGCAGCTCATTAGACTGTTAGCTGCTGGACTGATCCTGGTACTGCCCTCCAGATGCTTTCTGTGATTGAAGTAGTGCACTTAAGCACTGTTCAGCAGTGGGATTTACTAAGCACAGAAAAATAAATGATAACATAGTGATCTTGATTACAAGATATTCACATTGGCCACAGTTCAACTCCACCTGAGAAAACTGCTTCACTTTTACTCCAAATATTACTCTATTATAGTTGTGTGTTACACTAATTGCTGTACATAGATATATGACAATTGACATACATAGAGCAGATAGAAGTAACAGTATTACAATATGGCAAACCAAAGTGGTGCAGTGCCCCTCTACACACTGGCATTTGACTAATTTAACCATATACAACACTATTTTCAACAACACGTGTTCATTCACCATTGCAAATCTAAAGTAATGTCCTTGAACAGCAGAATTAAGTAGCTATACAACTACATACACACGCCTGTATTTGACTGTCTGAATATATCACAGAAATGAATAAAATATAAACATTCCTTGTCCTGTATCCACTTCAGATTAACAGCCCTCTAGCATTTCTTTGGAAAGGATCCCTTCATTTGTCAGCAAGGCTTTTATTGGGTTGTACTTATCAAAGGCAAACTCAATGTAGAAAGATAGTGCTGGCTGTCGGTGTGGACACCACACGCATGTGAGCAGCAGCAGTTCAGCGAGGTAGCCCTCACACACAGGTAGAGGTAGCAGGGCTGTAATTATATTGTTGTGAAGTTCAGCCGTGTACAAAGTTGGTGGCCAAAGGTTGAAAACAGCGTGTGAGTGTATCAACAACAATAAGATTGCAACAACTTTATATCATAATAAAATATTTATTTATATAGCACAGTTACAAAGCGCTAATAAGACTAATAAAGTAGTCCCCCAGTGTGTGTGTGGGCAGGGGTGGTTAATTGATAAAACAATTAATTCAATAAATGAAAAAATAAATAAGTAAATAAATAAAGGAAGGGTGGACAGGAAAGGAGATTAGATGACTGAAGAGGAGAGGAGATGAAAAGACCAGATGGGAGGAGAGATGAACTGGTGAGCAACGAAGGGGAGCAGCCTGTGGCCTCATGTATAAACGCAGACACAAAAGACGTACGCTACTTCCTAAGAACACTTTGGGATTTATAAAATACAAAGTTGAGGGTAGACTGTGTGCGGTCCTCCACAGAAGAATATAAACTGGAGAAATCAGAAAGTTTTTTTTCAAATTGATACCACTGTGTAAAATAAATGGAAATATTACCTCCCACATGTTGGACTACACAGAGTTAATTTGCAAGAACAGATAACAACCATTGCTAAAATGTATAAACAAACGCCTGTTTGGTGTTCCCTGGAGTGCACGTGATTTAGGATAACACAAAGAATGCCTCATATGTTGTACAGTTTAATCAAGCATCATATTTAATTTGATCTGTATTTAATAATAACTTGCATGCTATGAAATTTATCTCAAATAAGTTGAACAGTAGGACAAGTTACGTTTAAACTGATGTCATTGGCACCATGCATAGTTTTATATATTGCTACCACATGTATGTTGCTATATCTATATATCTATAGCGGCATCTCTTTTTTTTTTAAACAAAGGAATTCAAATGATATACCTGAGTCATCCAGTGCGCCCTGCATGTGTCCCACCTCCACCACTGCTCAAGGGCAATTTATACGTGTGCGTCGAGTCTGCGACATTGCCGGTGATGTTGGTTATGTGCTGTCATGAGCATTTATACACTCAAGAGTCACTTTGCATTGTTTAGTATTGGAATTTGTTTTTATCTGTTTTAAAGTCTCCAGAATAAGCACGCCAACATGCATATCGTCGCTTACACAGTTTTTTTGGTAATTTGTTTCATAGTTGTGAAAATATAGTTCTCATTTTTATATTGTTAGTATTATGTTTAATTAAGGTCGGGGTGCTGAGTGCAGACTGAGGTGAGGACCCAAATGCAGACAATGGCGAGGCAAGAGGAGGATGCAGTTCAAAATAAAGCTTATTCAAATAACTGAACAGGCTTACGTGGAAGCTCGGAGCAAAGGTCGAAACAAAGGTAATCCAGAAGAAGGCAAATCCAACAAAAAGACAGAGTAATCCAAAATGGGGGAACAAACCAGAAATCCAGGGAACAGAGCACCACGCAGAACACTCAACATAGACGCAAGGACGTGACAAAGACTGGAGAGACAAGCAGGCGTACATGTATACAGGGACTAACGAGGGGGCGGGAGCAACACAGGTGAGCGGGATCAGGGCTAACGAGGCAGAGAGACAGCAGGGGAAACAGAGAGAACACTAGACAAGCAGACATGGGGCAGAGTGAATAACCAAGAAGACAGAAACACACACAAGTTACACAGAACCAGAACCTAAATGAGAACACAGAACTAGAACACAGAGTACACAGGAGACCAAATCACAAAAATACAAACAAGGACCAGGAATGATTACCAAAACATGAACTAAGGACATGGAACTAAACTCAGACTCCCAAACAAGACACACAGACAGGATCATGACATCACTTAGCACTTTACTTTATTCCATGCTATCCACTTGCTGCTGTAATGTTGAAATTTCTCACCTGTGAGACAAATAAAGGCCGATCTTATCTTATCTCTTATCTTGTGCGTTGCTGTCTGCGTCACTCTGCAATTACACCGCCAAAACGCTAGTTGGCAGTATGCTTTCTGTGTTCCATTGTGTTAAGTTTCTTCTTCTTTGTCGGCTACAACAAACAATGGCCACTGAAACTGAGCGGCTCATGTTGGAGTTGGAAGTGACTGATTGAAAAGCAGTTTAATTGTTCTTGAAATTACTGAGCCGTAAAGAACGCGTCAGAGGAGATGGTATGTATGACCCTTGAACCGGTTGAGGCAGAAGAAGAAGGAAGAAGAAGAAGGACAAGCCAGAAATGCCTAGAAGGAAATGTGATGCTACCAAGCAGATCAAACACAGTTCTTGCAGTCTGCGTCGCTGTGACGTGTAATTACATCTTCGGGCAGGTGCGCGTCAAATCTATGCCATACCTACGGCGTAGATTTGACGCAGAAGTATATGTAGTATATGGAGCTCTGGTGTCAGCTGTCTTATGGGGTACCAACACTCCGTCTGTGTAATGTGCCTTTTGGCTTCTCCTTTTATGTTGGAGATCTTCTTTTTTATTTCGGAGAGGGTCCGACCTCAGCCAGCAGCATTCACAGAGTCGGCCGCATGCTGACTCTGTGTCCACCAAACAATATATGATCTCTTGTTTTCAACCTCCCCAACTTTATTTGTGTATTAATATTACTTCGGGCTGTTTTATGGATGTTAAAAGGGTGGGACAAGGCGCCAAATTTCAAGTTGACTGTGATTTATTAATGGCAACAGGCGTGGAACGTGCTGTAATGAATCAGAATATTTTTCTGATCTGATAAAATAAATGGCCCCTGGAGAGGAGATGAGATGATTGGAGGGGAGAAGAGAATATGGCCCAGAGGAAAGAAGGAGAGAGGGCTGGTAAGGAGAAGAGAGAAAAACAGGAGAGCAGAGCAAACACCCCTGCTGCCCACCCTAGTTTACTCGTGAATATATAAATAAAAAACAATTTGCTAAACCACAGTATCTGGGTGTGTCTTCATATAACAGTGCATAGATTTTTGTTTATATTAGGATGGTTATGGTTGTGGGTTTGGCCCTGCGATGGACTGGCGACCTGTCCAGGGTGTACCCTGCCTTTCGCCCAATGTCAGCTGGGATTGGCTCCAGCCCCCCACGACCCTGTATGCAGGATAAGCTGTTGACGATGGATGGATGGATGGATGGATGGTTGTGGGTTTGTTATTATTAATAATCCCTTATCTCTGTCATTACATACAATGAAACAAGAAATGGTAAAGAAGTAAAAAGAGATCAATTTAATACAGTCCACATTAAACATTATTGTAAAAGTAATAAAATGTTCATCCCCGGCAGATTCTGTCCAATGTTGACTCCATGGCTTCAGATGAAGGCAGTGTGGAGGCGCCACAGAGTGCCGTCCGCTTCATTTCGGCAGCTATGTTGACCAGTTGGACTGTTCAGACAGACTTGTAAGAAAACACACTGATAATCTATTATAAATTACATAAATGATCTGATTCTGATACATGATGAAATATGTATCCCATGCTTACCAACTTTTTTGATTTTCCTGCACCTCTCTCTGCTGTTCTTCTGGAGTTTCAATCCCCACATAAAAAATGTGCCCATCCACTGTGTTTATCAGAACACAAGGCGATGGTCCCTTTAACTTCATTGTTGCAGAAGAAGCGATGCCCTGTCCTCACGAGCTTTTTATAAAGATCAGGTGCGTCATTTAGAAATCGAGCATACGTACAAAACAGGGCTGGAAACGTGCGTATGCCATTTCCCACGCAAATTTTGTGATCTATAAAAAACAAACTTGACAGGAGAATGTGTGGTTGCAAACTCCGAGGCATGCATACCCACATAAAAAAAGAAATTAGAAACAGCAACTCACATGGGGGAAGGATGAAACGTTTGAAATGGATACTATTGTATAGAACAAATCTAAATATTACCTCTGAGTATTATAGGCTTAAAGCCTTTCTGAATAAACACCTGTTTGATTGATTTTCCCCATAGTGCAAATAAGAAACATCATAAAGATTAGTTGCAACCAGATTTAAGATAATAAACAGAAACGGAGATATCTGTTTCTGCAAAAGAACGCCTCAAATACATGTTGTATAGTTTAATCAGGAATCATATTAATTAACACTTGCATGCAGTGCAATTTATTCTTATGAATAAGGTGAACAGAAGGACAAATTACATTTAAATTGATGCCGTTTTCAGTGAGTCAGTCGAGCAAATACCAGAGCATAGTTTAAGATGTTCATTGCCTTATCGAGCCAAACGCTGTGCGCCAGCACGTGGACGTGATGCTCTGCTTGTAAAAACATGTTATAGAAAATATAACACTAATAAAATAAGTCATATTTCATTTAACTCATCAGCAGCCTCGTTAAGTGAGCGGGGTGTTTGTGTAGCCTAAATAAATGTTTAAACACAAGTGGAATGCGTTTGGTTTACTCTCTTTTCAAATGAGGGAATCCAAATTATGTACAAGGGTCATCCACTGCAGCTTTCTTTTGTGTCCCCCTCCCTAACCCTAACCTTCAGGAGGGATGCCGTTTCCTGCAGACAGGTTATAAAGGGGTGGAGCTCCGGTGCGCGTTTTACCCACCAAACAACGTGCTTCAGCTCGACCAAAACAAACGTCAGTGTCACACTGGATTAAATTCCGTTTTGTAGCTTTTCTGTCAGAGTTTGCCATCCATGTCTTCATGCATGTCTTCATTCAGTACGTAGTAATATTAATGAGGGGCGTTTCACTGACCAATTATAGGCAACTATGGGCGTTTAAAGCGTCGGACAAGAACCTTTGTTACGTACGCCACAATTTAAATTGATTGTGATTTAGAAAGGGAAATTGGCGTAGGACGTGTGTGCGCACTGTTGTATAAATCAGAATATTTTTGTGCGTACGCACTTCCTGCGTTTTGTACGTGTGCAACCTGTAGGAGTTTTCCCATGTACAGTTTTATAAATGAGACCCCAGTTCTACACATGTGTCACAGTGCTGTGGCTCTGGGGTTATTTCTTGTTCCTCCCATGTTTCCCCTCCCCTTTTGTCTCTCTGTATCTATGTGTATGGGTGTGTTATGGGTGTGACGGCAATCTGGGCACTTAGCGGAGCTCCACACCAATCCTCAATTATCTAATGAACACACGGTTCAAATGCTCCAGGCTTCCTGTGACTTGTGGCAAGATTATTTTTAACCCCTTGTGGTAGAGTACTTCAGGCTATCACTTGTCTCTAGTAAATCTTGGTTGGTCCAGACAGAACGAATAATATACTGTTGATTTAGTCTTGAAGCCTTAACTAATTTGGGGCTAAAATGTAAAGTCTGTCCTGATGTTAACACTGGGGGAAAGCTGGAGTGTCTAAAGGAGAAAGGGTTCATGCGCTTGAATCCATTAGTGTGCTCAGTGAACGTGGCAATCTGCACATTAGAGAAAGATATTTGTTGTGTACTAAATCTAGTGTAATAGTAGCAATAGAGGAAAGGTCAGAGGTCATCCAAATCATTAGGATCCATCCTCTGGAAATCATCTCAACAATACTTTTCTTGGGCCAGATGAGTTGAACGTTGGAGTATGAGAAGTTTGAAATCATCCTCTGGGGACCTTGGATATGCCAAAAACATAATTACAGTCTGCTCACCAATTTTTGATATTTCTCAGTCTGGACCAAAGTCTTGAACAAAGGGGAGAACAGATGGAAGAACCAAACAACATCTCCATCATTAGGCCCTCCCATCAGCAGGATAAAACACAGTGATATACCTTTTAAGCCAAGAAAACAAACAAAAACAATTAAATCTGTTGTTATAATTGTTCTTGTCTGGGAAGAAAATCCTGTAATCTTATCAAAATGCAACAACCACTGTAGCACTACAACAAACATGATGAACATGTAATCAACAAACTGCATTTTATCTGTCATATCAGAGGTGGACAACATCCTCGGAACCTGATTCCATTTAAATATTTAAAATTTGTCCCATTGTCTTTACACTTGTTAAAGCACTTTGTAACTTGTTTTTGAAAAGTGCTCTACAAATAGATTATTATTGTTATTATTAGTGCAACATCACATATTGTTAATAACTTGTCGGTCTGTTTATTCAAATAAAATTTCCTGGTAGAGTTAAAAATTGATAGAATAAGATTACCTCTATAATCTGCTGCAATCTCTGCTGTCAAATAATACTAATACCAATATCAAAGCCAAGACCACTATCATCGCTTTAGTTGCATAGCAAACAAACAATCAGATTGTCCTAGAATCAAACGAGATAGGATCTAAGGGGATATAAGGTCTTCGCGGCAAGGACAGTGCTGCAGATGTGTGTTTATCAGAGATAGCAGGGATTATCAGGCATTAACTGCTGTGCCACAGCTTTGCAGTCAGTAAATAAGGAACACAGTTTAGTTGGCCGGAGCAAAAAACAACATCGGAAAGCATTATAATTGTGACATGGCAACAAAGTGCTGGGTCATGTTGTGTAGACCGTTTGAACCACTTTTAATTTAAACCTTCTACATTCCAAGAAGTAAATAAGACATTTATGTTACCGTGATGATGGAGGTGGGGGAATTTTCTTTTTCTTTTTTCAATATATTTTACCTGCGGTATTTCTTTTGTTTGAAGGTTTGAAAGTTGGCTCTGAAAAGTTTGTAGCTTGCTCCTTGGGGAGGTGAAAAATGTCCATAGAAACTAGTCCTTCAACATATTATATTTCTACGCTGTTGATCCATACGTTCAGCATGTGGAGTCACAGTAACATAGTATCAGAGTTCAGTGTAATGAAAAAGGGGGAACTAAATCAAAAATACAGTGGCATTTAAAATAACACAAATGATCAGAAACCCAACCCTAATATATTCAACTTCTCAAAATTCAAATTCTACTTACTACTCTATTTGAATGGCAAGCAATAGGAAAGGACAGAAGAGCATAGACATATATCAGACAGCAGAGATTACAGCTACAAAGTTGGAAACAGCACATTTGAACATTGGTGGATATCATAGAGAGATTGAACGCTGAAAAATGTATCATTGTTTAAAGTGGACCTCTTATGCTCTCACTTGTTTTCTGTCATACATATGATGTGACAATGTTAGAATGTTCATATTAAACATGGCCAAAGTTTCCAATAATGAGGTTAACACGCTGTATGTAACAGTAATCCCTGTGAGCAAAAAGCTCAGGCTTCACACTGCTCTGAATAATAGGTTTCCAATGTTTTTTCTACTTTCGTGCCGAGCTGATGCCAGATGTGCACGGATGTCCTTCACACGATCATCTGCTCCTGATCTGCTCCAGGCACAGGGTAACTCTTTTACATATTTTTTCAACGTATAAATAGTATATGTGAGGTCAGTGTCAGTCCATGTAGTATAGAGTGACAAAGCTAATATAGGGACGATGGGTGCTTCAAACAAACGCCAGACTATTACCAAAGACACCGATGTTTTCCATTTGTCAACATTAACGTCTTTTTAGCTTAAGTTAAGCTAAAAACACAATGTATGTAATTTACATAACTATCTTAAGTAACTGTCAGGGTTTGGTCTGTTTGTGAATTTTAGATCTGTGGCTCAGCTTGTTTTCCTGGGGCTTGTACTACGAAGCCAGTTCAACATCCACACGATATCTTTCCGTTATCTGGCGTCACTAACACTAACAACCGTGATCAGGCTAAGCGCTTACACGATGCTGGTTATCAACTCGGTAAGTCAACCCAGGGTTTCCCCAATCGAGCCATGAGCACGTTCACATAAAAGAGAGCGGAGTTAGCAGCAGATGACCAATCACAAATATGGACAAGTCTACTGGCAACAGAGCGTCATATTTACAAACCAAGAGCAAACTGTAATATCAGACAAATAGTGTGAATGCGTAAGATAATAGGCGTGTAATATGAATATGTTGCTTAGATGTAACGTTTGAAATGGATACTATTGTATAGAACAAATCTAAATATTACCTCTGAGTATTATAGGCTTAAAGGCTTTCTGAATAAACACCTGTTTGATTGATTTACCCCATAGTGCAAATAAGAAACATCATAAAGATTATTTGCAGCACACACAAAAAGAACCAGATTTAAGAGGATGTGATGCTCTGCTTGTAAAAATATAACAGAGCCCTCATCCATCCGAATGCCATTTAGAAAAAAAGTATTTTAAAGGTTGTTTGTTTGCTTGTCATCTTGTGGACAGAGCTGACAAAGCCTAATAACATACGTTTAACAAATCGGCATGATGATATAGTTATTTTGGCATACTTTACTTCTAGATACTTTTCTCAGGGGTTGAGGGAGTCCAAGCCAGAGCTGAAAGAGAGAATATTGGATTTACATTCATCAGGTGGACACAAACACAACTTCAAATGGATGCTAATGTTGCTCAGCCATATCAACTTTATATGGTGATATTATGCCAGTGTTGTGTTTACAGCTTGTTTGGCTCACCTCAGCGGCCAAAATATATGTTAATACTTCTTTAAAGGAAGACGGAAGCCAATGTGTAAAACATCCTTTTTGCGCTTAAAGGAATGCTTCACCAAAAGTTAGTAGGAAATGCCCACCCATTTACAATGGACCCAGTGTCAAGGCAATAAAACCTGTCAAAACATCCTTATACACTGCAGTTGTTTTTTAAAAATGCATTGCACAGATGGGAAGAGTTGTTTATATAAGCTAGATCACCCTCACAGGGAACATAAAATTAACAAGACGGTGGAGACCAGTTGTACAGGTAATTTTTTCAGATTGCCTGGATCTCAGTATGTGCTATGCCAAGTAATGGTTTTCACTACCCTTTAACCTTTCATAGTTTAAAAAAAATGGTCAGAGACAACGGTACTAAAAACACAAAATAAATCTGATTGACTAGAGCAGTGACTCTTTGTTGCTGGGAAGTTACTTAGGAATTGTAATAAGTTATTTTGCTTGTGGCTCCGCCCCTTCCCAAAAAGTGATGGACAACCTAATCAGCAGCTCATTTTAGAATTCAATCCACTTTATTGGAACAATAATTAACCTTAGGAGTCGACATTTAGCTAAACTGAAAACACTGCAGCCTCTCAAACCAGGTGATGCTATAGGTATAGGCTATGTTCCAGCTGTCCAAAGAACCCCACCCCCGTTCTCCATTTTTCTTTTTTCTAACTTTTTGGCTAGCAGCTGCTTCCCTTGACCTACCTAGCAATCCAACACATTCTCACTTCTGATTTGTCACATATTGACGCTTGGTCAAGGCCCTTTGGCGTCGCCTTTTAACGACCTGGGTACCCCTTTTACGTAATTTATTGATGTTTAGTGCTCCGCGGTCAAGTTAGCAACAACAAATATACAACTTCCAGTAAAATTAGCAACAATAAATATGCAACGTCCGGCTAGACTTTCAAAATAAAACGCTAGCGTGAAACTGCGCATTATTAAAGTCGTGAAACATTGCAGTTAGGTTTGGACAACAAAAACTACTTGGTCAAGGTTAGGAAAAGATCATGGTTTGGGTTAAAATAATTATGTACGTCAGTTAACACGTAAGTTAACTAACGTCACTTACGTCTATTTACATAACTCGCGTAACTCGCGTAACTTAAATAAAAATATTTAATGTTGACTTTTTGTTTCACACGGGACACAAACCCTGGTCTCCTGGTTCAAAGTCAGATCCATCCACCCCAACCACCACCTTACTCAGTCTTTTGTGTTAAATATCATATACCTGCCTTTAACGTCAAAAACAGACGCAACAGGGTTTCCCCCACTGCGTTGAACTATCATGGTAAAGGGATCCCCATGTGATAATAAAAACTAATTGTGTTCTGGTAACGAAGCGTTACTCGGATTAGTAACTGTTATTACTGTTTTTGAAATAGTAATCCCTTACACTACTAGTTACTGGGGAAAGTACTAATATTAAAGTAACGTGTTACTACATAACACCGGTCTTTACAGCTTGAGCACTTGGTGTGGAAGTTAGTATGCAGTTATAAACTATAATCCACATGTTCAAAGTTTCAAAGATGCATAGTCTCTCCACAATAAGCTAAATCAATTTTCCCTTATAGATTTGCCAAAAGTGTTCAATGATCAATTGGTGAAGGGACAATTGTTGATTTATAGCAAGCCACCAGGTTTTCCGCGCCGCCTTTCAAGCAGGCAGGGGGGTATGGGTGTAGGACATGTTTAGCCTAGTTTAACACTGAAGACCGAACTGCGAGCAAACAGTAGGTCCAATTCATTGCCGTGTTCAGTCTTATATTCATCACTTTGACTGTTGTAGAATGAGACACTGTGGCTAATTTATAGGCATCAGAAAATGACCCACTGACTAATGCATCAGGACTGAGGTTGTTGGGAGGCTATAAATAACTGGCATCTACTGCAACTTTGCTTGATGGCAATAAAGTTGTTGAAATGAAACACAACGCAGGCTCATATAAGTGCTGTACAGATTTAATGTCGCAGTGTGAATATTAAGCGGTGTCATTTATTTCATCTAGCTTTTTGCAAACCGACAGGCATCAGAATTCATGGGACTGACAGGCAGGCAGACCTGCAGGCGAAATAACATGATGGAGATGGAGGGGCGGAAGCGGGATGATGATGCATCTTTTATAGCGTCACTTTACTCCTCCATTTGCTCTACTTTGTTTTGTGCATGTGTTTTTCTTTCTTTGTCTCTCTTCTTCCTTCTCTTCTGTTGGTTGTTTGTTTTTGAGTGCTTTCCCCCTGGGATCGCCCGAGTAAGTGCCTACACGAGCGTGACAAGCACTTAAGGGACTGTTGAACGCCCGTGCGGATATGAAAACCAGCCACTATCACAAACACACACACACACGCCAGCAGAGGGTTTTATAGGCTGGATGTCATTCGGGCTGGTCACAAATCCAAAAACATTTTGCTTGAGGAGAGGCAGGATACAGTTCATCTAATCAACCACAGATTGATCTTTGAACTTTCTAAATCCATTATATATATATTATATTATATAATATTACACCTCACAGACTAAAAGCCACCAGAATGGGGAGTTGGGTTGCAAATTCTACTTACTATTCAGGTGTAGGGCGTAGGTTTGGTCTCAATATTGGTAGGTAGAGCAGATATCATATTTCATATTACTACTCATCATTACAACAAAGTTTGCTGTCTATCTACCACCCAGCTTGTTCTTCTCCTGTGCTGTCGCGAAGTAACAGAGTCACAGACACTGAGCATCCCTGTAACCACAGTAATTCACCCTCACTCCTGTCTGTGTGCGCACGGTGTGAGAGGAGAGACGCTGACAGAGATTACTCTGAGGGGGGAGGGCATAAGATTTCAAAACTTAAGAAAGCATTGCACTTTAAGTAGACCTGTTAACCATTTCTGTACCAAATACATTGACTAGACACTGACGGATAACGTTTACATTTTGATTTTTTGGACCAAAATTATTGCTAGGGGCAATTCAGTAGTCGCTGGATGCTGGTAGGGACTTTTAATTAACAATTAAATAAGAAATAACCCCGATTGTTGCTGCTTGCAGCTATGTGCTTTATATTCTTATTTCTTTTTCTAATTCTCTCAGTAAGAATTTGTTCTGATTGGTAAGCTGAGAGTCAGGCATTATAAGGGCTTAACCTCACTTGCCCTTTCGTTGTTTTTAATATCATTTCCAAGTATTGCTTCCATGGTTTCATGCTTTTAGGACCAGGCAACATCTGCAGCTACCTCTGCAAGCCCTATAGTCCATTCACGTAAACAACTGGAAGAAATCATTGTTCATTTTTAAATCTGACACAGGTGGCCAGGCAACTGTGTTAGGACTGTGAATGTCACTGTGTCTGTGTGCTTGTCTCTTTTTAGTGATGCTTGCACTTGTGTATATTTTTAAGAGCATATTATTCAAATTGTGTACCGGAAGTAAAATTGGATTAGGTGGAATTATTAAATAAGATGTTGCAAAATAAATAATTATGAAGAAAAACATTTAGAAATAAAGAAAACCAGTGAATTGTGAAATTATTAAATAATTTAAAACTGATGTCTTTATTGAGCTTGAAGGTTCATTCTTGACCTTGGAAACAGCAGTTTCACAACACTTTCGACAAGGACCACTTACTTGGTGCTTCCAAGACTTTAAGCCACATTTTGTGGCCTAATTAGTTTTTATTGAATGTGATTTGTGATTTTTTTATTCACATTTTCATAGGACTGTTTTATTGGAAACAATCTTTATTTTATTATTTCTCCACAATCTCCAAAATATCCTTTTTGAAAAATCTTTCATAATGGCATTTTTTTTTCTTCAGATAAGACCTTCATTTCACTTTTTATTTAACTTTTATTCAGGCTTTTTTTTATAACCTTATTTAATTTGGGTATTGGCTGTTGCATGTGTGTATTTTTGTGTTTGCAGGTTGTTAAGTATGTATGAAATACATGTAGTATTACTTACTTCTTTTACTTCTTCTCACATCATATGCCTGCAGTATTTAATTTTGCGTGTGTATGCCCACATCTCGGATGATAGGACATGAACGTTAAATGGTTGCTCCCTCCCCTGCCCCTAGACCAAAGTCTGAACTCTGAATTGTCATTAAAGTGAAATAATTTATTACTACAAAAGGTGGAATTATGACCATAAACTGAAGCAATATAATTCAGGGCACACCAAGGCCAAACAACAAACAAAAGGATCTATCTACTCAAATAAGTGCTGACTAACCCTAGGTCAAACAAATAAACCAAAAGACATTTTCTAATCCTGGCTCCCTAGAATACAGCAGAACAGAAGAAAACTATACAAAAGAAAATAGCAGCTCACCCCTACAGCTTCAGCGCTATGCACAAAATGTGGATCATTATAAAACAAAATGTACACAAATGCTTACAGACAGCCAACTAGGACACCAGACCTAGACCCAGAAACTAAAGAAAGGACCAGGGACAGAACCGGGATGCTGTTGTCAGACTGCTGCCACTTGACTGCAGAAAACCTGGGGATTTTAAAAGACAGGATGTTGGGAATCGACAAGTCAGCAGTAG
>NC_060168.1:3625194-3647369 GCF_021292245.1 Micropterus dolomieu | reverse complement strand
TGCAAAATAAATAATTATGAAGAAAAACATTTAGAAATAAAGAAAACCAGTGAATTGTGAAATTATTAAATAATTTAAAACTGATGTCTTTATTGAGCTTGAAGGTTCATTCTTGACCTTGGAAACAGCAGTTTCACAACACTTTCGACAAGGACCACTTACTTGGTGCTTCCAAGACTTTAAGCCACATTTTGTGGCCTAATTAGTTTTTATTGAATGTGATTTGTGATTTTTTTATTCACATTTTCATAGGACTGTTTTATTGGAAACAATCTTTATTTTATTATTTCTCCACAATCTCCAAAATATCCTTTTTGAAAAATCTTTCATAATGGCATTTTTTTTTCTTCAGATAAGACCTTCATTTCACTTTTTATTTAACTTTTATTCAGGCTTTTTTTTATAACCTTATTTAATTTGGGTATTGGCTGTTGCATGTGTGTATTTTTGTGTTTGCAGGTTGTTAAGTATGTATGAAATACATGTAGTATTACTTACTTCTTTTACTTCTTCTCACATCATATGCCTGCAGTATTTAATTTTGCGTGTGTATGCCCACATCTCGGATGATAGGACATGAACGTTAAATGGTTGCTCCCTCCCCTGCCCCTAGACCAAAGTCTGAACTCTGAATTGTCATTAAAGTGAAATAATTTATTACTACAAAAGGTGGAATTATGACCATAAACTGAAGCAATATAATTCAGGGCACACCAAGGCCAAACAACAAACAAAAGGATCTATCTACTCAAATAAGTGCTGACTAACCCTAGGTCAAACAAATAAACCAAAAGACATTTTCTAATCCTGGCTCCCTAGAATACAGCAGAACAGAAGAAAACTATACAAAAGAAAATAGCAGCTCACCCCTACAGCTTCAGCGCTATGCACAAAATGTGGATCATTATAAAACAAAATGTACACAAATGCTTACAGACAGCCAACTAGGACACCAGACCTAGACCCAGAAACTAAAGAAAGGACCAGGGACAGAACCGGGATGCTGTTGTCAGACTGCTGCCACTTGACTGCAGAAAACCTGGGGATTTTAAAAGACAGGATGTTGGGAATCGACAAGTCAGCAGTAGACACTCCTCAGGCTGAACCCACAAATCCAGAAAAGTGACACCTACAGGTTGATGCTCAGAGAGCCGTTATTATTTGATAATGTCACTTTTAATGAGTTGTTGTTATCTTTGTTGTAGAAATTTTGTATATGAACCAATGAAAATATTTTTGTGCTGTCTCATATTTATAAAGATGTTTTATTGCTATCCATTTGTGTCTGGAACTGGATTTTTATGCCACACTGTACCTATGGTTGGAGACATAGTTTTCTTTCTCTTTAATATATTATATAGTATAATGGTTTTTCCCCCGAGAGCACTCCATTTTCCATTCTCTTTCCTCACTGAAAAAAAGTTACTATGAGCAAAGGTTTGTTATTGCAGCTTATCAATCTTTTCAATTATATATTTGATTTCTGTTGTGTAATGGACTCACACCTTTGGAATTGTAATAAACACATTTTTAACTTGATTTTAGACGAACTTAAACTGTATATACATCCATCAAAAATCGAAATGTTGAAATGTAATAAAATGTTCAAATGGACCTCGCAATGACACAAAATAGTAAGTAATAAAAAAATCCCACCATATTTTCCCGGGCACTGTTTCCTGAAATGTCCTGGAGAACAACAATATAACCCCAAATATGTTATCCTGGAAAAGATTTAATTTGAAAAAATTTAATCAGGTTGCTACAGAATATAAACTGCTATAAACCTCCATGTTATCTTTGTCTGATGTCCCTGCAGCAGCTGGCTGAATCTGCAGCTCTGTTCAGGGATGAGGTAGAGTTGACATTGCATGGGTGGTTTGCAGTGATGTTTTGTAGCTCTGTGAACACCCTGGAACACTGAGAGCTCTTGAAACCCCCCTGAGCCAGTTAGTAAAGACAGCTCAGAATGGCAGCAGCTGTCGGCTACAGAGAAGGAAACCGAATTCATAATTTAGCCTGGTTTTATTTACCATTTTGGTTGTCTTTTCGTGTTACTCTTCAGTTACAGGACTCATTTTGAACTTAGTAGATTTTTGGTGTTTGCTGTAAGCTGCTGTATAGATGAAAAGGCATGTTAGAACTCTACTTATTTCTAAGTTTCTGTATCAGTTGATGTCAAATTCCACAGGAGATTAAAAGTAGGATTTTGGAAGATTTTTTCCCCCCCTCATGGCTCAATTAAAATTTTTCAACTTGTAATTCCTCTTAAAAAACCAAACATTTTCAAGTTTAGTTTTTCTAAATGTTTTCCACGTTAAAACTTACAAAAAGACAGTCATACCAAAAGAGAGACTTGCAATGGAAAGAGTCAACATTAGTATTGTGCGCAAATGCACCTGGCCTTGGAAATACCTGTCAATAGAAAAACAGAAATCTTAACATATGGTACACACATATTTTCTATAACTCTCAACCACATTTCATGGTCTTCATTAGTGGAATAAGCAAATATGTGTCCTTCCTTCATTCAACATCCATTAAAAAAATTCAAAAGCTGCACAGATTGCAAAAACTGTCTGAAACTGGATGGTCAGATACATAACTGCATCAAACGCTGTCCCAAATGTGGCTATGCATATGGACTAAATATTTCTACAGTCTTATTAGATATGCTATCCCATAATCAGAGCTGCTTGGAATATAAACTACATGAGTAACAATGACAATAAATCAAATAATCCCAGGCAACTGTACAGTGTGAATTAAGAAACATAGAGCAGCAGCCTGGTAAACAAGACACTACAGGCCAAAGCAAACAAAAAACCTCCACTAAGGATAAAGCTGGAATGAGCATACACTGAGCCCTGTGACTTCCACTGTATCAAAAGCCATCTGCTGGTGTTCTCTTCCAGGAATCTCACACAACAGACTGGAAAGAAAATTTTGGGAAGGACCACTGAACCTTTCATAGACCTTACCCCTAATGCCTCAAATAATACTCTTTGACCACAATGGTGTTTACTGACGTGATGACAGATGCTACAAAATAGACACATGTTACAGACACCATAAAAACAAAGAACTTGAACAATCCAGCATACAACAAAAGAGAAAACTCATTTAATGCACATGATAATAGGACCACTGTTAATGTGGGAGCATATCTCACACAATCTGGCAAAGTATTCCAGCAGCTGAAAGCAAAAAACAAAAACAAAAGCTGCTTCACTAGCTTAAATCGAACCCTCGAAACAACTAGAAGCCTGAGCCAAAAGACCTACAGCAAAAGGTCTGATACTGTAGGTTCATATTGAATGTAAGTAGGTCAGGGAGGTATTGTGGAGCAATTTACAGACAAGAGGCAACATTTTTAATCACTTCTGAAACTAACCAGGAGCCAATGCAGAGGTCTGAGAACAGCTGTGATGTGATCAATTTTTTTCTTTCTTGTCAGGATTCTGAAGCGGCAGAATTGGATTAGCTGTAGTCGACCCACAGTCTTTTGATGTAGAGCAGTGGGGAGAACGTTGAAATAGTCCAACCAAGAAGAAATAAATGCTCACATGCTGAAACAAGGTGCAGTATATTATATCTGTAGTGTTGATCTAATGGTGATGAATATTACATCAACTTGTTATGTTACTATGGGATGTTGGTAATAGCCACTGTGCTTTAAAATATCTATGAGCCCTGTGCAGCTACAGTGGACACTTAAAGTGACTCACTGTGCATTGGTGTAAGCCATCCTGTGCACATGTTCAGGTCAACTGCTGTAAAAATTTCAATGAGCTGAATTGAATTGATGAATTGATAATATGGGTCTGGAATGTTAGGTCCAAATTTAAGAAGGAGGCTTGGGGCATGGGGAAATATTTCCTGCCACAGAGGCTTAGCACCAATTACAAGAATTGCTGTCTTGTCACAGTTAACTTGAAGGAAGTTGTGGGACATTCAGATGCTTTGTATTTAATACATCTGACCAGTGATTTGACATGGCTGAAGTCTCCAAGGGACAGGGACAGGAATAACTGTGTGTCATCTGCATAATGATGGTATCAACATGGCTACAGCTGGACCATCAAATAGACACTTCATTCACAAAGCTGATCATTAATCTAAGGGTTCCACGCTAACTGTCAGATATGTGACCAGTACCCAAAAGCAGACTGGAGACAGGAGTGAGGAAATGGCATTATTTATTGACAAACACTGTGATTCAGAGTGGATGGCAGGTTAGTGGGGGCTGGGGTTTGTTTGGGTACGGGTCCCAAGGGTGTGCTGGCACAGTGAGACAGACCGGAGAGCAAGGCTGGTGTCTTGGAAAGTGTTCCAGTGATTCCTGTGGCAGGCAACTGTGTAGTGTGGGGTTCAGAGCATGGTTTGGTGGTTAGTTCATGGAGGCAGGGAAATCCAGTTAGTGGTGTAGTGCAAGCGAAAACAGATTGTCAAAGCAGAACAGGTTTTAGCTGGTACGTGAGCATACTCACACAATGATACAGCAGGGATTGCACGGCTGGTCTGGGTTTATGTAGGCTGAGGTGATTGAAGCATTGATAGACAGGTGCGTGGGTGGTGATTTAAGACCGGTGAAAACCAGGGGAGTCACAGGATACACCATCTCCATGGAGGACATGAAACAGACAACACAGCACAGACAGACAAAAACCCAAACACACCAAGCATCCTAAAAGGCAAAAATAAATCAAACCCACACACTCACAGATTTGACTATTGCAGGTATCACAGAAGGGGGGGTGACACTAATCGTTATCTATGGAGTCATAATGTCGTATATTGTTGCCCAGTACAAGCAAAAGAGGCACAACAGAGGAAGTTTTAGGGATTTTTGTTGGTCGATATGATATCAATATTGAGGAGTTAAAAAATAAAATCAGGGGCACCAGTTAGCTCACTTGGTTTAATGAAATGAGATTGCTCCTTGCTTAGGAGCAGTCATTTTTAAGTATGCCATGACGTGTGGCACTGCTGCATCATCCGTTCATTGTTTTGTTATAGTCTGCTGCTATGATCTCTGTCATGAGCAGACCAACTGTCGGCACTAATACATAAAGGCTACAGATCACATCCTCTAGAAGCTATCTAGAAGCATGGCTGTCAACATTATTACATGTAGGAACAACATCAGCATCTGTTGAAAGCAAAAACAGTTGTAGATTAAAGTACAATAAACTATCAATAATAAAACAATTTTATTGTTATTATTTTTTTTATTTTATTTAACCTTTATTTAACCAGGTGAGTCTCATTGAGATTAAAATCTCTTTTACAAGAGAGATCTGGCCAAGACGCAGCAAGACAATTTTAATTAATAACTGTGTGACAGTGAAGGGTGAGTCCATATACTGGCTGTCTCAACCAACAGTTATCGCAATACCGCACACAATAACCACAAACAACAACTTAAAAGTTCAGCACGGATTAACAATCACAACTTCAGTAATTAAACCACTATCTAATCTAAGCCAAACAACAAACAACAATCAGCAAACGCATAGAGAAATGTGTGTGTGTGTGTGTGTGTGTGGGTGAAGGCGGGTGTGTATGTAAAACAAAGGGAGAAGGTGAGAGAGAGCTGGACGTGACCAAAAACTACAAAGTAACTAAAATCAAGGTAAACATTAAATCATGTCAGGTTTAATTCCTGCTATGCCCAAAACACACCTATGATTAATTAAGAGTTGGAATTTGTAGATCGAGAGCAATAGATCGTTTAAATAGGACCCCAAGTGTGTGATTCTGATATGTATAGTCATTTACTTATTTATTCACAAATGCACATACTTGTATGCTTACTCCACGTGATAAGCCTCCAACTTAACCTTATGTAATGGTATGTATTTTTTTTTATATGTGTGTGTAAATGTAGTTTCTGCCTTGTTTTCCATGACAGAGGGTTATGGATGATGCCCAAAATCTGCTTTCCTCCCCCTGCTCATTTCCATTTGGCTTGCTCCACACTTTGCCGTGTTACTTTACGACATTTTCATTAGTTGATTTGCATATTTATGACGACAGGCAACACACAGATTCTGTACTCTGGGAAATATGTGTGTTGTGTAGTGTAAAAGATATATAATACCTTCCACTTTTATGGAAGTATCTCATAAATTGTGCACAACAGGCATTTTGTGAGTGGTGGAGCAGGAACCTGTATAGTCCTCCTAGAAATTAATTGAGCGTCACTTTGAGAATCTGAGACTGCTTGTTGATAAAGTGCAAAGATTGATGGCAGCCCGGGTTACTATAATGGATAGGAGCTTCATAAAACATTAGCTTATATACAGAGAAAAGCTCCACTTGATACTTGATCCTGTACTGTGGGGTTTGTGTGTGTGTGTGTGTGTAGATATTGTATGCATATGTATATTCAATTCAAATTAAGCAAACAATACTGATACATGTTTGTATTCGCAACCTTGTTTCTCAACCTGTAGGCTCACCAACGCATGCAAGTGTGTCTATGTAGCACACACACATACATTACATGTGCATGCTGTACTGGGATGATGATGGTGACGTTAATGATGATAAAGATGATGGTGGTGGTTGTACTGATTATAATGATGAAAACGCTCATGATGATAATGATGATCACAGTGGTGATAATGATGGTTATGGTGGTGAAGATGATAAAATTGATAGAGATGATGATGATGTGAAGACGACGATGACGATGACAATGATAGGGGAGATGGAGGTCATATATGATTATAATGAAGCCACTGCTGCTGCTGATGGTAATTGATAATTGTGATGGAAATTCTTGTGAGCAAGTCAACTCTAGTGCTGAGGAAGGTTTCAGGAAACACAGCAGGTCTTAAGCAGAGGTATTTTTGAAGCTGGGCTGAGGAGAATGGCAACAGCAGTACAAAGTGCCAAACCTGATAAGGTCATTTTTTACTGACCTAAACTGATGTAGCCATCTTATTGGATGTTGAACTCTAATTCTTACCTAAGTCACGGTACATAAAACACAATCTAAAGAGGTGCCAGTTGAATTCCTGCCTTGGGTTGAATAGGAGGAAGACCACGCAGTTCAGCCTTATCAAGGCAGTTGCATCAGTCTAGTCAGATAAACAGACAGAGGAGAGCGAATGAGTTTGACTTATTGTGACCTTTGGCTTACTGTAGCTCTGCAAATGACCTTAACGTGACCTGGGGAGATCCTGTGTGATATCACCCTTAAAGAAGAAAGATTCCTTCACAATAGTGATGATGTTGGGGATGAGGGTGATGAATACATATTCCTGTGGTACAAGAACTCTGATTTCATCTTACTATTTCATTTAGTCATACTATATAGAGATTCAAGATTCAAGATTTCTTTAGTCATTCCACAGTACACTATAGTATGAAATTACGTGCAAAGTTCACAGCTTAAAAATATAGCAAAGAAACAATTAATAACACCGTAGAAAATCGTCGAAAGATATTAGCTATATAAATAAAAATAAATAAAAATGCTTATATGGATGTGCGGAGGATGTAGATTGCTAAACATAAATATACAACGTCTAAAACCGGAAAAATATAAATATCTAGATATATACAGTTGGGAGTATAAATATCCAGATTTAAAATAGTGCAGTTGAGCATAAGGTGCAGTCAGGACAGATAATAAGGTGCAATCATACAGACAATTATGTACATGAATAGTATTCAGATTGATTGGTCTGTTTTAGTGGGTTATAGAGTTCAATAGTCTGACAGCAGTGGGGAAGAAGCTGTTTTTGAACCTTGCAGTCCTTGTTCTCAGACTGCAGTACTCCTGCCAGAGGGGAGGTGGGAAAACAGTCTGTGGCCAGGGTGAGTGGGGTCTTTGATGATGCCCTTTGCTTTTGAAAGGTATCTTTTATGGCCCAGCTCCTAAATGGTCCACAGAGTAGTAGGTCCCAGTAGTCCGCTCGGCTATCCTCACCACTCTGCTCAGCGCCTTTCTCTCTGTAGCTTTACAGTTCCCAAACCAGAGAGAAATGTTGCTGGTCAGAACACTTTCAGTGGTGCTCCTGTAGAAGGTGGTCAGGATGGATGGACTGAGGTGGGCCCTCTTCAACCGCCGCAGGAAGTGCAGACACTGGTGTGCCTTTTTGATGAGGGAGGAGGTGTGCAGGTCCCAGGACAGGTTTACAGCCACGTCAACCCCAAGGAACTTTGTGTGTTTTACGATCTCCACAGCAGTCCCATTGATGTGGATCGGGGCGTGCACGGGCTGATTTCTCCTGAAGTCAACCACCATCTCCTTGGTTTTCTCGATGTTCAGGGCTAAACTGTTTGTCCTGCACCAGTCTGCAAAAAGTCTCACCTCCTCCCTATATGCCCTCTCTCATCTCCGTCCTGGATAAGACCCACCACTGTTGTGTCGTCCGCATACTTTATGATGTGATTGGTGCTGGACTTTGCACAACAGTCATGAGTCATCAGTGTGAAGAGAAGAGGGCTGAGAACACATCCCTGCGGGGAGCCAGTGCTCAGTGAGATGATGGTGGATGTGTTGTTCCCTACCCAAACAAACTGAGGCCTGTCTGTGAGAAAATCCAGTATCCAGTTGCACAGTGGAGAACTTATGCCCAGTGCGTCTGAGCCCAGCTTGACGAGAAAGCACAAGACTACCGGAAAGGGGAGAAGTTGTGTTAGTAACATGCAATAATGGGATGAGGTTGCATACAGAGGGAGAGAAAGTAGAGGAGAGAGGAGCTCAGTGCATCATGGGAAATCCCCCGGCAGTCTAGGCCTATAGCAGCGTAACTAAGGGATGGTTCAGGACTACCTGAGCCAGCCCTAACTATAAGCTTTATCAAAGAGGAAAGTCTTAAGCCTACTCTTAAATGTGGAGATGGTGTCTGCCTCCTGAACCCAAACTGGAACCTGGTTCCACAGGAGAGGAGCTTGATAGCTGAACGCTCTGGCTCCTAGTCTACTTTTGGAGACTCTAGGAACCACAAGTAACCCTGCATTCTGGGAGCGCAGTGCTCTGGTAGGGTAGTAAGGTACTATGAGCTCTTTAAGATAAGATGGTGCCTGACCATTAAGAGCTTTGTAGGTAAGAAGAATGATTTGAACACGTGCTGCAGCATTCTGGATCAGCTGAAGAGTCTTAATGGACTTTTTCGAGCAGCCTGTTAATAAGGAATTGCAGTAATCCAGCCTTGAAGTAACAAATGCATGGACTAGTTTTTCTGCATCATTTTTAGACAGGATGTTCCTGATTTTCGCAATATTACGTAGGTGAAAAAAGGCGGTCCTTGAAATTTGCTTAATGTCAGACTTAAACGACATGTCCTGATCAAAGATAACTCCAAGATTCCTCACAGTGGTGCTGGATGCCAATGAAATGTTCCAGTCTCTGCAATAGGATCTGATGGTCAATGGTATCAAATGCAGCACTAAGATCTAATAAAACCAGTACAGAGACAAGTCCTTTGTCTGATGCAATAAGGAGGTCGTTAGTAATTTTCACCAGTGCTGTCTCTGTGCTATGATGAGCTCTAAATCCTGACTGAAAATCCTCAAATAAACTATTGCTCTGTAGAAAGTCACACAGCTGTTTAGCAATTGCTTTCTCCAGAACCTTAGAGAGAAAGGGAAGGTTAGATATAGGTCTATAGTTGGCTAAAACATCTGGATCAAGTTCGGGCTTTTTCAGAAAAGGTTTAATTACAGCTACTTTAAAGTACTGTGGTACATAGCCTGTTGAGAAAGATAGATTGATCATATCTAGTATAGAAGTGCTGACTAAGGGTAAAACATCTTTAAGTAACCTAGTCGGGATGGGGTCTAAGAGGCAGGTTGATGGTTTAGATGAAGAAATTATTGAAGTTAGTTGGTAAAGATTGAGGGAAGCAAAACTGTCTAAACATGTATCTGGTTCTACAGCTGTGACTGTGATTGACTTGATGACTTTTTTTGGAACAGGGATGATGGCTGAGGTTTTGTAGCATGAAGGCACAGCAGCTTAACTCAGAGAGATGATGAATGTGTCCGTGAGGACATGAGACAGTTGGACTGCACACTCCCTAAGAAAGGAGCCCGGTATCATGTCTGGACCAGCAGCTTTCGGTGGGTCGATTTTCCTCAGCACCCGGTGGACATCTGCTGGATCCGGTGTGAGCACCTGGTGTCCTTCCTGTGGGGTTGTTTTCCTCGCTGGTGTGGTATTCTGCGCTTCAAACCCACCAAAGTAATTGTTGAGGAAATCCATGCTGTCGTCACAGGACTGGGGAGCAGTCCTATAGTCCGTGACAGCCTGGATTCCCTGCCACAGTTTCCTGGTGTCTCTGTGGTCGTTAAAGTGACCCTGGATTTTTTGTCCATGTGCCCTCTTTGCCAATCTGATTGCTTTGTTCAGATTGGCTCTTGCAGACCTGAGAGCAGTGACATCCCCAGATTTGAAGGCAGAGTTCCGGGCTTTGAGCAGGGCTCGGACCTCTGTCGTCATCCATGGTTTCTGGTTTGCCCAGACTGTGATGTATTTTGTGACACAGACATCATCCATGCACTTGAGTATGTATCCTGATACGACATCAGCATACTCCTCGATGTCTGTGGTATGGTCTTTGGTGGCAGCATCCCTGAAGACAGACCAGTCAGTGCATTCAAAGCAGTCCTGCAGAGCTGACATGGATCCCTCTCATCTGCTTTAAGGAGGCCTTTGTTCTGATGAGCAGGGGTCTGTATGCTGGAATTTGCATGACAGAGATGTGGTCAGATGAGCCGAGGTGGGGGAGGGGTAATGCTTTGAATGCTCCCTTAATGTTTGTGTAAACACGATCCAGTGTGTTGGTTCCCCTTGTTGCAAAGTCCACATGTTGGTAAAAGTGAGGGAAGACTTTCTTCATGTTTACCTGATTGAAGTCCCCAGCAACTATGAGTACTCCCTCTGGGTGCATAGTTTGCAGCTCGTTTATGGAATGAGACAGAGTTTTTAGGGCTGCTTTAGCATCTGCATTGGGAGGTATGTAGACAGCAGCAAATGGAGCGAAATTGTGAAAAGACAATGTTTACAAGAATGGCTATACAGATAATGAAATGCCTAGCCGAAAGCTAAATGTAATGCTTAACAAAGGATGTGGCTTAGCATGGCTAATGATGCTATAATCTAATAAAAATTTGAGACGAAGGTCTCCAAATAACAATACAGATTAATAATTATATCATACAATTAACTTGTACAATATGAACTCTGACGATGCTTCTGCAGGGCTAAAATAATCAGGATGGTGTCAGATACACGTTTACTCAAATGAACTCTATCAGACATTAATGAACTTTTACATCCTGATTCTGGCAATTTATGGTAATCAAGAGTCCACTAGGAGGGGCTAATTCACATAATATGATCACCAGATGGTGGTGATGACAATGGTGATGGTAATAATGATAAAGATAATATTGATGATGGTGATGATATTGATGAAGATATGATATGATATAGTAATGAAGTGGATAAGGATATAATAATATCTTGATGGTGACTGAAATGTTGGTCTATCCATCCATCTCTTTATTTATCCCTCAGTCAGTTAAAACTGGGTAAACTTTAGAAAGATATCAAGCGTGCAAACAAAAAGGATAAATATAAACAGCTGTAACCTTCCCCAGACAACCAAACCCTCCACTGGTGTCTAGTTCTGTCCAGCCTGCCTTAAGGAACACACACCCTCACTCATTAGTGCGATGTCTCTCCTACCATTTCCAATTTGTCAGTGTGGCAGCTGGGGTGTTTTTGGTATTGTGGCCTCGCCTGCAGACACAGGCAGGGACTGTCAGGGTGGATCACACCCTAACACTGATGGCCCCCAACCTCCACTCTTCATCCTCCCTTAAGCACCCCTTAAGTTACCCATCCCACACCCCGCAGAGAGCCCAGTACGTTCTGTCTAAAGTATCCTTGAACAGGTTTAATAATGTTTTTAAGTAGGCACACGACATCACTGATTCATGTCCCAGTTTTTATGCATATTATACACAAAAAAACATGATGGAAATCAGATGAACGAACATGTGCTATCTCGGTGAAAATCTCATTTTAAAAACACAATTTGCAGTTTGAGTTTTTCTTTTTTAACAATCAGAAGGATTTTGCTTGACCTAAAACAAACACAGAATCAACAATTTTTAAATTAAGTTCTATCGTAGTGCACAAATAAAAAAATCGAGGATTTCAAATTACATTACACCAAAATATCTTGCATTTTGAGAGCGCAAAACAATGATTGTTGGCCATTAAATTTAGAGCAAAAAGCACATAATCAAAATAGCTCTTAGAATTTGACATCCTTCTGGCTGTTCTCTGAACACAAATACAAAAATTTTAACCAGGTAAAAGCTTTCAGCCATCGAACTGTGGAAAACTTGGATTTCATCACCTGTGTACACACCTGGAAATACACATTTTCACAATCTATATAAGAGACCGTGGAGGGCCGCCCCATCTTTCAGATTCTACCACGAAGCAAAAGAAATTCAACACCCTGTTTGAACGTTTGTCTGTAGCTTTCACATCAGGTGTAACGTTAGCATTATAGCTATAACTTTAGCTGTGTTAGCCAACGTTTACAACTACTCTGCACTCGAACAGTCTGTGAAGTTACATTACCGTGTTTATTTTAAATATAATTCAAAACCATTAAAGCATACTTACAGGTTGTGATTGTGAATTTCCAGGCCCAAACAGAGTCGGAGTTGCGACACACACACCAGCGATCCACACAGCTTTCTCTTTTTTAAGTTAAAATGAATGTAAAGACAGATAAGCGGTATGAAAAGCTTCCGGCTGTGTTTTCCTCTGCCGTTGTTGCTGCAGCGGTCCGTGTGACGGCGGGAGCAGAGGGCTCTGTGAGCGGGCGGCTGGCCGGCCTCACACGCTCCTCCCGCGGGTTGGCGCAGGCTTCCCCCGCAGCCACTTGCGGAGCTCCTCAACTCCGACATTATTCAAGCACATTTTTGTTCCGCCATCACTTCTCGTAAACTGTCAATACTGTAAATCTACACAGCTGATTTCTCACCTCAAAACTTCTCAGAAGTGGATTTAGTGATGAAATTCCATATGAAAACTGTAAAATATAAAACTTTCTGTTGCTGGCCTCTGTCTGGTGTGCGCGATGACGATGCAGTGAATAGTGATGATTCTCTCTGACCAATCAGCAGTCTGTGGTGTTTTCACGTTACATTTTAGTATCCCTCAGCTCGCTTGGAACCTCGATGGAGGTGATACGAAAAAAAGTACCTGGAAGCAGGTACAGGTAGAACATTTCTACAATGGAAAACCAAACAAAGGCGAGTCCTCCGCTCAGACTAGCTTGGTTTGAGGGCGTGCCTGACCCACTAGCCGCTTGGCAAGCTTTATGACGTTTTCATTGTGACGTCACAAGTAAAGGAAGTGAAGGGCTGGACTGCAAACGAGCTGTTTTGAAGTGGTTCAGAGCAGAGCTTTCTGTGGGAGATGGGAACTCCCTTTGGGCTGGACTTTGGGCTTTTTCACTTTGCAAAACTGTTACATGCACAAAAAAGATATATAACTCAATAACGGAGAGGGAAAAAGCCAAAAAGCAAAATACCACCTCTTTAAATACACAGTCACAGTTACACCTGTGAGACACAGCTAAGATGGAGGTGTGCAGACAGACAGCTGCATGAACTAAAATGAGAGCATATCTACTTTTTTACAGAAAACTAGTTAAAGTTGACAATGACAATGAAAGAAGGTGTTATTTGGTTCCATTTTTGTTACAATGAGGCTGAGAAAAAAACGGAATGCATTGCTTTATCAGAAGGGAAACAATGTGGCCATTAAATTGCTGCTAAGAATACCATATACCTGAAGAGACACATTAAGGCTCACCAGAAAGAAAATGAGGTAGGTTAATGAAACGTTGTTTTAAAAGGCATATTAAGCCAAATACTAAGTAGGCTGTGAGGTGGATCATTCAACCTGTGTTTTTCATTATACCTACAATAAACTTAGATTTAGGCTACAGTGAATTAAATATGTTCTATATAATATGACTAAAAAAGACTAAAACGTCAATTGTGTTAATTTAATAAAACAATGTTAAATTGTACATTGCCACCCCCCCAAAAAAAATAATAATAAGGGAACACTTTATTATCACGGTATAATATCATGTCAATTAACCTTTAGGGATAGCGTTTGCAATGTGTCAGAAATGTGTCGTGGAGCCGTTTTGATGCGTCGTTGAGTAGTTCACACATATCACAGCCCGACAGTCACCGAGCTCACCGACCAGCAAATCCAGCTTAAAATCTTGTGGTGTGAACTAGGCTTAACCGTAAGTGTTCCCTGGATTGTTTTGAGCAGTGTAACTCCCTCTAGGCCCAGGCGGACACAAGTGACTTTCTTGCTATCGTTTTTCTTTTGGAGTCTCATCTCCAAATCCACTGTGAAAACTAAACACACAATATTAATGAGAAAATATAGAAACCATGTTAGCTTAACATAAACAATAAAAAAATTACTAAAGTAAAATACAGACAAACAAAACAAAAATAGCCTACCTTGTTGGCTGCATGCTACAAAAAGAGATAAATTTACAGCTGCTCACACCAAAGTCTGCTGGCAGCAGCATCAAACCTTTCAGCTGAGCACACAAAAAGTCTATGTCTCTGCTTGCCCACTCACGCGAGATCAGCCCACGAGACTTCCACGTTAACTTTAAAATAAAAGCATAAATAACAAATTCAACATAAATATTGCCCAGACTATTAGTCAACTAAAACTTGACTAGAAAAACATTATGAGGTAGACCATATATGATAAAATCTAACGGAAGGTTTACACAGGACTAACTAAATAAAAAAATAGCAGACAAAATTAACACTGACTTTAAGGGATACACAAACACTCATTTTCAACTCTCACAGACATGTATTCTTTTTTTTTCTTTCACATCATCCTGTGCAAATTTGCATTTAATCACACCTTTACATTGACTCTGTATGTAATTATGTAATTAAGAAGGAAGACTTTGAACACTCAACACTGATTCAACAACAAATGTATTATAAGGTGAAATATTTCTTAGGGGACTAATTCGTCTACTGTGACAGACTCACTCAATGTTTGGGGTATAAAGAAAGGTGCATGATGAGAAGGTTTTTGTTAGATAAAACCACTTTTTTGGATATAAACTGCTGACAAACTATGTTTTGTGCAGATACTCCAGTATCTATTTTCATTTCCAAGCCAAAACCTTGCTGAGAATGATCTGATTTATCTGGTGTTTTTTAAAAAAGCATTTTGTCCTCTGGACGCTCACCCTTTCATGTTATTCCTATCCTGTACCAATGGGTCGGTTCTGGGCCGATTCTGGCTTTTATCTGCATGTGTCAGCTGACAGCCAGCCAGATTATCTGTGTGTGCCAAATTTGGCCCAGATGTGGAAGTAGCTTACCAACAATTTGGTAGTACAGCCATTGCTGAGCCATGGATTTCTACGTAATTTATGGCTCGTAACTGCACAGTGTGTCTTGGCCCACAATGTGGGCTGAATCCAGCCTGCTCTTATGTTCACATGCACCTGCATTTGTGATGCTTTTGCTGGGCCAGAACTGATCCAGACCGACTGATGAACATCACACCACCCAGCGTTGTTTTGTGATCCCAGACGTGGCTGGGAAGGGGATTTGTTTTTGCCACAGCCTGCCCTAACTTGACAGTCCTAGAATCCATCCATTTAAGGCAGACCATGAGACAAATCCAGTGCCCGACCACATTCCTTTGGAAAAATTAAAGACTGATTTTCATTCTCATTTACTTGGATGTCTGTCGAGGTGATTATACCGCAGTTGAGATAACTGGGTAACCTTTAACTGAGAACGTAAAGACGAGAGGCCTGTGCTCCGAAGCAAGTTCAACATACTCAGGACATCTTTTCATTATCTGGCTTCACTAAGCCTAACAATCAAGATCATGCTGGTTATTAACTCAGTAATTCAACCCAGGGTTTCCCACTTCAGCCATGACAGGGTTGGTGCACCATTTTAACAGTCAAATTTAATGCTTTTTAAGACCTCAACAAATATAATTTAAGACCCCAGAAGTGTTGAAACAATGTCTTTCAAATAGAAGAGATGCACGTCTTTAACTGTACAAATAATACTAACATGACTCATTGACCTACCCTGTTGCTTTATGTTTGATTGGCTCTTTCCCCCCCTGAATTTTATAGCAAATATAACCTAGTAACAAAAAAAAAACGATATGCACAATAGCTCTCTTGCAATGCCATGTTTCGCAACATACACCACAGGTGAACAACTCCCGCAAATAAAAGTTTGACAGCTCAAACGCGCAGTGTGTCCAGACAGCAGGATCAGTTTTGGGTGAACGGATCGGTGCTGTTTGAGCTTGTGAACTCATTCAATGCTGTGTTAAAGTCATTATAAACAGAAAGGAGTAACAATATTAAGAAAGGTAGCAAGTTTCATTTTCACTCTCCGGCTGAGCTGTTACATAAGCGCACTGCTAAAGAGATAGGTAAGCATGGATAATCCATAGAGGAAAACAAATAATGGTGAAAAGAGACACTTTAGAAAGTTATTATAGTTTGTAGTTATAGATCATATAGATCATCTTCCCATCTTAAGCTAATCAAACTAACAAACACTAATTAGATGGTTTACGGTAGGCCACAATGCGTGACAATTTCC
Organism: Micropterus dolomieu; assembly: GCF_021292245.1. NCBI lineage: Eukaryota > Metazoa > Chordata > Actinopteri > Centrarchiformes > Centrarchidae > Micropterus > Micropterus dolomieu. Next base: position 3,630,677 of record NC_060168.1, on the reverse strand, counting down.
CCACCAGCCTTAAACGCACCATTGTTAAATTTAATACCTACAGCAAATTTAGGGTAAATTTAATACAATTTATGACATTAATTTCCCTTTTTTTTTTATTATTTAAGAGTTTTTAACGAGCCGCGGGAACCCTGTGTGAGCATGTGGTATATGCAGCAGATGAGCAATCACAAACATGGACATATTTTACAAATCAAGAGCAAACTATAATTTTAGACAAATATGAAGAAGTTAAATACATGATCCAGGCTAAAAGACACACAGCTGTAGTTGCCAAACACAGGAAGAAAGAAAATCACACTGTATGAATGCCTAAGTTAACAGGTGTATAATATCACTGCCCATCATTAGGGCATAAGCAGATCGATATTTGTGTCTTCCATTAAATTAATGTATTGCTTAGATGTATTCTTATAGCATCTATTACCATTTAAGCTATATTCTTTCAGCTGCAACGCCTGTTTGACGGCTTTCGACTATTTATCATTATTTATCATGTATTTAATGCACTCAAAAATGTTCCAAACATTTTTCTAAATTAACTACATAAAGCAACGAAACGAAACAAAAGACTGAATCTCAACCACGGCTTCAGTTCCCAACATTTACTGAAAACTCCGCCACATTACCTGCGCCCAAATAGCAAAAGGTGGCCATGTAGTGCCCACATGACCTGTCTCTATAATGTAAGAAAGAAATGCAACTAAATACAAAACAAATTCATATTAGATTTAACCTCTTAACATCCATTATAACCGTAATAACGTCAATTTGAATGTAAATAACTACGATAGCTTGTATTCAAATTAGCCGCTGAACTCTGACCTTTCGAGTGACACCACATGTCCGTTTCACAGCCTTCAATAGCCAATGAGAACCCGTGCTGTAAGGAAGGGCCAGCCCTAGCCCTGATGACTGGCACTTCGTGTAGCCAATAAAATTCTAAAATAATAAAATTCTTGAATACCCCAAAAATTAAACCATTTACCTTAATGGCTGAGTCAGGATGTATGACTTAAAAAACTGACTTAACTGTTTGGGACTTTTTCTTCGCTGGCAGCAGAGACAGTATTTCAATCAGTGCCGGCCATTGTGGATAGAAAGGGTCTCTTTCAGAATAATTTTATCGGAGCGGCAGGGAGCTGATTATGGGCCAGAGAACTGAAAAATGCTAAAGTTGTTAAAATGTATTTCACATATTACCCTCGTCTTCATATTTCCCAATTTATTTCTCAAAATCGATGCTGTATTAACTGAAAATTCAATGAATTATCAGTTGTTGTAAAGAAACTCTTCTCACATCGAAGGCCTTGAATGTGTGTCTGAATGTGTAATAGAGATGGTCACGATGAGCTGGTTGTAGATGGCAGCAGAGAGATGGGGGGCAGAAGACAGTGTAAGGAAAGCACTGGGATTGGTCCAGACTGAAATATCTCAACATCTATTGGATGGATTGTCAGGACTTTTCATGTCACAGAATCATCAGGACAACAGTCTTTCTTTCTTGCAGCATTTTGTTTTGACATTCTTACAAAAAACACACACTCACACACAGGTCTTCACAACCAGGCAGTTCAATTTCAATTTTCAATTCAACAGTTATCTCACAGCGCTTTTCATTAAAGAGCAGGTCTAAACCGTACTCTGTGATGTTATTTACAGAAGCCCAACAGTTCCTACCAAGAGCAGCACTAGTTGACAATGTTAATGGTCAACTTGTACTTTGACCCCAGACATGACTGGGGATTAAGACTTGATACAGACTTGATAAAAGACTAGTTGATTTCACCAAATCCCAGTGTGTTTGCATTGTATGTAGGCTATCTTTCAAAAGAATTAATGGGCCTAATGCTCTCTGTTGTTATCTGAAGGCCACAGAATTTGTCTTCATGAGGCGTGGGTGATCTGCCCAGTCTGTTGTCGCAGCTCGATAAGGAGCACCTTCGTGTGATCTGAGACTTGACAAATTGGGACATAAGATCCTCCTCAGTTCAGGTTCAGGTTCAGGTTTATTCCCAGTGACACCATTGTGCAATGAGATCTGATCGACCAACACTGGAATTACCTGCCTTATTTTCATCTAAGAAATGTCAGACTTTCACATATAGACACTTTCCAAATTACCACGTTCAAAAGGCACTTTGCAGAAACTGGCCCACAACAAGACCATTACAGAGCAACTGTATATTTCTCCTATTGGCAAGACGAATATTCAGAAAGTCATTGTACTTCTACGAGTATATATTTGTACTGTATAATCTGTTTGCTTATAGGTAGGTAATTAATATCTAAACCAGGAGTACAAAATTTATGTTCAGATGAATGAGATACAATCCAGCCCAGAGGAACATTTTGCTACTCATTATACTGTTTTAATGTCTCATCAGGCTATCATCAAGTTATTTGGAGATTACTAAATTCTGACCTTCTATCCCCCTTCAAGAGAAATAGGGAGAAAAGAATAAATCATAAATAAGGCTTGGGCTGAGACACAAAGAAGGCTATTTCTCATGAGCTGGAGGATGGGAAAATGGTCAAAATCTCATATTGAGGTTAAATTGAGATCAGGTATGTCTAGGAGAAATAGACTGGTCAAATAAGTGACTTTATTTGAATTTTCCACTGAAGCAGCCATTTCTATCAGCTCTGATAGCAGCTACAATGCATGGAGAGAAAGCACCCTCTGCTTCCTTCAAAGGTCTAGTGGCCATCGTTGAGAATGGCTATGTTCAAGATTAGACCTTTGAATCTTCATATAAATCAGTACAGACTTAGTATCTCCAAATGTCTCTCCACAATATAAGGGCTTTGACCCGGGCAATACAGAGGCATAGTGCATGTCAATTGTATGTCAGGTAGCAGAAAAGGCGCTGGAAATGTTTAAACAAAAAACAAGCTACAAGACTACTAAAAAAGTTTTTTGAGATTCATGTATTTTAGTTTAACACAAAACAAAGGCATGGCAGTTATCATTCGGGAAAGGAGACGTGCAAAAACACTGTTAAGAAATTAAGAAGGGGGAAGGAGAACCACTACTTTATTAAACACTTGACTTAAGCACCACCCTATTACTGATAGAGGATATTAAACCAAATGAATTAAAACCAGATTACTAACTTGATCAGTCTCTTAAGAATAGATTGATTGCTTTTGATAGATTGACCTTGTCTTCTTCTTCAAGGAAACCACTCAGACAACGTCTTACTCATTAAATTAATTAAATGTATTTATAGCTAAACACCTAAAAACTGAATAAATGAAAGATTAACAAAGAAAATAAACAAACACAACATATGAATAGCAGATCATGTGGTGAAGAAAAAGTAATCTTATTGACAATAGTGAAGTATGGGATCTGATGGTGAAAATGAACGGTAAGACGCTAATGTAATGCGAGGGCACTTAACTTCTCTAAGTGGGAATATTTTATTCGACACTGTGGCGTAGCCAGGTAGAGCTGCGGTTACGCTGGGAAAGCCAGCTGCTCTCCCGGGGCCTCATTTATAAAACAGTGCATAGAATCCATACTGAAAGTGTATGTGCGCACAAAAAAACGGAAATGGCGTACGTCAAAAGAAATTCAGATTTATAATAACATGCATAAGCACATCTTCAGGTAACTTTCCCTTTATAAATCACACTCCACCTAGAAATGTGCGCACGTGGATCAGCCTCATATCCAGCCATAAATAGTCAAAGTACCTCATGAATACTGATGCGAATCAGCCCGCTTACCGTGAGTCACAGCATCAAAAACCGAGAGGAAGACGGAAAAACAAGAGAGACTTAAGAGAGAGAGGAAAAACCAAAGAAATTGCAGCAAATTTAGAAAGGTAGAAATATATTGTTGATTGTTGACAGCCGAATGCCAGAAACCCAATAACCCCCATGTATTTGTACCAGAATGGCGCGGTTCTGTCAGGTTGGTCTGTCTAATGTAGGACCCAGTTCTGCACACAGATCCCAGTGTGCATGGCTCGAGGGAATCTAACTCGATGTAGTATACAGTAATCATTATGGGCCAGGAAACATTTATAGTCCCTTATGGAACTGTGTAATCCTTCCATTCGCGTTGTCCTCTTGAAAAACATTCTTCAGTGTTGTGCACCCTCTGGCTATAAGAGAGCAGAAACTGTTAACATTTTCAACAAGAGTAACGCACTATGTGCATTGATGGCAATGCCGGTTGGTCCACCTCTTTGGTCCAGACTGAAATGTCTCAACAACTATTGGATGGATTGCCATGAAACTGATTGCATCTTTTCATGTTCACAGGAGGATAAATCTAACTGACCTTTGTGATTGTTACTCCTCAGCTGAACTGGTCTAGTGCTAATTGGCAAATGTTAACATACTAACAAATTACACATTATACAGCATGTTAGCAATGTTGTTGTAAGAATTTTAGCATTTAGCATTAGAAAGAGCTTTTCTGTTGAAACATGATCCCCATATCCTGGGAACGCATACTACATATACATATATAAATATATATATATATATATTGCCTTATAAAATGGGTAGCTCAAATCAAGCAATCTGATTGGTTCATAGTAGTGACATAATGAGCGTATATGACGTCAAATTCCTTTGCATAGATCCCTATCACTCCGCAACAAACAGGCTTCGAGTTATGATCTCTATAATATAGCCTATAATCTAATCAGCCAATAAAGCTGAATTGAATTAATCTGAGCTTCGTGGGGGTCTCACGACACATTTACACCTGGTATTAAAATGCGATCTGATACAGATCTGATACAGATCTGATACAGATCGCATTTCACCGGCGGCTTTTAAGTGATTCAACATTTCCCTCTCTCACACACACGAAAACACACCCAGCAGTCCACTACTTGCCCCAGATGTCTGCGATATTGCAACAAAGTCTAAGTTTCAATAGCCTGTTCAAAGACTCTTGTTCAAGGAGAGACGCAATTCGGCCCTTTCTGGTAGGTATACTATTAAAGTGTTATTATTTTAGGCACTGCTTGGTGCCAGCACACAAGAGCAAGCACATTATAAGTTACCAAAGTTAGTCTACTAATGCTGGTGGCTGCACAATAAACGGCAATGTGCATAAATAAATAGTTCTACTAATTCTAGCCTTACTGGCGGCCTGTCCAGGGTGTACCCCGCCTTTTGCCTGATGTCAGCTGGGATTGGCTCCAGCCCCCCGCGACCTTGTACGCAGTATTAGCGGTTGACGATGGATGGATGGGTGGAATTCTAGCCTTTGATGTATGTTGCTTAGGAACCGTCATAGCCCACTGGCAGCCTGATAGAACTTCTTTTTGTATTCATAAAGAAACGTCTGTTGATGAAATAAAACAAAGTCAAATTGTAGCGGGTCTGTTAGCCTACTTTCTTTTTGCCACACTTGTTAACTGCTTCACATCGGGCCGAACAACGCCCCTTAACTGTGATATAATAAGCGTATACCACGGCCTGTCGCAAGACCACACACTTGGTGTTATACAAAA
>NC_060168.1:3623552-3625174 GCF_021292245.1 Micropterus dolomieu | reverse complement strand
TAAAATGCGATCTGATACAGATCTGATACAGATCTGATACAGATCGCATTTCACCGGCGGCTTTTAAGTGATTCAACATTTCCCTCTCTCACACACACAAAAACACACCCAGCAGTCCACTACTTGCCCCAGATGTCTGCGATATTGCAACAAAGTCTAAGTTTCAATAGCCTGTTCAAAGACTCTTGTTCAAGGAGAGACGCAATTCGGCCCTTTCTGGTAGGTATACTATTAAAGTGTTATTATTTTAGGCACTGCTTGGTGCCAGCACACAAGAGCAAGCACATTATAAGTTACCAAAGTTAGTCTACTAATGCTGGTGGCTGCACAATAAACGGCAATGTGCATAAATAAATAGTTCTAATAATTCTAGCCTTTGATCTATGTGGCTCAGCAACCGTTATAGCCCACCGGCAGCCTGATAGAACTTCTTTTTGTATTCATAAAGAAATGTCTGTTGACGAAATAAAACAAAGTCAAATTGTAGCGGGTCTGTTAGCCTTAAATAAAAGCAACAGCTCAGTTCAGGCCGTGATATACGCTTATTATATCATAGTTAAGGGGCGATGTTAAATATAACATCTACCTGGACACAGTACATCATGTGGTATCCAGCATATCCAAGATACCACGTCGACACACTGCAGTCAGTCGAATCCTAGTACATTCAGGAGAGGGGGCAGGTGGGGGACAGAAGCAGCGTGTGGCTGGTAAGACATAATGGGATGTGATGTATCTATCCACAGGTAAAGAAGGGGGAAGGGAGGGGATGTACAGAGGGATGGTGGGGGGGGGACAAGAGGGATCACAAAGCCTAGTGAACACAGCTGGGAGATGTCAGAGGACTTTGTGGCTACCCTGACAGACAGACTGTACCTATCACGCACACACACATACACACTTTCAGCGGTGGTGTGTGTGTGGATGTAGGGGTAGATGTGTGATCTGAAAAGGTCTTGGCAGCTCAGGCCTGTTGTGTGTAGGCAAGTGTCTTTGAAGGTAAATGGCAGTGTGTGTTTATGCTTGCATGTGTGCTCAGCCATGTGTGTGTACAGCTATTGCAAGTATACATCTGTCTGGCCACCATACAGACTGCTATGCTGTGTATGAAAATGTAAATGTGAAGTGACAGCCTTCTTCTGACTAATGGATCCAACTGTACTGATACCCTATCCGAAATAATAGTTACTTTTTTGTGCTATAAATGTCCAATGGCAGGGCGTGATTAGCATCACACAAGCTTTAAGCTAAAAGCATATATGTAATTGATTTGAACGGCTGTGTTTTAAATATGTTTCAAATACAGTATATCTCAACTTTTCCATTTGGTGCCTAACAGTGAGCAGCACTAATTAGCACTAATGCCATTTCAGTCAGGAGAGACTTAATTGTAAATGTCCAGCAATGATCAGAATGAATTATTGTGACCAAGAGAACGTGACTGAAATGCTGCCATGATGAGGTAAGACTAAATCAGGAGGGGACGGTGAGCAGCAAGATATCTGTGAAGCCAAGACACCACCACCAGTATATGAATTATGTATCAGAAGAGCAGTTCCCTTATTGAGGATGCAGACAGCTGATGACATGTGAGACTGCGATGTGTTTGTGTTTCCAATACT
>NC_060168.1:3576723-3623452 GCF_021292245.1 Micropterus dolomieu | reverse complement strand
GGGGGGGGGACAAGAGGGATCACAAAGCCTAGTGAACACAGCTGGGAGATGTCAGAGGACTTTGTGGCTACCCTGACAGACAGACTGTACCTATCACGCACACACACATACACACTTTCAGCGGTGGTGTGTGTGTGGATGTAGGGGTAGATGTGTGATCTGAAAAGGTCTTGGCAGCTCAGGCCTGTTGTGTGTAGGCAAGTGTCTTTGAAGGTAAATGGCAGTGTGTGTTTATGCTTGCATGTGTGCTCAGCCATGTGTGTGTACAGCTATTGCAAGTATACATCTGTCTGGCCACCATACAGACTGCTATGCTGTGTATGAAAATGTAAATGTGAAGTGACAGCCTTCTTCTGACTAATGGATCCAACTGTACTGATACCCTATCCGAAATAATAGTTACTTTTTTGTGCTATAAATGTCCAATGGCAGGGCGTGATTAGCATCACACAAGCTTTAAGCTAAAAGCATATATGTAATTGATTTGAACGGCTGTGTTTTAAATATGTTTCAAATACAGTATATCTCAACTTTTCCATTTGGTGCCTAACAGTGAGCAGCACTAATTAGCACTAATGCCATTTCAGTCAGGAGAGACTTAATTGTAAATGTCCAGCAATGATCAGAATGAATTATTGTGACCAAGAGAACGTGACTGAAATGCTGCCATGATGAGGTAAGACTAAATCAGGAGGGGACGGTGAGCAGCAAGATATCTGTGAAGCCAAGACACCACCACCAGTATATGAATTATGTATCAGAAGAGCAGTTCCCTTATTGAGGATGCAGACAGCTGATGACATGTGAGACTGCGATGTGTTTGTGTTTCCAATACTGGCCCCAAACATGTGAGCTACAGTGGTCGGGAAAATCTCATACAATGCGGATAACATATGAAATCGGGAGTAAGAGGGAGGCCAGTGGCTGCGAACCACTGACCATGACTTGGCCCGGACAAAAAAAAAACAACAACCCACGGATGGACAGCATCCAGGAGAAACTTCATGTCAGAGGAGTGCGCAAGTTATGCCAACTGTGGTTGTGATGTTTTGGGATGAGGTCAGCAATGACCAGGAACTTGCTTGTATAAAGGTTAGCACTGCCCTTGACTAGTTGATGACTGATTTTGTGATGTATCCGGCAGATGAAATGACTTTTCATGTCACAGACACACTGAATAATTAATGTGAATATTATTATTTTTTTGGTTATACATTGATGGAGTTGAGTAAGGGTATGTAGTGACTGCAGGCGTATGTCCGGACTGCCTATTTCTCAAACAAGGCCGGTGGTAGAAGCCGAATATTGGCGGTTTTATAGCAGAATAAAGAGAAACGGGCAGACATGGTCGTTAATGAGGAGGCAGAGGCATGTTTCAAAATATACCAAATGTGTTTATTTCTAATAAGCAAAAAAATAAACAAGTGGGACTGGAACTGCTGAATGCAAAGGAGGAAAGTTGAATAAGAAACCACTTTAATTAAATGGTCCAGTGGATAAAATTTTTTTTTTATTACAGTAATCAGTAAATGGCCTTGATATGAATTTAAAAAAGAAAATGTTACTATAAACCCAGCCCCAAAATAACTGTAATTAAAGCAGAACCAAGCAGAGGCCACTTGTGGAGGGGCAGAGCCCGCTGAGGTGTGTCCAGGGGGGCCACCGCTACCCACCTGAAGTGCAGCCCCATAAACCTCACAGCATTACTCATAGCAAAATGGTGCAGTCTATATAGCGCCCCCGTGCAATCACTCACATGCAAAAAAGTGAAGGGACCATGCCACGGCTACCACAAAAGCTAACTAAAGGGGCAAGGCAGACCGAAACCAAACATCAAACTAGTGCTAAACTAAGAAACAGACCAAAGGGGCAAAACAGCAGTATTCTAAAACAGGGGGAACCTGGACAACAACCTGGACTACTAGCCAGGCTCAACCTTACTGTGTATTAAAATACAATTAAAAACGTGAACCTACCGTGAATTTATACGGCTTGTTGGGCATGTACTGCCTTGCTTTAGTCAGAACAGCTGTCCGTCCACAGTTTGTAGCATGCAATGCAGGCCTGTGTGAATCTTTCCCATACTTCAGTCATGAGTGCATTTTGTCAGTGGTCAACTGGCATCACTGGGTTCCTTGAAAAAGGTATTGTGCCATTGCTCAGACTTTCCATCGCAGTGTTCTTCCTGCATTATGCACCCCTCACACAGAGACTATGTCTCTGTCTGTTGCAGCCCCGATTGTCCGGAGCTTGCAACAGTTACATTCCCATTAACTAAAGATAATGCTGTGTTCAGGCAGAACCAATGGTATAGGAGGAAAAAACAAATAAGCATAATAACAACAAAACACATTATAGGGAGGGAAACTTGGAAAGGGATTGTATTTCAACTGGGTATTCAAGAAAAATAATGAAAAGTAAGAAAAATACTCTTTTCTCTTTATTCTGGGAGCAGTGAGCCTTTCTTTAACAGTATTTTTTTTTAAGTATTTTTTTTGTAGCTTTCACTCATGTGAGGACACAAAAAACCTTCAACAAGTGTAACAATGTAATTAGAAATGTGGACAGAATTCCTGTATTTTCAATGAACTAACCCTGACAATTACAACTCAGGTTCAGAAGAATTAGCCAACTAAAATGTCCGTCCTTTCTCAAAGATTTTCTACATCTTTGTTGCAAACTATATTTAAGATTAGAATTTGAATTATTATCATCTTTATCCTTATATAATGTATACAAAATCTGCACTGGCATTTTAGTTCATGAGCCTAAAAAATCTGCACGTTCCAGGGAGAAAACGTTGTTGTTGAGTTGAAATGGGTCACATTAAGCTGTACTATAATGGGAATGTTAAATTAGCATAGCAAAAAGAATAATTAAGTGCAACTTTAAAGCAGCTGAACAATTTTACCTGGAATAGTTAATTACAGAGAGGTGAGAGTTTGACTCATTAACTGAAGAGTGCAGCTGTGGAACAAGTGGAAGTTCAGTTACTGACAGAAAGACAGTAGCTTTTGTTATATTAAACAACTGCAGAAATACTGATATTAACAGACTGACTTGTTGTATTTAAACATATATGAAACATACAGTAAATAATTTCCATAATCAATGAGATGTAAAGAATACGAGCATGTGTTTCCTTCTTTGAAAGGATCTTAACATCCCCATGAGCAGACTTCAACTCTTTACTAGAATATAAATCTGTGCTGTAAAGTCCTAGACGGCTTACATGTGTTTACATTCCACCGCAGGCCAACGTTCAGGACACACAGCGCACGCTCGCCGACAGGATACAGTTATTGTCCTTGCGGTGGCGTAAGTTAGGGCCCCATTGCTGGCGATTATGACGACCCTTGGGCTCCAAAGTTACGAAGCACACGCACTGCGTTTGTGTCTAGAAAGAAACCCTTTATTGGCAAATGTGTGTGCCTTGTTTCCTCATTGTGCACGGTTTACCAACAGAGATGCAGGAACTGCCTAACCTCCTTAATTTAAAGCTCCTAAAATCAGTTTCTTGTCCATATTAACATATAAAATTGAACTGTTCTCTTTGTGTGCGTCTCTCTCCAACACACACACACAGCTGTGGCTGTCTAAAGTACCGGTGATGGATTTTACAGTCGGAATGTGTTACCTAGACTATTGTATTTGTAAAGTACGTAAGTCAAAGAGAAAGTTATCAGAAGCATGGATAGTGCTTCTCTGTCAACATCCTGATAGGTGACACCTGAGTGCAGGGTCGGTGTCCACTGTGGTGCTGAAATGACCACAGACTTTCTCAAGGATTCGGGGTAATTTAATTGTTGTTTTACAACAGGGCTGTGAAAAGAAATTCTGTTTGCTACCCCCTTCTGCTACACAGCAGACAGTAAACAGTCAAAATACAACATATAACAATCATAAAAAAGTAAACAGAAATAAAACTATATTACATGGTGCAGTGCTGGGGATGAATTTGATTTAGAATTTAAGTCACATGGCCTGGAGGAAAAAGCTGCTCTGCAGTCTGGGGGTGCGGCAGCTGATACTCCTAAATCTCCTTCCAGATGGCAGCAGGGTGAACAGTCTATGGCTGGGTGGATACTGTTCCTTTTATTCTGGCATTTTAGTACAATAACCTCACAAATCACAGCAATCAGCATTCCTCTTCGACAGAGAGGCCAATAAATAAGACAGAAGAGCGCTGCAATACCTATCCACACTACCATGTCCTGAAAACTGCCCAGCTACAGCGGCACACACAGTTTAATACCAACAAGCACATCACACAGTGAAACAGGTGCTCGACGGTGACCTGAACCCAAAATGATAACAGCCTTTTAAACAGGGCCCATAACATACACCAGATCCCTCCAAAAGAATCTTATTTGGGAGCTTTGCGACCTTCTCCTCCTGTTCTTTTCTCTCCTGTCTCTTTTTGCAACCACTTTTACATTCAAATGGCATGACTGCTCACTTGCAGGTGTGCTCTCATAGTCTGCTTGTCAGATTTTACAGTATGGTATGTATAATTAGATTATAGAAATTGTACATATATACATATATAGCAATTGTAAGTTGTTTGGATAAAAGCGTCAGCTAAATGAATAAATATAAAAGATCTTAGCAGTACCTTGGATGCATAAGGTGACATGGAAGTCTAGGGCAGGGGTCGGAAAATAAGTCTGGCATCGGGCCAAATTTTTTTCAAGCCGTTACAAGCACTCAAATCATTTCTAATTTTTGTATACTTGTGTGCATGTTTAGCAGAATTAAGATCGTTTCCAAATAATTTTGAATGTCATTCAGAACTCTTCAAAGGAAAAGCTCTCAATAAACTTGTCATAAAGCATTGCTGCACAAAAAGTTCTCACGCTTTTATTTTGGAGGCACAATCACTTAAGAGGAAGTGATTGTGTGAGTAACTGTATCTGTCATGACTGAGATCTATTTCAGCACCAGCCGCTAGCAATTTATTTATTTATTTTTTTTCTGCTATCAAAGCAATCTGACGGCAGTTCTGGCCCGCGGGCCACCTATTGCCGACCACTGGTCTAGGGTTTGACAGAAAATTTAGGTGGTGTTTTCTCTCATGTAACTGGTCCAGTCCAGCTCACAATCAGGTAGGGCCCAATCGTGACATGAGCAGGTCCCACCTCTGTCGCAGGCCCCTATTCTTACCTGTGCCCTCTGTGACTTTAAATCTGAGCTTTTGCTTTTTCTACATTTAGCTCTGTGTTCTGTGTGGTATTATTTTATCAAGCCTTTGAACCTCATGGAGAAACACTCTACACTACAGTGTGTGTTCTCAATGCATCTCAAGTTTCCACTCCATCTCTTGCATCCAGTGTTTTACATAGTTGTGACTGACAGATTTACTCTGCTTTTTAGCAAGCAGAGCTGTCAAACTTCACCAGCCTTTCAAAACAGTGCAATAAAACCCTCCAGCTCTACAACGCTGGCTGTCTGTGGGGACACAGCAAATCAAGTGCAGATATTTACAGAAAGGCTGGGCAGCCTGAGCAAAATGAAGGTCAGCTTTCATTTAAACACGTCTAAAAACTGCTGAGAGGTGGGTTTGTAAGTGCAAATTATCCATGACTGCTTCCATAATGTTTGCATACTGTATGTTATCTACATTTCATAGCAATTCCCTGTTCACTTGAGAAAACAACAACCATTGTTTTTTTCTAAGCTAATATTAATTAGAGTGGCTCCTAACTGTCGTAATTATGTTAGTGTAAGCTCCATGGCCCATTCCAAGGGTACATCTCAGATAACCATCAAGGATGGCATGCACTCTGCTTTTCTGTGCAGACTAAGTTGGGGTTGAGGGGGGTAAACCTGTCTGGGTGTTCTTATTTCCCATGTTAAACACATGCACACGAAAAGAAAAGCAGCAGATCGCGGGATGTTTCTCTTCATTGGGTTAAAGCCTGTATGTCCCCAGTCAAGTGCCATTGAAATTCTGTTGGGACGGAGCACATAGAGCCATTCACTGTGGCCTAATCAAGTGGTATCTGAGCGCCAATCCTCTTATGCTGCTTGACTGGACCACACTTCTCTAAGACTAGAATTTCAGAGAGAGATGGGAGGGAAGAGAAAGTGTAAGAGAGATGGTCTGCCCTTGTTTCTCTCTCTGCCTCACTCTTAAACCTAGCCCCTCGACATGTAAATGCATGCGTGCATTGGTAACACGCTGAGGTATTATGCGTCTGCTGCTGCTTTTTCCATGACTTGATCAACACAGCTAAGCAATGCAAGAGCAGGGTGGAAATAAGTCCAAAGAATCCCCTCTCTCTCTCTAAAATCTAAAAAGCCTCATCTTTCTGTCAGGCTCCAATTACCTTTGTGTGAGGTACAAAGGTTGGCGCTATTTCCCTGATAAGCTCTTTCACGCTGAAACCCTGAAAATACACACATACAGAAGGATAAGACTCGAGAATAACCTCTAGGACCAAGCCTCTTCATGGAGGACAATAAAGCTCATTTCATGCTTTTTTATGTGTGAAAGTCCAGGCCTTTCACTTGTAGAGAGGCAAGAGAAAGGCACCCTCTGCGGCCCTGTGTTCATAAAAGATGATAAAAAACACACGCCTCAGGTCCAGGTTGATGCTTGGATGCATTGAATGAGGTAATTAGCATTCCCATGGACGACTATGGATTAGCCCATGTTGCATCCAGATGTCAGGGCCACTGCTCGGGCTGTTAGCTCACTGGTCCATGAGACTTGATCCATAGATGTAAGACAATGTCCCCAGCCCTAATTAGCTCCACCAGTCAAGTGTCCCTAATTGGATTACGGACCTGTTTTTTTTAGGACACTGTGTATCCAACAGAGAGCAGGAACCGTTAGGGTGAATGTAACACAAAGAGGCCCATAGTCTCAGAAACAAATACACATGCATAATCATTCAGATCTTTCAACACATTATGCTTAGATAGTGAGTCAGTTGTATCTGGCGGGGATATCAAAAAATTCTAAAAAAACAAAACCACAGGGCCACAAACGCGGCTCTAACTGGTGTCTTTGTTTTTATTTGTTACATGAAATCAGATACTTATCACATGTTCTGCAATGACATACTGGGGAGGCTTGTTTGGCATACATGCTAAGCTTCTCTTTTACTCCAGAAAACAAAAGACATTTCACTGAGCAGCAATACGCTGAAAAGGAAACGGCTTGCACAAAAGACTGAGCAAACCATTGTGTAGCATCTATTCATCATTTGTTTGAACACAGCAAGGTCAACAATGAAAATGTGGATCTATTCAATGGGCTATAGGAGAAAAAGATTAATGCAGCGTGAATGTACAGAAGTTAAGGAGTGCCTATCTGGACCTTCTTTCTGGTGTTTGTGTGAATTTTATTGTTGGATTAACAAGCTCACAATTATTAGATCAGTAACAAATGCTTCGCTCAGCAAGTACCTTCATCTCAAGCTGAAATGCCACTGTCACAGTCAGGTGTTTATGCCTATGTGTGGACTATATATATATATATATATATATATATATATATATATATATGTGTGTGTTATATGTGATATCGCTGTTGTAAATGATTGCCATTCATGACCTGGGTGCATAACACTGTCACTGACTTACCTATTACCAAGTGGATAATCTGTTCTGTTTTTCAACTCAAGATGTTTGGTGTCTTTCACCAGCTAAGTAAGCCAAAAGCATATAGCAGCCTCCTGGGCCACAGTGGGTGTGCAAAGGTATCTACCCCCAGCGGAGGGCTGTCCTGAGCTCTCAATGAGAACCACAGGGCGCACTGTGCGTTCTCCAACTCTGCCTCACCGAACCTGCTCCAGACATGTGCCCTATCATGAGGACAAATCGAGGATGGGCCTCATTCCTCCCATTTTCTGCCTCACCAGGAAGTAACGGTAGTACAAACCCTGATTCTCCTCCCCTCCGGGGAACCCTGAGGATAGCCTTCTTCTGGACTCGGGGACTGCTGCAGCAACAGGTTCCGGTGGATCTGTGAATGCCAGACAGCAATCCATGCAGCGGAGACACAGGGTGAGATCTGCTCTGGCAGCCTTGCTCACCTCCTTCTCCTCTTCCTCCGACATGGCGGATGAGCCTGCTGCTAGCTTCGTGAGAGAGGAGGCTAGCAGCGAGATGTTGTTAGCAGAAGCCAAATTCTGGAAGGCACAATGGTGGGACCTGTCCGCCAGGCGGGCAGTGAGGTGGCTGCTGGGGGAAACCAGGGCACCACGGCGTATGGCCACTGTCTGTCCTGGCTTCATGGGAGTAGCCCAAATTCGTAAAACGTTCCACTTTTGTAATCGTGACTTAAGTCAAGATGGGCGCCCTCAAGGCCCTACATCTGCCACCGCACCATCCTGTGCACAAGGGATGAACCCACTGGCAAAGCCTTTACGGAAGAGAACTGTGTGAACGTTAAGCATCATTTTAAGCCAACTCAGTAACTAGAGTCGTAGGCTGGATGCTGGTAACTGTTTTTTCATGTTGCTTTGTGTGGAGCTTTATACTGCAGCACTGGCTTAGCTAGCATTAGCTTTATTGTTATATGGAAGCCCATTCTGCTGGGATTTGTGTGAGTGTGTTGCTGCTGTATGTACTGTATGTACTTCATAGACATGCCCTTACAGTAAAAATATAGCTTAGTGTTAAAAAATAAATGGTCAAATCAGGACTCAGGTTTGGAGTGAGATAATACGTGTTAAAGGAGGAGCCACTCAAATATTTTACTAGCAGCGGCCCTAGCGGCCCACTGCTAGTAAAATAGCAGTGAAATTTTACCTGTAGTTGGTAATTGACCTGAACAAATAGAAATTATAACAATACGTAAATCTGATAAAAGACTATTTAAATATATATACTTACATTTCAAAAATACAAATGTATCAAAAATAAAAACAAATTTGGCCCAAAACAAGCCCACTGAACAGCAGTGCTGTACACATAGGCCTACAGTAGGACTTCTCCCTAGCCACAGCAGCACCAGCCACTCAGCCAGCTTCAACAATCCATTGACCTTCACCCATCTCCTCAGCATCACGCCAGCAGATTCTCGCTGGTAATTACATAGACTTAGCCCAGCTCCTCCAACCATCCATAATCCACACTAGTCAGCCCAGGGAAATGCAGACGAACCTCAGTTCAGTGCAGCTCCATCACCCTTCACCCTCCAGAGCTAGGGAATTAACTCCAACATAATTTGCCCTAGCCTTTTCTTTCTTCCGTGACACCATCTGCGTAGCCTTCCCCGCTCGCAGGAAGGAGCTGGACGATTATCTCTCCATTGCGTTAGACATGGCTTTACGGTTCGGGGGGGCATGCTTCTACAGCTACCATGTGCATGTGCTAATCAGGCAGCCGGCCGAATCCAGCAATTTAACCAGGGCACATACTGGGGAGCTCTCAACTCCGAATTTTACTGCCGCATCTTCACAGCCCGCACTTGCCTCTCCTGCGAGTTATGCGGAGCCCCCTCCCACCCCGCCTGTCCATACTCATTCACTACGACAACACAACAATAGTAGAAATCTTAAGCAAAGGTTGATCCCGTTCTCCAGTCATCGCACAGTTCCTTCGCAGCCTTACACTAATATCCACCTTTCATCCTCAGCGCAGCTCACATTCCCAGCCACCAAAACAGCATTGCCGATTCATGGTTTCGTTTCTCTTTCTAGAAATTCAGACTCCAGAATTGGGCTCGAATTTTACTGCCGCATCTCCGCAGCCTGCACTTCCCTCTCCCACCCCACCCCCTCCCACCCCGCCTGTCAGCGCCCCGCCACCACGTTCACGCCCTTCTTCCTCGCGCAGTGGCTCAGCGTTTACTCAGTGTTTAGACATACGTCCCTCCATTAACGTCCCCATACCAAAGGGAATCGACAAACGGGGGAGGCCAATCATTTATCAGGGAGGCAGGATGGTCTGGAACAGTTATAACCACTCAGCTGCTCCATGTCCAAATGCCGACTCCTGAATGTCTGCTCCTTTTGCGGAGGAGCACCTGCCCTCATAATCCGACCACACCTGCAGAATGACTTCCACAGCACCTCGGCACACCAGTCAAGGTAAACAGCCTCGCCACCAATTTACAAAATCACCCAGATAGACTGTTCGTCAACTTTCTCATAAACGGCTTCATACACGGTTTCCATCCAGGTATAGAAGTCCTGCCAGACTCTACGCTGACTCTACGCAATCAATCCCCTTGGCGTAGCCACACGGAAGTATTCTGGAAAAAAGAGGTTAATAATAGACCTATCCTCCCCACACAGCTCACTCATCCCGAGCATCAACAGCATTATCAAACAGCCCGGATTTCTCCACGCAATATGCAACCATTTATCATGCCATCACCCTCATCCATATGGCGGGTCACGGGGCTTGGTTTTCCAAAGCAGATATCACCAGCGCATTCAAAGTCTTGCCTATTCAGCTAGATTTCTGCTGTTTTTTCAGCGTTTGCCAAAAAGAAGCCTTTCTGTGCGCCTTGCCTTCGGCTGCAGAAGCAGTCCCAAGATCTTCAACTCTCTGTCTGAAGCCCTGTGCTGGACCTTGACTAATAACTACAGACTTCATTACATACTCAAACTCTTCTTTCCTCATCATCATTCCACCATCCTCACCTCCTCGCGCAGGGCTTAATACTCTCATCAAAGCTTTTCACGAACTAGGCATCCCTCTCTCCAAAGAGAAAACCTCAGGGCCTAGCACCTCCATCGAGTTCTTAGGGATCACCCTGGACTCAACATCCTTCCAGGCTTCGCTGCCCACAGAGAAAATACAGCACATCTCTCTACTCTTCTTCTAGCAGTCAAATGCACCAAAAGCAAACGCAAAACGAGTTGTTCTGGATGAGGCATGCAAAATGGAAATGCGCCTGTGGCAACGATTCATTGTTTCGTTTCTCTTTCTACAAATTCAGACACTTGGCTCCAGAATCGGACATTTATCCCACACCCGTGCCACCGTTTTCAGCCACAACGTTCAATTAACTCCTCAGCTGAGAAACCTCTCTCACACCTCACAAGAAGCCATCATCAACAGCCTTGCCCCTAGCACTCTCTCAGCCTACTTGACTAGCTGGAATCGCTTCAAGGCATTTCACGCCACATATCTGCTGTCATTTCCCTCTCTGGATATCATGTCCATCTGCAATTTCATCACCTACGCGCATTCCATCCAAAACATACCTACTTAGCAGGTATCAATTTCTTCTTCAGAATAGTCACCGGCTCCCTATGTCCGTCCACCTCTCATTCCCACGTCACTATGTTAATCATAGGCTTGAGGACACAAGAACCCACTCTCGCCGCTAGACGCTTACCTCTCACTTCAGACCTCCGCATCCATTTTCTTTGTTCAGGATACATTGTTTTTGCTGGCTTTCTTCGGCTTCCTGAGGTGTTCAGAATTCGCCCCTATGTCATCCACACCTCCAACTCTTTCATATTCAAACTCCAAAGAAGTAAAATGGATCAGCTAGGAGTTTCCTTCCCTATCTACATCTTCCGCATCAGCTGCTGTCTAAACCCCTACGAGCCACTATCTGAATACATCCGCTCCAGGTACGCCGCCAAGGCATCACCACAACACCCACTTTTCCTCATCGAAACAGGAAAAATGGCCACTCGATTCTGGTTCCAGAAACACCTGATCATCACGCAGCCTCCCAGATCAGCATCCAGATGGCATCCTTTCTCCACCACCATTCCCCTCTACATCCATTTATCTATCTGTACATTAAGAACATTCATTAAACCTTTAAATGACATACTGTTGTGGCGTGGTCCTTGCTAGAGAAAAGAAGCAAATTGGTTTACTTAGGTTCAAGAGCAGGGCCACGCTTAAAACCACACCTCTAATCAGCTGACAAGTATATCTACTCCCGAGCTATTCAACCGGCCTCCTCTGTCTCTGTTTGCTCAACCCACCCTCATTTTCCCTTCCCTTCATCCACTCACCCCTTACCCTCAAGGCCAACCATTTTCACCATCATGATGGATGATAGTGCTCCATCCAGAGCCAAAATATAGAAAAACATCATCCTTAATTTCAGGTAGCCAAAGCTAAGCCCAGTGCTGGACAGTGACAAAGTAGTACTGTACTCAAGTACAGGTATTTGTACTGAACTTGAAAGTATTTTCTTTTCATGCCACTTTCTACTTCTACTCCACGACATCTCAAAGGGAAATATTGTACTTTTTACTTTACTACTTTTTACTTTTTACTCTGACAGCTTCAGTTCCTAGTTACTTTAAAAATAAGCTTTTTACACACAAAATGTATGAAGAGTTAAAAAAAATAGGATCTTTTGATATGAATTAAATTACTTAACAGTTTATACAAGTCCAGCTGGTAGAACTACATCAGTTAGGCTAATTGACATTTAATTGGCAACTGTTTTGATATTAGTCATTTTTGATGTAAAAACATTTCATGGTTCCAGCTTCACAAATGTGAAGATTTGCTGCTTTTACTTTTGATTAGTTTAATGTGTTTTCAATCATGAGGTTTGGACTGACAAAACAAGCATTATGAATGTGTCACTTAGGGAACGGTGACAACATTTCTCACTATTTTCAGAATTATCAATTAATGGAGAAAATAATCAGCTGATTAAAATAAAAATAATCATTAATAGCAGTTTGATACAAAATAGTTTAACCTCAACCAACTACATTAATGCATGAGGAATAATAATCTAATGATATAATATATTGTAGTATAACAGACATAGGGACATGTCTTTATGCTTTGAGTAGGCTACATTTATTTTTAAAAGGCTACTACTACATTTCCTGCTTATAGCCTACTTACATACTCTTATTTAACTTTTTCAATGCAATAGAAATACTTGCAGAGTATTTTTACAGTGAGGCATTAGTACTTTTATTTATTTATTTTTTTAAGGATCTGAATAGGCCTAAGTTACTTACCATTGGCTAAAAAAGCCAAAGCTTCTGGTTGCAAAGACGTTGGAGAGTTTTTGACTGGATGAATAATTATTTAGCAATCTGTCTGTACTCCCCAACATCAGCTGCTCTCACGATCACAGTCTATGAATCACAGGCACGTGATTTCATCCAGGAATCGTAAAATCAAAATGCTAAAAAAAACAAACTACAGTTACCACATCCATCGAGTCTTGCGCTTCCATCTTCCACTCTGTTTGTGCACGTGCATCGATGTTGCCTGGTAACAAACGCGCTTGCAGCGGGACCACGGAGTTTACCCGGAAACAACACATTTTAAATTCTGATCGCCTTAATGGCTCTGGCAGAGAAAACTATGAACTCGGCAGAAAAATTATTGTCCATTAATTGAATAAGGAGGGACAACTTCGAGAAAGTTATCTCTTAACTTCTCAGCGTGAGAAATACAAGGTTTGGCGTGTGAGCGTGTGAACTGGCTGAAATGCGTGTCTCACGGTGAATGCGAGAGACTTGAGAGCCCTGTCAAATGCAGAATTAATTTGATTGGCAACATTGTGAAACTGAATAAAAATCCCAGTAGCTAGCTTGCTCAGAGCTGTAATGGCCCGCTGGGTGAGCATGGGCGTCGGAAGGGTTTTGCACGTAACCCAATGTTTTCAGACGTCAAGTCTATTTTACCTACAGTGATTGTGCTGGGCTCTGCTCTGCCAAAAAACAAGTGACCCACATTAAAAATTTAAGGCTTCCGATGACACCGAGTACTGAATCTGCCTTTTTGCTAACGTGCACGCTTTCGCTACACAAGCTGTGTAGGCAGTGGGTACATTTCAAGTGCTGGCCCACCATGAGAGAAGAAACGAGGAAATTTTGAACACTGATGATAAATGATGTAAAAGACAGACAAGTGGCAGACACACTCTATTGTCTCTGAATTGAATTGTATCCATTATAAAAGTTAAGGGGGGAAATGACAGTTCTTTCTAATAACATGGACAAAGAAGTTTGTTGTCCTTTTGTTGTTCTCTCCTAGAATTAACCCAGATGCTGAACTACATGGTGAATTGCAAATATCAAACTTGGAAATGAATGTGAGCCGCGTGTCAGAAACTCAGGATGTCTTACACAGCATTGTTTAATGAAGCTCGGTAGAGGAGATCACAACATTAGCATACAGTGTGTGAACACAATGCACAGCCAGCACCAAATCTGAAGAATCCTTCTTGGTCCACAATATGTACCTCTGAACTATCCCCTAGTCTCTATTGTCTTTCCCCTACAAGGTTATCTTTACCTGACCAAAATCTGAACAGCCAGTCTGCTTGATGTTAGACTCAAATGCATTACCTATGTCACATTAGGATCTGGAGGTCTCACGTGTTGCATTCTATGTGGAGAGAGTGAGTCTGTAAACATGAGACTGAAGCAAACAGCGTTATCTGCTAGCCTTGAGCCTGAACTACAGTGTCTCCCTATCAGCCCAGCTGTCGTCACCGTTACAGAGGGAATGCCAGAGGCAAGAGCTATGTCTAAGGAGTCCACTTCTAGGCCAACAAGTGACCCTAGAGCACGACCTGTATATGACCTGCACCTCACCTCTTAACCAAATTAAGCCTACAAAGAAAATCCCCCTGCAGTATCAAATCAGTCCGATCAACAGCAGCAGCATCAAATCAATAACTAATTTCCAATAAGTTAGTATAAGTTAAATACTTCCATGAAGGCTGCTCTCGTGTATCCTCACTCATGGCCCCTCAGAGATTCCTCCTCGCTCCTTGGGATATACCCAGAGTGCATTATTTTGTGTGGCCCTGTCAAATTCCCCAAACAATTTCACACAAAGAAAACCAGGGGCCAGTATGAACAGGAACAATGATTACAGACAGAAAACTATGGGAAATATCATTGTAAATGTGCAGGCTATGAGTCACAAATATACATCACAATTTTAAACACAAAACATGATCTACAAACAGCTTCAAAATCCATAAACATACAAATCATGAACTACAAAATCAGTGACTTGTATATGAAAACCAGAATTTGAGTGAATGCAAAATAATTTTGTCTGCACGTGAGGGTCATATTCTATTTTTAGATTTGTTTAGTTTTATTTGGTTTTAGAACTTTGACACATTTTACCAATTACAATTTCTATAAATGCACTCTTCACAATTTGCAAATAAACACAGTCTAACTTGTATTTTCAAACCACTGTTTTAAAACATCCGGACAAATAATGTGCAATGTACAGCATTAAATTTTATTTATATAGCACCAGTTCATAACAAAAGTTATGTCCTTGCATTTTTCATATTGAGTAGGTGTAGACTGTACTCTATACTACTGTACTATTATTAACAGACCCAACAATTCCCACCATAAGCAAGCACTTGGCGACACAGGCAAGGAAAACCTCCCTCCAGACTCATAGTGTATTTGCGGATCGCTTCACGTTTGATCATCTGATCAGAAATGTAGTACGCCATTGCTTGCTATGTGATGTACTGCCTGCTCAAGAAGTCGTTCAAAATACGAGCTGAAACATGTCACAACAATCATCTACTCTGCAACTAATCCTGTGCGGACAACTGTCTCTCTTTCATAGTTTGGTTGGTGAAGTGTTGCCATTGGAATGCAGTGTGATATTTGCATAATATGTATGCTGCGGTCCTGTTCCTCCTCTTATTAACCCATGTGGTCTGGAAAGATTGTAGCATTCTGAGTGCAAACCAACTCTCTCTTTTTTTTCTATTTCAATAGTTTTTTCTTTTTTTTTCTTTGATGATGACTCCTTTGTAAATGTATAATCCTTTGATATTATGTTAAACTGATTAATTTACATGTATCGTATGTGCTCTTTTCAAGAGTAATGTAGCCTACTTCCTAAAGATACCCCATCAATATTATAAGCGCTTTATGTGTAGTGTCCAGCAGGTGGTGCTTTGTGTGAGTCAAAGCGTGATGCCTTTGCTTTTCAGGGAGTAGGCAGTTAGAACTGCAAGAGACCACCTATTCGGAGTTTGTGCTTAGCCTATGTATTAAGCCTCAAATATACAATACAGTGGACACCGCGGACTACTTCTGTTTATATCGTTCCACACATGCGCAGTAGATCGGTTGGTGTCCTGGTAGTGTAGTCGGAGTGCGGTCACAAAAAACGGAATGCACGCAGACGTCCATAGAGAGCCAACGTGTACCCCGTCTGATGACGATTTTTTCATCACGCAGACCTTAGCAGTCCATCGCGTACTCGTACCTACCTTTCTTTCAGGGGTTCTGGTAATAAACCTACAGCCACCCAACTTAAAATACAATGTGTATATATTTATATATTTATTGCCCACGAATCCTGACACTAATTGACATTAGGTGTTGTAATGACAACTGAACCAGCGATGGGGTCAAAGTTCAATCCAATTAATCGATGGTCGAGATCTGACCTATGGATTTTGACCTTTGTTGCATGTCTGTCATATTGGAGCTGGTAAACAATTCTGGGTAGTTGCCTTATATTCTATAAGGTCTTTTAATGAGCTCGGAAAAACGGCCCTGTCTTCAGTTTTGTGACGATGCATTTTCCTGCTGGTCCAAAGGGAGTTTTAAATAGTTTATTTAGCTAAATAAGAAAGACTTCAGTTTATCACAAACCTTCTGAATCACCTCATCAGGAGATACAGTATATGGTTTTCACTAGGCAGGAAAGGTAGAAATTTGGAACCTGAAAAGTAACTAGGAACTGAAGCCATCTGACAAGTGTGTGTTGTGGAGAAAAAAGTAAAACATTTGCCTCTGAGATGTAGCAGAGTAGAAGTATAAAGTTGCAAAAAATAGAAATATTTATGTAAAGTACAAGTACCTCAAATCTCAAAAAAGTCAGTACTTGAGTAAATTCAGTTGCACTGCAGTTCTCCTATATTGATGGGTGAACTTGTTTTTGTTTCTCCTACGGAGGCAGACTTGCAGCAGCCTCCTGTCTGTTTCATCCCATTCCACACCTCCTTTGTACTGTTCAGTCCAATTTGGCCTCAGTCTTCTTACTGTGGTTGCTCTTGACCCCACTCATACATCAACAAGTGTCTACAACCAAAGACGTGCAGATTGGTTTTGCTGTACCATGTTCTGGTTTGACCATATACACTGCATGGGAAGTGTGACACTGCAAACCACAAAATGAACCATAGATACACACAAATATCACTCAACTTTCTCTGGTACTGTCACTGTAATCACTGTTTACAGTATTTTATATACCTGTCTTATCCTGTCATGTACATCCTAACTGCAGTGTAAAGTGGTCTATTATCACATACATAAGAGGGAATGATTCATGAACACACTGAACAAACTGCATTTGCTGGAAAGAAATATTTTAAACATTTCAATACTGTTTATTTAACTCCAAGTTCTGACATGAGCACACAATACACACCCCACTACAAGGTCTCTAACCCTTTCTCACCTGGGCGGAGGGACTGCTGGTTCCATCCCTCTTCAGATGACAGAGTCACCGCAGCCTGAGGTGCCACCCCTCTCGCACACAAGAAGCCCTGGAAGAGCAAAGAAGAGGAGAGCTGTCATGATGAGGCTGATAAACTGCAGCATGTAGGCTGCAAAGGGACTGAGAGATCAGCGGGGCATGAAAGATTTGGGAGCCACCGAATCTTTCAGCTGCCTCTCAAAAAATTGACATCCTATACAGCTTGGATAACAGGGGCAGATGTGGTAACAGGCACACTCGTGGGTTTCTTACTCCTCCACTGTGAGCCACAGATTATGACAAGTCACAACTAAAAAGCCTGTGATCATCCTGACATCACCCAACACGGGACTGGAAATGCTTTCACATCATGGAGAGTCATTTGAGTCATTGTTAATATAAAATATATTGGCTAGTAGAATTGAAAAGATTATTAAGTCCTCATTCTCAAATGTTAGATTTATGTTAGAGTGCATTAGGTTCTCTCAGGGAGGGTACAGGAACAATAGTTTTTACAAACAAGTACATGAATGAACTAATCTTTATCAACGGATCTACAAAGTGAACTGACTGTCCTGAATCACCACTGTTACCGACCAAATCAGTAGCTTTTGGCAGTGAAGCAGAATCAGAGCTGAAAGTTCAGTCCATCCATCCATCCATCGTCTACAGCTTATCCTGCATACAAGGTCGCGGGGGGCTGGAGCCAATCCCAGCTGACAATGGGCGAAAGGCGGGGTACACCCTGGACAGGTCGCCAGTCCATCGCAGGGGGCATGAATGGTGATGTGTTAATTTACTGTTGTATGGAACGAAGTGCCTTTTAAAAAATAATTTTATTTTGCATGTTTTGCAATAACATAACTTTGTAAATATGTTTATATATAGCTGTCCAATAATTTGGAATATTTGAATTCCAGAAACCTATTACCTATTAGAACCTGTTACTGTCCTATATCTGTTGCATAAGGGATCTGCCCCTGGATACATTCCAACTTTTCCTTGGAAAGCAATCTCAGTTATACTGGATAAATCCTTCATCAGCTAGCAAGAGAGGGTTAAGCTGCCATGACTAAACTGAGTGTTTATTTGAGAAGCCGAGCTCTAAAATCAGATAGAAGAGCAATATCGATCCGATATTCCAATAATATTATACAGTATGTGCTCACTTTGACATTGGATAGTAACTTTTAATAAACAAAGAAGTAATTAATATGAGTATGTTTCATGTACCAGAGAAACAAATGAGTATTGTCTGTTGATAGGAAAAGAAATCACCAAGCGTCAGCAGCCCCATCTGTCTTCAAATGTGACTGTAAAACAAAGAGGACTTTGAGAGTGGTGAGGGTCTTGTTGAGGAACGGGCAAGCGCTGGATCCAAAATATTATTAACCCCCAAGTTTTACAGTAATTGGTGAGTATCAGGTAATGAGTTAATAAAATGTCGGAAAAAATTACCATCATCCCAAACAGGGTGGACACATTTGCTAAAATGAATGGGGTATTAAATAATGACCCAATTTTTCATCATTATAGGGCGGACTATATTTTTTAGGTGTGTTTCCGGAAGAAACATAATGTTTACTTTGAGGTGTAAAAGATGGGACGATGCTATTGCATGCATTGTTGCATGCAATATTATGTGTGTATATCATGGCAGCCAGTTATTTATAAAGTTGTGGGTGTAGGTATCACCTTCATTATGTATAGAAGAGAGAAATGAAGAATCATATTTATACATTTTGTGAGAAACTTCAATTGGTGGTAATTGGTTAGGCCTTAACAGAGTCAAACAGATGTCTGTTGGGGGATCCAAGGGTCCCTTCTACCTGGCCCGGTCTCTGATTTCCTTGGTGGATAAACACTTGAGATTATGCCTCAAAATCATCAAATTTAGTTTATGTTTGTGGCGTAAGTAATATAGTAACTCTACATCCACGGTTACAGCACATAGAGGAACTGCTAGTAGCTGTTAGTGTTGTTTAAGGTACCAAAGAGACATGACATACAATCATGTCCAGTTGAAGTAACATTAATGCATTTAAAGGTTTATCAGATGCCAAAACACTTGTGTGTATTTGATTGGCCAATGGAGTACCTTGCAAGATGACAATGTATTGCAGCAAAAATGAGCCCTATGGTTCAACAGTAACGCCAGAGAACCATGCCTTGGCAACTCCACAACAGACTGGCTCCATTCAAATGAATGAGAGCATTATGTTTTTTCATGCAGAGCTAATGCCGGAGTGAACACGGCCTTATGGCTTTTTAGATGAAGATATTCCTGTTCGTGGCTTAGAGTGTGTTCTGATTCCCTGGATGCCAAGGTTCTGTTTCATAACTCTCAATCACTGTGAAACTGGACCTGATTTCCACTTCCACATGGTTGTAAATAAACCTGTAATCACAGCAAAGAAGTAACACAATTTCACTGATGATGTTGCTTTAGGATGTTCTCTAAACCTTACCACAGCTGTCCCTAATTACAGTGCCCTTATTATCGTGAATTCACATGCACATGTTAACCATAATCAGTAGAATTGATGTTAATGCAGATTTTGGAGAGTTTTCCAGTGAGGGATAAAATGACAGAACAGAACAGAAACACAGGGAGACAAAATGATGCCTCCAATGTAGAAGCATGACAACTGATGACTTTTTATAGACATTTCACAGAATTCTGTGTAGACTGCAAAAACAAACAAACCTCACACCATTAATTGGCTAACAACCTTTAAAAACAATGTTTTATTATTTCATTCCATCTCTGTCTTTGTTCCCTTTCCACCGTATCACATCATATTTGCAGACTGCTGCATGATCGATCCAGATCGATGCATGTTTTTTGTTGGCTTGTACATCTCTCTCTCTGCCTCTGGACTTTTGATGTTGGCAGTTCAGCTTTAATTTTATGGGTTAAAAATTGGATGGCAAAGTTGCACATGCTTAGAAGTGCATTGTAATAAATTACTCCACAATGTAACAAATTTAGGTAAAAAAGGCACAGGTGTAGCACACAGCTAAATCAGTGACTCCATGGTAATATTATACTTGCTGTATACATCACCTGATGGGCAGTGATGGGAATTGCAGTACCAAATCTAGATACTTTACCTTAAGCCTGTATATAAAGATAACGAAGAATGAGCAACCCTACCAGGGGTTCAATAGATAGGGTAGGGTAAAGTGCTATTTTTGCAGTTGTGTATTACGTTGTGTGGCTAAGGATGAAATATGTTCAAGTAAGAAACAAACATGAGGATAAGAGGTGTTCAAAAAAGCGTCCTGCATGATTGGCTCCTTTGTTTGTCTCGAGCAATGCTTACATGATTGGTGAGGGGGATCACAGATCACAATGAGGTAAGAAAAAACGATCCACATATTATAGCATCCGTGGCTTTGTTAGCCAGCAGGCTTCTCAGCATTCTGGCTTGAATTCTACTGGAGATGACACCAGGGGCCCGTACAACGAAGCCAGTTTAACATACACATATATTTTTTACTAAACCTAACCACCGTGATCAGTCTAACTGGGCACACAACACTGGTTATACACATAAAGAGGCTGTGTTAGCAGCAGATGACCAATCGCAAACCATGGACAAGTCTACTGGCAGCAGAGTGGCATATTTTACAAACTGTAATGTCAGACAAATATGAAGAAGTTAAACACATGATCCAGGCTAAAACCAACAGAGCTGCAACTGCCACATGCAAGAAGACTGAAAATCCCCAACTGTGTGAATACCTAAGTTAACAGGTGTATACTATGAATGTGTTGCTTTGATGTGTTCTTATGGCATGTATTCAGTTTTAGCCTCATTCTTTCAGCTTGGCTGTGTGTCTGCGTTTCGACATTAAAAGCCACAGCCACTGAATAAGCGTTCGTTCAGTTCACTTTCGAGAACTTCTCCTCACTTCAAAAAATCCGATTCATTTATTTAAAAAACTCAAAAGTGTCCCAAACATTGTTCTAAATTCATAAAGCAACGAAACAGAAAATCTCTTCGTGCCATGAATAAGTGCTAAAAGCGCTAATGGTCCAAAGACCATAAACAGGATGAAACAGACATTACATTAAATAAAAAACAAATATAAAAACATAATTCAAAGCGGTAAGTGGGTTTACTGTCATATATTAAAAGTACAACATGTGCAAGGTCTTACTTCTTCAATCAAAAAAATCTGTTGTAGGATGATCTCCACATCACCCACAGCAACCTATAAAACAGTCTGGGATTTTCTACAAATGGCCACGCCATTTTCCAAGAGAACTGATCAGGTCAGTAGGTGTGTTGATCTCTCAGACTTGCTCCAGAGCGAAGCTGTTCAGCGTAAGTTACCATGGCGATGCAAGAAGTGAACCACCGTCAAAGGAACGAAAATCCAGGGTTGAACCTGAAGTTCCCTCGCTAACCTCACATCCTGCTTCGTAGAGCAGGCCTCTGATATTTGTGGTGCAGCTTGTGCTTCCTCCATCATGTTCACAGGCTGCTGCCCTCCGGCGAGATCTCAGAAAGCCGTGCTGGCTATCACTGCAGGGACTGTCAGCTCACAGGATGTGATGTCAGAGGCACACGCTCTACAGGAAGAGGTGGAATTGATAGCCGACCCCTGCCTGCCTGTGTAAATGACTCTGATTACTCTTGGTGAAAATGCAGTCAGAGCGTATTAAATACAGTTGTTTTTTAAGCTGCCTTTGTTTTTTCTCCTTATTTTAATTTTTTTTTTATCAATCATTACATTCCCCTCTTGCTGTGTCAACACACCCATTTGATTACACCCAGCTGATCCTTGTTTTGGTGTACAATAATTTATTTTCCTTTGAAAGTTCAGAACAGGGTGAGAAAAGTACAACAGCACGGCTTATTCACAGGGTGCAAATCAAATACTAATTTGCTGTGTGAATTCAGCCTCACTGTGATGTGTTTTGCCTCTAAAAACCAAACTAATGCACAGACTTCTGCTGGTGACAGCAGGAGAGGCAGCAGCAGCAAACCCACGTAACAGCTCTCGTTTATGAGCTGTTATATCTTCCTGTTTGGCTGAAACTGTGACAATTTAAAGACTTCCTTTAACAGGAAGCCTGAGCAGTAAATATGGTTGATGCCGGGGTAAAGTCAGAGGTTTCTCGCCATAATAAGATTTGTTCCTGCGGATTTGTAGCTCTTACAATTCCTCCTCACAGGTTCGTCTCTCGTCCGTTTGATCACCTAACACAAGATTATGTTATGGCTCGGGATTAGTTTCCGAGGGAGCGGCCTGGCATCCTAGGTGTGTCTCTCTGCACCCTAAGAGGCTTATGGGAGAAATATGTGCTGGCTAATAGCTTTACATTTTTCAGCCTTTTTTTAAAAAAGAGAATCAGATTTCTCTTCCCCCTCTCTCCCTAAAAAGTTTGTCACATAGACGCTGATTTGTCGTAGACACTGCAAATCCAGTTTTACTGTGTAATACGTCTGAACATGGCGGTAAAGCTTTGGCTTTAAGTCTGACTAAACCACAGGAGAGGGGCTTTGCAACAACGCAGGCCTGTCAAATGGGTAGTATCCTCATGCAAGCTGAGCAGGGTAAGAAGCTACTGTGCGGAGTTCTTTGGCAAAAAAGAAATGTTCACTCTGGTCGTGCAACTGCAGAGACACCTGAACCTTACAAACATGTTGATGAGTTGAAAACCATCAGGTTTGTAGTACACTCAATCAGTGTTATGATGACTCAGGTTTAAATAACATACTGTACAGGTGTGTTCACTTAAAGGTGGGGTAAGCGGTTCTAATCCAATACACAGTCTTTTTGTCAAATTCAGCGAATATCTCCTCAGGGTCCGCTCGCTGTCTGTTCTGTGAATGTGCTGTATCTTTTAGACGCCTGTCCCAAATATAGGCATAGTGAGTTCAGTGATTTAAGCAAATAAAAGCCTTAGCTTTTACGGTATTTATAAGCAATGGACATTTAACTGCTGCAGTGACAGCCTCCAGTCTTACACAGTCTAAGCACGGGTTTTTATCTCTGTACAGGCATGATGGGACCAAACCTGGCAACCTCACTGTGATGACAAAGCACCAGGAAGCTGCACACAATAAAGACATTATTCAAGCAGGTAGCTACCCCTAAAAGCACAAACTGCCCTGTTTACATGTCTGTTTGTGTATGAATTAAGAGTTAAAAGTTAGATGACTCCCACTGTTGCTTCCAGCCCGTATGCTGCTAAGCTAACCCCCAGTTGTGTATAATGTACAGATATGAGATTGAAATAGATCTTTTTTACTTTTTATTCCAGACATTCTTCTTCCTTGTCCAAACCTGGTGCCTACATTACCCACAGCGCAACTTGACCGCTGACATTCAGACATTCAGGTGTGTTAGTAGTAGATAGTAGCAGTTCATGTAGCCTGTAGCCTGCAGCAGAGATGAGCAGCATTTACAGAGGTGTGGGAAGCTCACATCTTTATTCTTACTCCCTGATTTTTCGCATTTAAACCAACACTGACATCACTTGAGGCAAATTATCAGCCTTAACACATCTCCTCCTGGAGACACAAAAGGCTTTACACTGCTTTTTACACATATGGAGTAGTACTACCACCCCCCACTCCGCCCCCGGTGCCTCCCACCCTCACTTCAGTCTCGCCATCCCTCATCTCTCCCGCCTCCCTCCATCTCTGCAGCCGGCTGGCCAGCCAGTGAGCCTGCCTCGTCAGCAGAATCAACAAAGACGGGGCCATTTTGCAGTAGGGCCCATGCATCGCTAATCAGCCTCTCATTCAGCAGATGGGATTAGGCAGCAGCTACACGGAGCCCTGTATTGTAGCGGCATAAATCAAGCCCCTCCTCTGTCTAAAATGCCGCAAATTACTAGCCCGGTGTCTGGTGAACCTGGAGAGCTGGGTTATTTTGTCGTACCTCGACATCTTCTGAACCCACATTCTCAGGAAAAACACTGAAAGAGAGCAGGAGCACAGTGGCGCTCGGGACTTGCAGTTGATGTTTCTTCAATGGAAGCTCGTAACGGTGAACAGTTATGAGCCTATGAAATATATGATGGCCACTCTCGCTGTTCTTTAAAGGCATGTTGGGAGAATGCAGTTATAAATAGGCACGTATATGCAGGGGTTGTGTCACAGCAGGTTTATAACCAGCATAGGAAGCTGATGGGCTTTTGTTCCTGTTGCTTTCTCCTTGTACACTCACTGTCGTGACATTTATCCAACACAGAGAAACAATGGAGAGAATACCCCTGTCGCCCCCGCCGAGCACCACCACCACCTTCAGGTCACGCTTCCATCCTCAAACTCAAATGTCAGCCATGCTCTCGCTTTCCGTGTGCCTGCCTTGATGACTGGGATCTCTTTCCCACCATGACACTGATGCAATGAACTAGATTCCTCTAGTCTCTGACGTTGGGCTAACATTTACTTTATGTTTGATGAACCTAGATATGATCTAATATGCCAATGGACCTTGTTTATCAGTTTAAACACAAAAAGTAGCAGTCTCCTGTTTCTAATTGAGATGCCCACTAAAGAAACATTTCAAGCGGCCTAAGTCAGTATGTATGTATTACCAGCAAATCAAATTTCTACATTCACAATAATGTGAAAGGACTCACTTTTGCCCAAACCGCCAAACTTGTTTTATCATATTAGTTTGGTTTCACTGCTCAGTCTTGGCAGTTACCAGCCTAAAAGCTCTGATAAATCCTATAGAGTATAGAGTACCTGCTCAGTACCAGACAGCTGACACAGTTAGAGACTAGCTGGTGAACACAGTGGAGCATTTAGCAGCTAATAGCAGTTAATACAGTATCTCACAAAAATGAGTACACCCTCACATATTTGTAAATATTTGATTACATCTTTTCATGTGACAACGCTGAAGAAATGACACTCTGCTGCAGTGTAAAGTAGTGAGTGTGCAGCTTGTATAACAGTGTAAATTTGCTGTCCCCTCAAAATAACACATCACACAGCCATTAATGTCTAAACTGCTGACAACAAAAGTGAGGACACCCCTAAGTGAAAATGTCAATTGAACTCCCCCCAGTCTTTGCCAGATAATCAGGGGCGAGTTCAATCTCAAAACGTTTTGCACCGGTTTGCAGTGTTTTCAGATTGAACGACGTTTCCTTGCAATGTTTTGTCGGTGCTGAACTCTCCCCAGTTCTCTCATGTGGTACTGTGCTACGGCCAACTTCCTGTGTGTTTCTGCTGCCTGCCCTGCTCTCACCACACACCTGCTTCTTGGAGAAGCTTCGAACAAGATCTCAGAATTGCACAATATCTGGAAATTGTTAATAAACTAGACTATGTTTTCCAACACTTCCTGTCCGTGTTGTGCACTTGGATCCTAGAAAGACCAACCTTAACATGCACTGTACTGTCGTTTTTACTTTCTATTATTGTTCTGAATAAACAACAGTTATGTAAATACTCCTCCTTTCTTTTTAGTGTCCCCTAAATCAACTGAAATAATAGTGTAGGTCTGTACTGCCCCTTACTTAGAACATGGCATGTTCTGTCTGATACAGAATCGGCCTGCATAAATTAAAAGAAAAAAAAAACAACAAAAGCCCACAGGTACAATGGATAGATATCTGAATAACTGACTAATGCTAATATTCAATTAGACAACAACAGAAAATTAAAAGGCTTTGCTTAATTATGTCATTTTTAGCAAAAATTCCTAAAGATTCATTTGTTCCATTTGCTGCTTGTATTTGTCTCCTGATAGCAAATGGAATATCTTTGTGGTTTTGGACAAAACAAAACATTTGAATATGTCATGTTGGTGTTTGGGAAATTGTCAGACAATTTATAGACCAAACAATTAATCATATAATTGAGATTAGTTGATAGTGGAAAAAAATCATTAGTTTTAATGAGCCTAAATTGGAATAAATGCACAACCCCCTATCTCAAAGCCCAGAACACACATGCACACACACATGGCTCCAGTGTGTTACACACCTTTTCATAAGCTCGCAAGACAGACCTTTGTCGGCTGGCCGGCTTATGAGGACCACAGTTCACTGATTAATGTGACCGGTACACAGTCTCACTTTCAGCTCCTTACAGTCTGTGTATTTCAGTCAGCTGGTACTATTCACTCCTATGTCCGCCGCTGTGAGCAGTGAAAAGCTCAGCAGTGGTCATTCCGAGGATGCCTTTCCTTTTCAAAGGAGCCTCTCGCGCTTGCCGACCAGCGGGTCAATGCTTTTCTAACACGGCCTCGCCGTCGTTGTGCTGAGGGAGCAGGGATCCAAAAAGTAGGTCACTATTTCCTCGACGCTCCGTTCTGCACGTCACTCCAACTCTCAAACAGCATCCTCCCACGAAAGCCGCAGCCGTCCCTGTTTACGATATGACTAAAGCATCTCAGATCAAGTGAAGGTTGACAAAAGGCAGGGAAAAAAGGAGGATGTTTCATTCCAACATACCCAGGGAGTTTGCTTTGTTTACTTGTGTGGGCTTATTACTCCATGGCAGGTACGGCACAGAAACAACACCAGGCCCAGTAAAGCACGCTGGAAAGTTGTGCTTTATTCTCGCCTAGCAGCATCCTCCTCGCTGTCTTTTGAAATGTGTAATTAATGCATGCAGAGTTTGTGTATGCTTATTTATCTGTTTTTCTGCATTGTGTATTAGTTTTTGTGCTGGAGTTCTCAAGAGGTTTGAATAATTGAAGTGATTTGTATCCTCTTAAAGGTGGTAAAGGAAGGGCCCGGGGGAATGGCTGAGATTGAAAATACACAGGGCCTAATGTTTGTTTCCATCCGCCTCCTTAAACACCCCTTTTACTGTTTAAATATCTCTTATGAGTTTGTAAAATAGAGGGAAACAGAGTGGAGAGCGTAAAGGATTGTAACTGACATGTTTTTCAAGAGCCTGGACGATAAAAAGGAATAATAAACATTTGTTTTAAAAATAAATATACACGTTTTCCTTGAACCCTAAATATAGACTCTTCTTTTTTTTGATGTAGTAAGCTGTATATCGTTGACTGCCTGCAAGCCTCTCCCAGTACAGAAGGTAAAATGTTGGCAGAGACAGTATTATTCAAATGTTGCACGCAGCCTCTGCATCGCTTTGAAAGGTTAAACAGCACTTTAAACGTGGGCTGTCCAAATGTTAAAAGCACAAAAATATTGCTTGTTGCAGCGTGCAACATGAAAAGCATAAAAAGAGCGCCCACACAAACAGGCTCCCGGGCGAGAGCTGGTAGTTAACACAGTGATGGTCACTGTGATGTGTTACAGCCTCTGACAAAGGTAATCACAGGAGAAGACACATGGTCATTCAGTGGAGACGTCAGTCATGTCTGGAGTACAGAGCATCCTTTTAAACAACTTTAAACAACAGCTGCTTAACCCTTCAATCTATACCTCAGGCTGTAGAGTAACAATTGTCTGGTGTCAAAATGATGAAAAGCATTGTTTTTACATTGTTGTTCTCCAAAAAGTTTATAGGGTTGCTGCAGACCTGTGGTCTGTAACAATGTGTTCCTGTTTGGCCGCATGACGGCACTGTTGTCTCACTGATACTGTGAATAAATAGAAGAATAAAAAGTTTGTTTATATTAGCGCACAGTCACAGAAACATCACTAACTGGCATGGGATGTGCATGGAGGGCTGTGTAGCGGGTGATTAAAACTGCTCAGAAGATCATTGCTACCCAAAGCATTAGGGATATCAGTGAGGTGAGGTGCCTATGCAGAGCCCAAAGGAAAGGACAGTACCCACCCAGTTCACCTGCTGCATTCTGGGAAGAGATATAGAAGTTCCTGCTGCCGCACCTCCAGACTGCAGAGCAGCTTCTTCTCTCAGACCCTCAACTCCACCTCACCCTCTACACTCCACCATAAATATGCTGGATTTGTATAATATATGCATGTAAGTAACTGTATTGTCTTTATTTTATTCTATTCTAATGAAAATATTTGGATATATGTTCTGTGTGTAGCATTAAGTGGGTACAACTTGCCTTTCAGTGTGCAGCCTTATGTTGTCGAATTACAAAATAAATGTATCTTGTACCTTGCATATATTTTCATGAGGACTCCACTGCATGTAGTTAATACTCTATTATTTACCATGCTGTTGGTACAAGTGATACTTTGCTCTCTTGCTACTCAAGTTGTAGATTCAGGTCCCCACAAGCGGACTATGTACCCTTTTCATGGGGTGGAAAGCCAATAAATAACATCCTGCACAGGTGTGCACTTACTGTAACAAGCATCCCCACAAAAACAACATCTGCAGGTGGGAGCAAACATGAAACAATTTCAAATAAAAAATGCTGGCATATTAGTGACTAGAGTATTTGTAGCCTACATGAAAGAAGTAAAGAATGGAGATTAAAATCATAGTCAGCATCAAAGGCAACATTTCTATTTATTAATAGAAAATAATTATTAATTACTATTAATTATTGAGGAAATGTTTACAGATTTAATACTGTATTATGCTTATGTTACAACCATAGAGTACAAACTGACTCATGTAAAGATGCAACATAAAGTGCATTCACACAAACACAGTTAATTAAGGGGCCATTTCTTTATAAATATGTGCCACACTAGTTTATACAAAATACACTGTATATAGTATAAAAAACAAACATCCCTGTCAAACTAAGAAAGCTCTTGACTTCTGAGAATGTGATCTGTGGACTGGATGGCTCCACTGGAACCCCATATTCCAGGATCACAACCCTCACAACATATACTGCATTGCCAAACGTTTATGGACGTTTATGGATTTTATTCCCTTGGAATCAAAGGATTTCCACAGGAAACGTGGCTGCCTGGATGTTCCCACTGAGAGCATTACTGGATGCTAAACTATTCCTGTATTCTGTTCTGGAGCTGCTTGGCTCCGCCTCTCACACTCTGGACTCTTAGCTACGGTTGCCACCTGCTCTGCACAGCCACCAACCCGGTTCTGCAGCATCTAGTCTTCCCGTCTGCCCATCTGCCTTACTCTTCCTCTCCGATCCTCTCAACCATGCAATAAATCTAAATCTAACTCTCCCTCTCTGAGTCCTGCACTTGGGTCTACGAGCAATATACAGTATATAATATAATATAATATAAGCAAAGTTTTGCTAATAATAACTTGCTGTTTTAGGTCGCTTTCACACCTGTAGTTCGGTTCATTTGGTCCGGGCCAAATGAAAAAAATGATACACTGTTGCATTTCAGTTCTGGTCCGTTTCATGTTCACACTGCAGTTTTAACGAACCAAGAGAAGTAACCATGACGTTACACAGACGTACAGGTGACTTGTTGATTGGACAGCTTTGGAGATTGTCATCCTGCATCATCAGGACCCACGTGGTGAAATCAAACTCTGGTAACTCAGAGAGGTTTATGCAGCACTTTAATGATCTGTATTGCAAAGAGCTCACAAAGTAATAATTTATTGGAAACATGATTAGTTTGTTAGACCGCAGATCGGCCGCACAGCCTCTAAAGTAAAAACAGGACATGTACAGTAATAATTCAGGGCTTATTAGCCTTATTAGTCACAAATGTTTTATGGACTTAATGAACTGACAGGGTAAAGGGAGTACTACTGGTCATCCTTTTTTAACAGATTTTAACCTGTTAATCAGGGAAAATACAAATGACAAGTAGGCTATATGTTACCAAACGAACTGCACCAAGAAAAACGATCTCTAGTGCGATTCAACCGAAACTGAGTGAAGCAGGTGTGAAAGCACCCTTAGTTAGCCTACACTATAAGAATAAAGTAATGGAGCGCTCTCTCTCGCACGCGCACACAGACTTACGCACCCATTCTCACCCTGATACCTCCCCCGTCTGATTCTCACTCACTCAGGTCATTGCCAGAGCTTCTTACGCATTCATCCTTCTTCTACTGTTCCGCTTCTTGTAGCTCGGGAAATGACAGCCTCAAAAGGTCAAAAAATGACATTCGGGCCAGCTCTAGTTATAATACATCACCCTCCTTCCTGACACGGCCACTAGGGGTCGCTCCACAGTAAACATAAATCTGGGTTGTAATGTGCTGCACAAACAACATATTTGGTCATTTTTCTGGGGAGGACAGGCTGACTGGGCCATAGTCATGTTCAAACAGGGTAGGGACAAACTCAGACTGTTGAGTTAGAAGAACACTATTGTCCAAAATATCAGTGCAATCCCCTAAATAAAGTGAAACCTGTGAGCTACTTCAGGCAGCCAACTGGAGTTTGCTGCTACACTCGACATACTCAATACAACATAAATCAAACACAGCCTGTACTTAAGGCGTCAGTGCTCTGCTCACTCCTTTGCTGACATTCCCGCTGCCACACCTCCCACCTAAAAGTTGTGCTAACACTGGCTTCTGCTGCTATTCAGGATTTCAAAAGCCCTGACTCAGTATCCACCTGTGGGTTCGGAGTCTACGTTGTCCTTTCAGTCAGGTTATCATCACTCACTTAGAGCTTCCTTATGGGGAGTGACAAGGTGACATCCTACATGCCAAATATCACCTCTGTATACTGTATATTTTACATACTATTGACTGTACACTTACATAGTATCCAGAAGAACTATAATCTTAGCTTGACTGCTAAGCTGTAAAATGTAATGGAAGATAGATTGTTTGTTGGATTAAAAAAACAGCAACCTGCCAGTGCTTTGAGAACACAATACAAACGCTGCGTGAATGCACGGCAAACATAAAGAGGATGCCTGAGCATTGTGACAGTGAAGCATCTCACATTGATTTCAAAAGCAACATTCCTTTCATGGCTGAGGAGCGATGGCCGCCGTGCAGCGTGGCGCTCACCCCGCACACTTGACACTGAAACACATCACAGAGGTGGCTGCCTTTATCTGCTCTTCGCCTCTGTGAAGCTGATGTAGCGCATTTCGGTCCGAATAAAAGCCGGAACTAACGCCACCACTGGGACCACTGGGATGAGTAAGGCTGTTCCTTGTCTGTCCCCCATGGATAATCCTACCCACAATTCATAGCCTAATGGGATACATGAAAATTTTACAGTGCCATGATTTCTACAGTCTCTGGCAGTTTTTTAGATCCGGTCTGTCCTGTGTCAACTGCCAAGGCCTCAATCAGGAACAAAAAGAGAGGAATGGTGTGTGTGTGTGTGTGTGCATGTGTGTGTGAAGGGCTTGGGTATGGAATGGTTAGCCAGCATGCAGGTGGTAATGTGTAGTATCAGAGCAGAAATTAAGCTCAGAGTCAGTCTTAATGCTTCATTCATTTACAGCTCTCAGTTCAATCTAGCTTTATTGGCATGAATGTAAAACAGCAATATTATAATATATACAAAATCTCTATCTCTCTCTTTCTCTCTTCCTGCTCTGCCCACTATGGGTGTTGAGTCTTTATTTTACCAATCAGATTTTGCCACGATCAGCGCAGCCAATCATGTACTCACAATTTT
Source organism: Micropterus dolomieu (assembly GCF_021292245.1). Taxonomy (NCBI): domain Eukaryota; kingdom Metazoa; phylum Chordata; class Actinopteri; order Centrarchiformes; family Centrarchidae; genus Micropterus; species Micropterus dolomieu. Next base: position 3,591,646 of record NC_060168.1, on the reverse strand, counting down.
ACTTTAAATCCGTTCTCTCCTCTGCTGTCAGCTGTCACGTCAGTACGAATCACTGCAGCCCTCCTCCTCTCTTCACATCCAGAACCTCAGCAATTCAAGGTAAAGGCTGTATATTTGTCATTATACAACACAAGGTTGTATAATGAAAAGAAAGTTTTACTCCCTTTACATGTATACATACATTCTGAAGTACATCTTTTGAATTTGTGTCTGGGGAGAATGTAAACAGCAGCAACACGATGATAATATGGTTTCATCTTCACATTAAAAAGTATGACATTTGGAAACATGCTCCATCTTGACTGTGTTTGAGCCCCGAGCATCATCGATGTGAACACTGAGAACGCCTCCTCTCATCCTGCCGGAGTCTTGCGCTGACAGCTCTCAACAGTGTCAACACACCGGGTGCTCGATCCGGGAAGTGGAAGAAGCAGGTCTCCGTAAAGATGTAGGCACAGCAGTCTCTGATTTCCATTGCTTGGTCAAGATCAGTCCCATTTTGTCCAGGCCGGGCCTTTAGGAGCAGCCTTAGGTCCAAGCTGGACCAAAAACTAGCTCCTTCAAGGGGGCTTTCACACCTGAAAGTCCGCACCAAGGTCCGAACCAAAGATCATGTTCTGATACATTTTGAGACACTGATACATACATACATTAGTTTTGGTTTCACACTGCAATTCTTCGAACGCACTAAAGGACTTTACGTGACAGACCTGCGTCCTGTCGTCATCATCTATGTGGGCTGCGTCTCCCTGTACTTGACATTGATTGGTTTATTAAACAGTTCAGCGGGACCAGAATGAATGAATAAAAAATGAACATATGCATATTTGCCACTTTATTATTATCATGGCATTATTACCCGCAGCACCAACTACTGACGGCTAGTTTAAATTCACAATTAAACGTCCTCGTTGTGCGAACGAGAAGACAGCAAGCGATCCTTCTGCACCTCCGTTTGAGGAGGGACCAAAGATGTATGTGGCCGTGTGCTTCTGTCACCGCAGATTTATAATTGTGTCCTTATTTCAGGGCATTTCTTTGTTTCCGCTTTACACTGCAACCGCCAAACTTCCTGTAAGTAGTCTAAAAAGTCCGAACCATCCAAAAAATGCTTTCACACCAGAAACGAACCGAACCATGGTTCATCCGGACCGAGACTACCTCTTTTCCTCGGACCAAATTTCGTCTGTTTGGTCCGGACGGTGGTCCGTGGGAGGTTTCACACCTGTAATTTTGGTTCGGACCGAACTGAAAAGTCAGAAAGTCCGGACCAAACGAGGTAGGTGTGAAAGCATCCTAATGCTCTTTTTCCTCTAATTGGTTGATCGTCATGTTCCGCTGCTTTTTAATCCAAAACCCAGCTCTTTTCCAGTGAATGTATTTCTGTCATATGTAACACATGTTTCAGCAATAACGCTGGAAAAAAGATCAAATAACTGTAGTGAAGTGAAGTTTGAAGGAGCTACCGGCTGCAGCTTCGACATGCGCTGACGGTTGCCAAAGCAAGCCAGTATCACCACCACCGGTGTCTAGACTCCATCAGGGGGGTCTCTATACCTCTACGGCTTCACCACCTCCTTTAAATACCACGTCATCACGATGGAGTCTAATTGCCAAAGACTTTTCACATCTCTCATATTCATTGTACAAATGTCAATAAATGATTATCATTCACTCAGATGAAGTCTCTCCTGATTGAAATACCTTTTAGCACAGTGATTTGGATTGGATCACTTTAATGTTGGAGGTGGTTAGTATGTATATACACACACACACGCACACGCACACTCAGACTAATGGAGTGACACGCAGATGCACATGCTTGAATGATAGTTTTACCTGCAGTGCAGCTTTTATTGAGCAACACGGTTTCAGTCAACCTGATTTCTATTGATGAGCACTCTATCTCAGAGAGGAATAAACAGACACCACAGATGGTGTTGACTAACTCTGCCGCTGATGATGGCGTGTGTTTCTGTGTGCGCACACACTCGTGAGCTATGCTCTGCAGTGATACAGTGTTTTTGCTGCTTCCATGGCAGACCTATCACAGTAAACGGGACAAATTAGACCTTCACATTTCACAGACTTTCAGCTGCAATTGATTTGCTTCACAGTGTTGGGTTTTTCAATGCCACTGCTCCCAGCCGCGCGGGAGCGGCAGGCACCTGGCACTGCTTGTGGAATCTCTAAATGTATTTACAGCTGTGTTAAGAACGTGAGCCCCACCAGTCGTTACAGAGAGGTGCTTCTATTGTGTTGGACCACGGGAGGTTCAGCAGCGCCTGCAGCTGCTCTGAGGCCCTTTAGTTAGAGTTAAATATAAAGGTATGTGAATTCATTCAGTTTCATGTTTGCTGGAACTACATAGATCGGTCTGGATTCCGTGTAGTCATTGTCCCATAAAAAATAAAAACACTCAGGGAAGTCCATCCAAAACCTAAATGATGCAGTAGTGTGAGGGGTTTACAGACATTATGGTAAGTTTGTGTAATGGGAATTTCATGAGAACCATCTCCAAACACTGCCATGTAACTAATCTCACTAGGGGCCTCCGGTCTCTTGGGTATGGGGTCAATGGACGGGAAATGTGAGTGATGCTTTATGAGATGTCCAGGGGGGTCGTGACTTTAAGTGGTTCACCACATGTATCTGAACATGATAGTCTTACGTTGAGTGTCCCCTAGGGAACACTAAAGACATCGTGTTCCCTTGATGAGATAGTGCTCCGACCCTGAGATTAGAGATAAACAACTGGATCGGACGCTCCCTGATTTCAAATTGTAAATATCAAACACGTTTGAACAGTTTTGTTTACTTTTAAAAGATTTTCTCTGCAAAACACACAAGTGCAATCAGCTGACGATGGCGGTCTGCCTCCATGTTTGTTTGTGTCTGAAGTCACGTTTGATCACGCAAGTTTCTGTGAGATCCCAAGTCCCCGGAATATTGCCTCTGAAATGATTTTATATAAACACCAAGTGGGAGGTCCTGCGTCTTGATTGAATCCTCTGGTGTGTCCGTTCTTCAGATTAAAACAATAAATATCTGTTAATTCTGTTGTTATGTCTGTGGTATCCCACATTTTTAAAGGCGGTTAAGATTTGAACATTTTCTAGTGTGCACCAGGTATTAACAGAAATAACAACTTAAATTGGCATTTTTCTTTGATCAACACACAAACATTGATTTAACGGGTCCTAACATCTGCTGCCACAGCTTCTGTGTTGTTGACAAATGATGCTGACGGGATGGATAAATCAGTCACTACTTGGGGCATGTATCTTTCACTTTCACGTGATGTATTCTCCGTGATCAGATAGAAAAACGGATGCAGATAAATTTTTCATGATTAAATACACAGAGATTCAAAGCCAATTAAATATGATTTGTTACAGCTCTGATTTAATACAATTTCAGGTATTAGTTTTTTAGTACATTTATGTAAATCTAAATCTTGCTGTTAGTACCGGAATTAACAAGGGCAACAGGCAACTTTTTAGCTAGTCCCCAAGCAGGATGAGTTTCGCACTGAATCACTGCTGATATTCATCCATGTGAATTTGGAGTTTTCCACAACACTATATTGGCACATTTCTTAGTAAATAATACTGCTTATGGCTTCAGTTACTTTCAGCAACTAGGTGATAGGAGGGTGCTTTAGAAATAGCTTTTTTCTGTTAGTGCATTGCCCTGAGAACTTCCCACAGGCTTCCTTGCACTTTTGGGCCCCAAGATCATTTGTCCTTTTCTAGCAGAGCCAGTTGAGAGCATGCACATCTGAGTCTTCCGCTGGCCGAGCCCACTGACTGTCTGCTGGCTCCCCGCACGCATGAATGGGATAAAAAAATTCCCTCATACCGAATGGATTAAATTTGGGTTGTTTGTGACACTCAGAAAAAGTGATTCACCCTTTCACCCCCAATGATTGTGTGTGAGAAAAATGCTTTTGTGCCAGTGTGAGTCGCCCGATACTCCCAGAAGTTGCAATACCTAGTGCAGATGCAATGTTAAAAACCATCTCACAGCTTTGGCTGCACACACTCACATACTGACACACACAGAGGGAAGGAGAGACAGGACAGATTTTTCTAACAGAGAATTTCGGGTCCAGTCTGTGGTTGTGTATCGCTGTAGTTGTTATCTCTGACTCTTCTATTGTTTGATATATGCTTAAAATATGTGTCAGCTAGTCTTTACACTGCTGGTTAGTAGTTAATTGTTAAGAGAATTTCAACAATCTGAATAAAAGTTCATTTTCAGGGTAGTATGGATACCCACTGTACCCATAGCATGAATTTGCATGGCCATGTTGACACCCAGCATAAACCTTGCATCATTACATTATTGGGATCCTGCAATATTCAGTGCAGACTACTTCCCCTTTTCCTTTAATGACTCCCTGACCTTTCCTTCAGGACTTTCACATCAAATTTCCACTGATACAGGACAAACATTAAAATGTAACTGGCAGACAGCCATGAGATGTGCCGAGCCCATTTTCTGAGCTATTTTGCTGTTGTTTTTACAGAGACACAAAACAACAGTGCAACATCTGCTGGAAAGAGATGAGGAGCAAAAAAGAATGTAACATCAATCATTCATTTCCTGTCAAGTACTTCACAATGCACAGATATTTGTTCTGATCTGCGCTATACATGTACTACATAAAAAAAGAGGCTCTGTCAGAGGCCAAGAGAGAGACGGAGTGAGAAATGAGGAATTAATTTCCAAGGCACCAAGTCATTAGCAGCAGGCTGTTCTTCATGAATTAATAAACACAACAACGTGTTGCTGTATGAATTAAATTACAAACTAGGTCAATGGCACATCCCAAATAATTAGACCTGTGCCTTAATAGATTATATAATATTTCAGTGTAATTTAATCAAGAGCACTTTGGCATGTCAGGCAAAGGTTGATAGATCTGAAGAGGAAAATGTCTCAACCTTTATTTACACTTGGAAGGTTGACAAAGCAGGTCAGGTAGGAGCTCATGATAATGTATTAAATGTCAAATTAAATTATAATGAAACAGGGCCCGAGCAGCGACCGCTGCATGTGTGTCCATGGAAGGAACATGTCAGCCAGGGCAACAGTGTGGCTCATTGATGTGTTGTAATAGTTTCTGGACAACAATGGAGCTCTATGGCACATAGGAAGAAGAGATATCAGGCTGTGGATACGCATACAATACTCGTCAGGGGTCATTTATGTCTGGTTTTGGCTCAATGGGATTAGCTGACAATAAGAAATGTATAGAACATCACCATTACTAATGGTTTAAGGAAGCACTCCCTGACAGCCTTCACGCAGGGAAAAATGTTCCCCAGGTCTCCGGCTATTGTTAAAAGTGGTTGAACTCGATTATATTACCTGGATATTCTTTTCCTCTCCAGGATTATGACAGCAGCATCACGACACTGGCCAGATTCACTGACTGTAAAAAGTGGAGGACACGTCCCTCCTGTCCTGAATATCAATGGGACCCTCGCTCCGGCTCAAAAGTCTCAGTGGAACAAAAAACTAATTAGGTGACAGACTGAGAGAGAAAGCAGCGAGAGTGACATGAAAGTGAGACAAACAAGAAGGTAATAATGTAATCAGCCACACTCACATCAGGCTGGTTATTATGACGTGCCGTGACCTCTGAACGACCTCATCTCAGGGCTTACTGTGTGCGTGCACGTTTCAGTATGTGTTTATGGGGGTTTGGTTAGCTGAGTAAGAAAGCCAACTAAATAAGGCTCGATAAAACTGCACGGCAAGTGCACATTTACCTGCTCTGCTTTGATAAATGCCACGGCTAGCTACGGAAAATTGGCTGCAAAGGACAGGGTGACTAATTCCCTCGCAAAAGGGCTTTTGTACGTCAGTCCATGAGTGTTTATGCTTGTGTGTGTGCGCATGAAGGACTTACAGGTTGTTTGAATGAAAATGAGAACTGTTCAATAATACATAAGGCTGTCTGCAGAGCACTATTACCAAAGAATATGTTTTATGAAAGCCCCCGTAAATGGTGGCGCTGGATATTTCCACGCTGCCATATATTTTACAGATTTGACATATTGCAGACAGGAGTCGATATTGCATTTGGGTTTCACGCTTGGTTGCTTAATGTATTCCCTCAATTCTGAAAACATTGAAAAGGGGCTAAGAGAAAATATTAAGCACATTTTTTCCATTATATTACATTACACTACTAGTTTGTAATGTATGACATCACTTCACATTATGGGTTCCCTTACATCGGAATGTGGATATGAAACTGCTAGGTAGCCTTCTCGCCTGGGTTGTAAACCTGATCCATTCCAGTCCTGTTAATCTGCATAACACCTTTTATCTGCTGAATTAAAACACCTTGTTTGTCTTTGAACTCCCTCTACATTAGCCCTGCTGCTGTGACTTCTGTTCAGCACATTCACAATAATCACATCTAGTTACATTACAATATATGTTGTTGTACAGGGCAGTATGTGTTGCATAATAACTGTGCTGTTTCCCTGGTTAATTTCAACATCACTCCAATTTAGCATTACCAACCAAAAAAAGTGGGCAACAGTCCCAGGGCCCCTGAAACCCTCAGGGGCCTGAAAGTTCCAGACCATGGTAATTTATTTGTGGTAATCGACCCTACACTAAGCCACACCCCCTTAGTTACTGTTGCTAAGTCCGACAAACCGTCAGACCTGTCGGATTTATGACGGCGCTGCCACTGTCTATAACTGCAGTCCGTGGAGAAATGCTGTTTAACTTTTGGAAAAAATGAACAAACAGGGTTACTGCAAATTTAAGACTTTTCAAGACCTTTTTAAGACTTTTCAAGACCTTTTTAAGACCACTATGAATGAAATTTAAGACCTATATCACAACATCAAAAAAAGAAACGTGCAAAGGAAAATGCAGTCACAAAATTACTTGCAGAGTAAATAAATGTATTCAAATTAGGGATGAGTGATGTCTACAAAATTGGCATGGGACGATGTCAAGAATGAAACACCAGGATAGATGATGACATTGATAAGCTAAGTAATTAACAACCCGGCAGGCGGTGCACCTGCTGCCGTGCAAAAGGATCATGGGTGGAAATATCCAGAAATAAGAAGAGTCTTTTTGCCGAGAGCGGTGTTAACGTAACACTTGGTAAAAATACTGAATACTGCCCCTATAAATACATGCAGAAAAAACAGTAGTTCAGTAGTCAGGATTTACTTGCTTTATTTTGTTATTTCAGGTGGCATTAAGAAACGTTACTTTTTGTAAAAACCACACCCCTTGCTGCTGTTATGAATATGATATTACTTTTAAAAAAGTCAGGAGAGGCTTCTGTGTTTGGGGGGAGGGGGGTGGTAGTGAAAGTAATATAGTAACATAACGAGTAGCATAACTAGTTACTTTTACCACCCAGTAATAAGTAAAGTTATATTATTAGTTTTTAAAGGACTAATAAGTAACTAGTAACTTATTAAAACTTCTGACTAACTTGCCCAACACTGTTAAATGTTAAATTTAAAGCTGAGCATGTAACATTGGGTAACCAGCACGAGACAGCTCGACTCTGAAAGTATCCAACTGAAAAACTGCCAGCCTGTTCCTTCACTGAGGTAGACAGGCAGATTGGTACGCCAGCCAGTCATTTCTGAGCCTTTGATTTATTGATTGCTGTCGGTTTGTTAAGAGAATTTCACCAAATATAACAAACAATGCTTCTGATATAAATTGCCTACTCCCAGTGTAAGTGTAAATGTAACAGCTTTAGTATTTGGTATCTATTCCTCCATACAGAGTTCAATTAAATATCCAGCTACCTGTGACTGCTCAATGCTTTCAGATGCCTGCTGCAGAGTGACTCGAAACTGCGTTAAGGAAAGTTGTGAAATTTAAGATGTGCCTCTGCTTGTAGCGACTTCTCCTTGAGTGTTAAATAGCTTTGGCTGAAGCTGCAGGGACTCAAGGCTGCAGGTACCAGTGAGTTTAGCCTTGAGCAGAACTCCGGTCAGAGAGAACATTTATCATTGTCTAGTGCCTCTCCCTTTACTCTTTTTTTTTTGCTTAAGGGTAGTATAAACCGTTGTCTGTGGTGTGGTCTCCTTGCATTTGTTTATTTGCTTGTACATTCATTGTATATTGTACATGACGACACATTGCACAACTTTAGAATTCTCAGGTTTGGTGTAGATTTAGTTAAAAAAACTCCCTTAGCTGTAGTGGTTTCCCTTCATGTAGATTTTTAAATATATTTGTTCAGGTTTGAGATGTGTCTCCACCCAAATATCACACTTACTTCCAGAAGCGATGTCCCTGAAAAAGCCCCCATGAAATCTGTTCAGAATGTTACTTTTTTATTTTATTTTGGGGGAGTGACCCTTAATCTGACAGACCACACATCACTAAATCACAAGAGAGAATAACATCAGGAGTGAAACGTAATTTATTTGAACAGAAACAGAACATATTAAAGTATAACTGAACAGACACATTTGCTCTTAAATTGTAATGATGTGAATGGTTTTATTAAAACAGGTTTACTTTGATGCAGACAGAAGCAGTTTATCATATGAACTATCTAGATTTATCAAACATTTGTATCATTTATCACCACTCTGCCGTGTATCACTGATGCTCCCTGGACTTTCTACAGACATTCATGGTTTCCAGATGATGGCTGACTTTGGTGACCTTCTGGACAAATTGTTGGCTTGTTTGCAACCTCTCTGATCATCTGATGTGCTTGTATTTGTTGCTCCATACTGTAAGTACAACATGATCAGGACTAATAGAAATGAGCGGCCAGAACTACAAAAACACAACCAAAGTTGCATTAAGAAGGAATGTCCCTTTAAGTCCGGATTAAACGCGGCCCTAATCAGCAGTGAGTGAGTGTTCTGTTGACAAGAAGGTGGCTTCACCAGAGCTGCGTCTTTTGTCTCTCTCAACTCGCTGGCTTGTTATAAGATGGCAGGCTGTTTGGTTTAGTACACATGCCATCTGCAGTTCACTGATGTAACCTAACAAGCTTTCTGGGTATTGAAGCTGACTTTTTTCAAACAGTTATCTCTTGGTGTCATTTGGAGCCGCCAGCGAGTGAAGTAGCCAAGTCCAGCTTTCATCAGATGACTTCAAATACTTTGTGTTCACATTTTCTGGTTTGTTCTGGCTCCCTTTCCTTCTCCTTTTCTGTTGGCGTGAGTTTCAGCCGCGACACCTCAGGAAGCCTTCAGCTGTTGGTGCTCGGGCAGCGATGTGTAGGGCAGCGGCCAAGCAGCTATGTTAGTCACACATGGCTGTGTCCACTTGATGGGGTTTTATTGCCTTGAAAATGCCAAGGAACGTGTCACAGCTAACCTTTTGGGTAAATGCACGTGTGTGTGTGTGTGTGTGTGTGTGTGTGTGCGCGTTTCACAGCAGTTTCCCACAAAACAACAAGCTTTCTTTACAGCTTCCCTCAGGGAATTGAAGTCACACAGAGAGTAACTAAGGCTGCTTTAGTTTCAGACGGTGAACCCTGGTCCGGGTCTAAAGAGAACATGTCTTTTGAGAGTGTCATTAGCGTTATAGTCTCAAACTGTTATATATATTATATACAGTATCTCACAAAAGTGAGTACATCCCTCACATTTTTGTAACATCTTTTCATGTGACAACACTGAAGAAATGACACTTTGCTACAATATAAAGTAGTGAGTGTACAGCTTATATAACTTTAAACTGTAAATTTGCTCCCCTCAAAATAACACATCACACCCCCATTAATGTCTAAACCGCTGGCAACAAAAGTGAGTACACCCCTAAATGAAAATTGCTTTACATTGTAGCAAAGTGTCATTTCTTCAGTGTTGTCACATGAAAAGATATAATCAAATATTTACTAAAATGTGAGGGGTGTACTCACTTTTGTGTACGGAAGCCCTAAGCGGCCATCGATTCATATTTCTATGAATAAATTTTTAAACTACTATATCGTTATCTCAAGATCACGAGAAAATGATCCCGTGATCACGAGAAAAGAATAGTCGTTATCTCTAGATCACGAGATAATTATCCCATTATCACGGGAAAACAGAGTAAAATAAAGATATGAATCGATGGCCGCTCAGGGCTTCCATATTTGTGAGACACTGTATGTGGCATATATTTAATATGATGTATTTGTATTTTAATTTCTTGTACTTTTTTTCCTCTTGCTCATCCTCATTTCCTTGTGACATTTTTCATCTGCAACCAAATACACACTCTTCTATCTTAAAATGATCAATTTTGAACTTAAAAGCGACAATAGAGGCCATTATGACAACCACATACACCACAAATGAATAAAAGTGAAATCTGAATGCAGACAGTAGGAGGAGTCAGGAGGTGCCACTGTGGCACACACACACACACACACACACACACACACACACACGCACAAGCTGTGAAAAACAGGAATTTTGTAATTTCTGCTTGTATATGCTCCCAAGGCTGTTTGAGGCTGTTCGCAGTGGCAGTGAATATGGAAATACCAGAGCAGGTTTGTTTAAAGAGCAGGAAAAAAGCTTTGAGTGGCTCGCCTCTGTCGATTCTCCTTGAGAAATGTACACTTGTGTTTGTGTTGTCCTTGAGGAGCATATTATATGTAGGAGCGGAGTGGAGGGCGATCGTACACCAACATCATTAACCCACCTCTCAGAATATGAAGTGATGTTAACACTGATTTCCAGGCGTGCTTATATACAGTTTTAATATAAGTATGCTCTCTTGTACTGTGCTTTTTCATTTGGTTATGTGGGGGGTCACAGATTGTGTCCTCTTCATCATAGAATCTTCATGCCAACACAAAGCCACCATTAACCAAATGTAGTGGCGCAGAGTGGAAATCCAACAAAATAGGCTACATCTAATGACTAGAAGAGCAAAAAAAAAGCATATATAATAATAATAATACATTTTCAAGACCTGTGCTGTATGTAGTGCTGAATATCAAAGTTTAAGACTCTTTGGTAGCAAAAAGTACTGAAAGCAGGCATCCAGTGTCTTGTCAGATCTGGTTTTATTCATCGACGGGATAGTCTGTGATTTAAATCAGGTGGTGTGGAATTTTCTGTATTTATGAGACCATGACAATAGATGTTTTGTCATACTAGGCCAGCAACGCTTTTCTTATTGTTAGTAACCAGGAGTTGGAGTAAATAGACTACATTTAGCTGCATGGACAGCGTGTCGAACACACCAAATGAAAGAAACTTGTCTTAAAGGCATAATGAGTAGAATTTGCTGTTTGTAAACACAATTTAAAGTTGGCCCCTTTGCCCAGTGAGAGAGAGAGAGAGAGAGGAGAGAGCGCAGTGTTTGGGAACAAAGCAGTGAATCAGGAAAATAAAACATCGTCTGATTGTTTCACAGCACTTACATTCTAAACCACAAATAAACACCTAGACTGAACACTTAGTACACCCAGATTTCTACAGTGGATAGAAAACGTCTACGTTAAAATGCCAGGTTCTTATGATGTAAAATAATGAGACAAAGATAAATCATGTCAGAACTTTTTCCACCTTTAATGTGACCTATAATGTGGACAATTCAATTGAAAAACAAATTGAAATCTTTGATGGGGAAAAATGAAAAATAAAACCCCTCAAATAACCTGGTTGCATAAGTGTGCACACCCTTAGACTAATGCTTTGTTGAAGCACCTTTTGATTTTATTACAGCAGTCAGTCTTTCTGGGTAGGAGTCTATTAGCATGGCACATCTTGACGTGGAAATAGCTGAAGAAAAACAGCCTCAAAGCATGATGCTGCCACCACCATGCTTCACTGTGGGTATGCTGTTCCTTGGGTGATGTGCAGTGTTGTTTTTGCGCCAAACATACCTTTTGGAATTACGGCCACAAAGTTCTACCTTGGTTTCATCAGACCATAACACATTTTCCGACATGCTTTTGGGGGACTTGATGTTTGTTTTTGCAAACTTCAGCCGGGCTTGGATGTTTTTCTTTGTAAGAAAAGGCTTTCGTTGTGGTGTCCGAACGATAATGCTGCGTGATGTGTTGAGAAGAAATCCGCTTGACACTGTTCTTGATTATAAAAGTTTATTACATCAAAGAATTCAGCATCAATTACAAGCTCTGCAGCAGCTTGGAGAGTGACCCAGCCTGATGACCACTCTGTCTCTCTGTACATCGAACACAGCTTATATAGGACATGTTTAGGTCTCTGCTAAAAACCATATAAGGGTCCAGTCCCTTCATACACACTAATCTCTACTCCCCCTACCACTGGGTCAGAGGTCAAATTCCATAGAAGGGTTCACTCTTTGTACACCCATCAATCATTACTTCCCCTTAAGGGTTCACTGTCCCCATAAGAGTTCACTGTCCCCAGCTACAGAGCATTATGTTAAACTGTAATGGTCAAATGCACATATGTTATACACCACACCGTCTTGCCACCCTACCCCATAGCCCATTCATATGAAGAATACGGGAGATAGTTGTCACACAGCCAGTACTTGCCAGAAATTCCTGCAGTTCCTTTAATGTTGCTGTAGGCCTCTTGGAAGCCTCCCTGATCACTTTTCTTTTCGTCTTTTCATAAATTTTGGAGGGACGTCCAGTTCTTGGTAAAGTCACAGTTGTTCCATATTTTCTCCACTTGATAATGACTGTCTTCACTGTGTTCCAGGGTATATCTAATGCTTTGGAAATTCTTTTGTACCCAACTCCTAACTTATGTCTTTCAACAATGAGATCTCTCTGATGCGTTGAAAGCTCTCTGCGGACCATGGCATTTGCTCGGAGATGCAACTAAGAAGATATCAGGAAAATCCTCCTAGAACAGCTGAACTTTATTTGTGATTAATCAGTCACTTTAAATGATGGCAGGTGTGTAATGACTTCTAGTTAACCTGAGTTTGAATGTGATTGGTTAATTCTGAACACAGCCACATCCCCAGTTATAAGAGGGTGTGCACACTTATGCAACCAGGTTATTGTAAAGTTTTTATTTTTCATTTTCCCCCTCAAAGATTTCAGTTTGTTTTTTAATTGAATTGTTCACATTATAGGTCACATTAAAGGCGGAAAAAGTTATTTGTCTCATTATTTTACATCATAAGAACCTGGCATTTTAACACGGGTGTGTAGACTTGTAATTGTTTGCCAACTGTCTTCATTATTGTAAAAGCATAACACAACAAATGTGGAGGATAACTCATTTTCACTCCTGCCACCTAAAAAGAGGCAAACATGTCTGATGTTACTATTTTTAAAGTTACATAACATAAACAGCGTAAAAGGAATTATTACTCTTGGAACCTATTTTTGTTATACTATGCCGAGTAATGTTCATAGAATGAATGTTTAGCTGACAAATCTGCTACATCTGAATCCATCGCTTAATGATCTGGGCTGCTCTAATAATCCCAACAGAGCCAAGTAAACATGATCTTCAATACTCTGAACTGAATGATACGACACGATCATGAATGTATCTTTTTGCTGTAGTTCAGTTTAGAGTTTAGCCTTTTTGTCATTTTGCAGCTGGCTGCATTGCAGTATCACATTGCCAACACTTCATCCCACAAGTTATCAAAGAATGACTCCTGCCTGAAGTCATTCAAGGTCTGAACTAAAGCTTCAACTAAATCAACAGCTTTTGAAAAGCCTATCAGAGAGAAGTCTCTCCAAACACTTTGTGCCACTTTTTACCACTCAGACTTGGCTTGGATAGCAAAACCCCCTTCCCTGTAGGTTGCCGTCTTCCAGTTTTTGAGTCCAGGTGGTGAGTCAAGTGTGATATTCGGAGGACTAAATTGTCTGCAGGCGCAACAATATGCAGTCTGATAGTTTCTGTGTTTGTAATTATGTTGGCTGTTTCTGTTCTGTGCTATTCGTTTATGTTGTGTTTCATTCTGTTTTCCTGGTTATGGTCTTTGAGTTAGTATCAGCATGCTTGTCCTGTTTTATTTTGTAATGGCCTGGGTGTTTGTCGCATGCTTGTTTTGATTTTGGTCTGCTTGTCTTTTTCCTGTGTTTTTTGTCTTGAGTTTGTTCCTGTCTGCTTATGATTCTGTCTGAGTGCTCTGTCAGTTTGGTCCATTTCTAAGCGTCATGCTCCGTTGCACTGATGTTTTAGTTTGAAGTTGACTGCGTGTGTTGTTTGTGTGCATCCGGCTTGTTCCCTGTCCTGGCTTGATAACACCTCATGTGCATCACCTGTTGATTCCCTTCCTGCTCATTAGCCCTGTGTATATTCCCTGCTGTTCTGTCCTTACTGGATCATTGTAGCTCGTAGTCCTCGGTCTCATGTCATGTCGTGTCCAGTTTGTACCCTGTCTTCATGTGGATTTGTGAATTTTTGGCCTTTTTGGATTTTCTGTTGCTTTGGTTGACTTTATTAAAATAGGATAATAAACAAAAGGCACCAACTGGATATATTGATCAATGACATGAAATTGATTATTCTCAATTTTACTACACACCTCTACATGGGCACACCATATGAACTGTAATTACACTGCTTTACAAGCAAGCCCATACTTTTGAAACATCACAAACTTGATGTGGATGAACATGATGTAGCCTCTGTCGGTGTCACCTCAGCCTCACTCAGGTTCTTCATCTGTCTCTCCTTCCTGTTCTGTGCCCTCACTTTGAATAGCAGTCTCTCCAGCTAACAAGTCCTCTGGCTTTCTCACTGTGCTGTTTCCCTGCAGCTGCTGGATCATCTGGCTCTGTCTCAATGTCTGCTTCCTCAACGTTTTTATTTGGGCGGGAGAAATAGGACATTATGTTCTTTTATTTCTCTTAATTTTCATTATAACTAACTATAGAGAAAAAAACGATGGAGAGGAACACTTCAGCAACTCACAATATTACTCACTACTGTTGCTGGTTAGCTTGAATGAATTTGTGCTGTTTCACAACTACATAGCAAAATAG
>NC_060168.1:3538450-3576623 GCF_021292245.1 Micropterus dolomieu | reverse complement strand
TACGTGTCTGTGTGCAGAATAGACAAACATGTGATCAAATGGATTCTGGGCCTTTGCAGAATCATCCAATACTGAAGTCATTGACTGGCGATAGGGTCGTTCAACAAAAAAGACTGATATGCAACTCGCACACACTAAACCTTAACACATTTTGTGGTGGGTCCCAGGCGAGAAAGAACAATTTTACAAATTTAAGAGAAACAATAAGAAAGCGTCTGTGCAGTGGCCTTATGGTTAATGCTGGCACAAAATGATTCTGCCACTGATTAGATGTGGAGGGCCTAAGAGCAGCTTCCCATAGGTGACAACATGATGATGTCTTGCAAATAAGGTCTGGAACTTTTGTCCATTCGATAATTCACACTCACATTAGAGGCCCTGCGGTGTGAGGAGGATTTAGAAATAAAGTCTTCATAAGTGAGAGTGTATGTGTTTCTGTGGGCAGAATCAACGGGAGGCTCATAGTATGTCCACAGAAGAAAATTAAGTCCCTGGCCAGATAACAGCTCCCAGTGGGCGTCATGGCGTCTGGAGATACTGCTGCTCTCCTGCAACAAATAGAGAGAGGAGGAGGAGAAGGAGGAGGACAGAGAGGTCCCCTGAGTTGAGGATGTTTTCAGTTTTAGAGAGATGTGATTTTAGCCCAGTAGCCTGAAGCTTTCAGTCAAAATGACAAGGCTGTGTTTGTGTTCGTGTATCTGTGTGCATCACGGACACACTCACACAGGCAAAAGAGCCATTTAATCAAGCTCTTTGCCTGGGCGTCAAGCCTGCACACTCATATACATCAGGTGTGGCGTGTGCATACTTCATATTGCCCACCGTGATAGATTTATCATCTGAGGTGAGCCCATGCTTCATATCCCTCCCCAGCCATCGATCGGCCAGACGCCTGTTGGAGATGGAAGTCAGGAGCTTGTCACCCTGACACACTGGGTCTGGGAGAGACCAGCCAGAACCACGGAAGCTGGCCGATCTCAAACCTCCTCCTCTCACGAGCTGCTGTGATGTATTAGCTGCATTTGATTGTTTCTCAGACCCAGACATGTGTTTTCCTCAGGTGTCTGTCTTCTGTTTGTTTTGTGTTTGTCTGTAGAAACTAAGTTCTTTCTATATAAAAGATGCTATTCATTAAAGCCAAACCATGCAACTTATGAAAAGTTCAGTTCATAAGCAATAAAAGTCGTGCTTTCTCCGTTTAGAGCACTGAACTGCTACAGTCTTATTTGATAGTTTATGGCGGCTGATGTTGAAGTTTTATATCTACTTGTGCTACTGTTACACAACTGTATATTCAACTGTATATTATTTTATGGTAAAATACCTCACCTGTGGATGTATTAAAAAAAACTAGATAAGAAAAAAAAAAATATTCCAAGATGACACTCCATTCATTCCAATGAAAGTAGCTCACTGTGTATATGCTGGAAAAGGCCCCAACGTTTTCTGTGTTTTCTGTGTTTTGAGGCCCATTAGTCATGCACATAAGAGTCCTTCTCCGACATCACAAGTGTGAAATTTGAAATATTTTACCTTTACATGAAATGTTTTACCTTTACATTTACATTTTTTATTGCATCTAATGGGGTCTATGGAGCCCCTAAGGGGACATGGGCAAAATAAAAAATAAAAGAGAATGTAACCGGATACTATTTAGTGCGAACCAGATAGTAGTTTGTGAGCACCAGATATTATCTCGTGCGCATCTTTATCGATCACATTCTGATAATACAAAGAATAATAGCAATCAATCAGTGTTTGAATGTTGGGAACGACATGTTTCCCATCTCTATTCCTAAACAAGTGTAGTATTTTTTGTATGATGATCCTGTAGCAAGCTGCGTCAGTGTTCTGGGGGTGGAGGTGGTGAGGAGCTTGAGCTATTGTGGATGAGTGTGTGGTGCTCACTCTGCTGTTTAGTGGACTCCTTTGGATTCTTTCTTAAGTTTTAATTAGTCTTGTACAGCATCTCAAGTGTTAGGGATAGGGGTGCCCTTAAGTGCTGCAGTGCAAAGAAGGCTAGTTTATTTACGACTATGAATGTCTAGGGTTTACCCCGTGTTCTCACCCACTGCATGGTGGGATAGGCTTGAGGCCCCATAACCCAGCACTTGATAGGCTGTTATAGAATACATAAGGATGTCCCAAATCTCAAGAATTATTTTTATGCAGCTGACTTCCGCCCCTTATGTCTTTGGTGTTATGACAACTATTTGGCCAGATGGAAGGAAATTGAGACATATGTTGGGGGTTATCAGATCCAGTTGGTTTTAGGAGAAAAAGAAATCTCCTTATTAGTCAAAAGTAAAGTAGACTCAATAACTTCTGCTGCACTAGAGTTCTGGTTTAACTTAGTTAGTCACTTCAAACTAAGGAAAGATCAGAAGGTACTTAAAGGAGGATAGCCTTTAACACTCAATTTAAATCAAGAGAAAATGATGCCATATTCAAGCCATGGGCAGTAAAAGGCAGTGTGTACTATAATGGAAAACAAGGTATGTCCCTTCCATAATTTTTATTTATTTATTTATACAATTTAGAGATTCCTACAACTACAACATTCATAAGAAATAAACCTAGTTGTAAAAGATATGATGAATGTGTATGAGCCGTAGATTAAATGTGTTAAAGTTATCTTTACTGTATGTTTTGACAGTCATGGAATGTAAGGGCAACTCAATATTATATCTGAAATTGACGTGGGAAAATTATTTAAATATGGAAATTCCATCAGACGTTTGTTACAATATGTGTGAAACTCAACACACTTGTTAAAGTTCACAATAATTGAGGGTGTTCAACTGGAAAAATTTGGTGCATTTTTTATTACACCTAAAATCAGCTGTGAAGCAACTTGTTGGAGACAATGCAGCTGCTTAGAAGCACACCGCACTAATATCTTTTGGAGTTGTGAAGATGTACATTCAGTTTTAAATAATGTGGATATAAGATCTTCTACTTGTGACCGATACTTGGTAAAGATACTTTTTACAGCAGCAAGGAAAGCCCTAACTAGCAGCTGGTATAATCCTGATTCTCCTAAACAGCAGCAATGATTTGATGTCATACAACAAATGGAATGGAACGATCGACTTGGGTGTTAGGATTGAGTAAAGATTAGGACACAAAGCGATGGCAGAAGCGGATACATTGACAAAATATAAGGACACCGGCTCACTGCTTGACTGCCTTTGACAATAAGGTTGCTACTCATAATGTGCCAAATTTTTAGGCTCTTCTTCTTCATTAATACTAAATTGATGTGACTGTGGACAGTTGTGACATACTGAAAAATAATAAAAACTAAAGTTAAAAAAATAAAACTTAATAGCTCCAGTAGTAGCTCCATTCTGCATTTATTGCCGGATCTCTGTATGAAAGCGGTCGTGTTTCGGATTATTCTCGCTAATGAGTTCAAGAGAGCACGCGGACGAGCACACGCCTGGTTGCAATCCTAAAGCCGCACCTCTAGTGTCCGCTGAAAACTACATAATTCCCCTTTAAATCTTCTTTTTGCTAATTTCAAGGTGTTTAATAAACAATTCCTCAGCCTCAAGGAATAAAACCAAGAAAGTCAATGGCCTGTTATTATCAATGTGCTGACTGAAACCCAACAAAGATTATTATACAGTGTGAGCCAGCCATATCTGAATAATAACAGCCCAAACGTGCAGATGTCGGTGCGTGTAAGATCCATGTAACTTTATGCAATCTGATGCCTAAAAAGATGTGGATAGTGCAAGACAAATGTAATATTTGTTATGTCACTGAAGCTTGGTCCTTAAAAGAGGTTTTGACTTTGACGGATCATTTATTTATTTTGTGCCGGACAGATTTTCGCTTGAAGGCTACATGATATCAGAGCTGACAAGCTGAACATGGATGTGCCTTTTCAGATAGAGTGGACCAGTATAAGCTGTTTGAACTAGTTAAGCCCTGAGCACTGTGATGTGGCATACCCACTATCGGACAGATGTGAATTACTCATGAAACATTGATTTTCTCTCTCTTCTTTGAGGCATTTTTGGGTTTTCGCTTGAATGAGCTGGTGTCATGGAGCTACCAGACGCTTTTGAAAGGTGTTTGCTATTTTCATGTTTCTTAAGCCCTCCCCATGTGTCCCTTTAGTGCATCTGTCCTTCCCACCCAACCCGGTCTCACTGAACAGCATCCCCCCTTGACTGTAATCAAATGTCTGTGCTGATGAATACCAATTCTCTCCTCAGAGTGCCTGAGACAACATGCTTGTTTTATGTGTTTCAGTCCTCTGCAGGGGGGAAATAAAGCTCAAATGCTGAAAGGCAGACTGTGTTCACGTCCTTACCCACTGAAGACTGGATTTGTGAGCAGTTGTGTTCCCAGATAGGCAGTAGAGCCTGACTGATGAATCAATTATTGTCTGATTTTAAATTATCTCAGACATACCATTATCGGTGTAGATGTTGGCAGATAAGATGGAACTGCAATTGATTTTTTCTATTGGCTGATCTGGTGGCAGGTGACGTAAGTGGTGGCAGCTAACCCTCTATTTAGTATTTTCTGTTTTGGTGCAATGATTCAGACTTGTGCTTTTGATGGCTGTAGAAGCACCACCGGGCCGCATTCCTTTCCTTGATGATAATCCCATGATAAACAGCAGGGCTACAGCGACGTACTGAGAGAAAAAAAGGCCTCTGTCTCCAATGCATCATGAGCATGAAAATTGATTCCTGACGATATTCTTAACTCAAGTGCCACTGATCAGCTTTTTCTAGAGCTTTCAACCTTTTCTATGGTGGTTGTGGGCTCAGTCGTCGTCACGATAAAAAGTGGTTGTATATAGCTAAAAAAGACAGTAAAGATGAATTACAGGTTATTAAATTATTTCTATAAATATAATTTAACAAAAAATATTCTTCACCAAAGAACTCAAGATCTTTTTCCAAAGCTTTCCAGGAAGATGGAGTTTCCTCTAGACCTACAGTATATACTATGTTGGGACCACTGGACCTCCACAGATATAAACTAAACTTTTATTTAAAAAATGTGAGCCATTGGACAACGTTTCCCACAGTCCTCCAGGAATTTACATCCATAGATGAACTCTGTGTTCAGTGGACCCAGCTTTCAGTTGCAATTCATGTGAAGTGTGACCTATGATCTGTTCTCTGTCAGCATCTCACCCTCTCCTCTCGCACCGTGCGCACGCAGGTCGGAGAGAGTTACTATGGTTACTGGGACGCTCTGTGTCTCCGTCACACTGAAACTTCACAACATCACAGGAGAGGAACAAGGTGGGCGGTAGATAGGCAGCAGACTTTGTAGTAGTGACATCGCCCCCACCAAGAAGGGACATGAAATATCCGCCCTCAAGCATAGTTCTCAGCCACCGCTAAATTTATGTTATGTTCCACACAGACAGTTATCACAGTCTTGTTATCCGACACAGACAACACACACACACCTCTGACTTGGCCTCAAACACAACCGCACACACGGAGAGAAAACCTAAAACTCCCGCTTCACTGTGCTTCTTTGTCTGCAACACGCGTGGTCATGCTCGTGCACGCTGAACATGCACTGCAGATCAAGGAAACAGACGCACATTGCCCGACAGACACACATGCACACACACTTCTTTGTTCTTTAGCTTAGTTTACTGCATTTTAGTTTCATCTTGTGTGTTTTGCTTTTGTTTCTCTTTTTATAACATAAGTAAAAATCTGCTATTCATTATGAGTAATTGTATAGTAACAATTATTAGTGTTCTGTTATTATTATAAATATTGATGCCGTTTACTTCCCTACAGCTACCACATATCATCACGAGTGAAGTTCCAATCTTAGGTGAGAGATGACAACTGAGCCAACAATTCAGTTGACTGAAGCTGAAAGCGCTGGAAAAAACTACTAAGTGGAATTTGATTTACTGTTATATTACTTTGTCATATAATACTTATACTTGCTTGAAATATATGAATCCAGCAAGAAAAAGAACAATATAAGTGACAAAACCCAATTTGATGTTTTTTTAGTTTTGTATTACATTATGAATGCATTTTCTAAGCTAAGGCTCAGATTGTCCAGCCAACACGACTCCTGGAACCCTGACGCTGGCTGTGCATTCATATACACAAGGCTGTGTATTGAAAAATAAAAAAGGTAAATAATCCGAATAATTTAATTATAAAAAAAATAATAAATTTCTAAATTTAGAGCGTTCTGGTGGCCTTTGGGTTTTAATCGTCCGTGGTTTGACTCAAACAGAGTCATACCCACTCTTTCTTGCCCCTCATTTCTCCTGTGTATCTGCTTATCAAGGCTGAAATACATTACCTTTTTTTTTAAATCATAAGAAATTGTCCTCAAACATGCATTCAGTAGCGCTGATATGCCACTGGTGACATTTCTGAATAGCCAATCTTATCCTGAAAATAACATTGTTTCATATGGCATCCATTGTTAAGACATGAAGTGACTCTGCTGAATGTCTGTAAATAAAGGGAGTGAACACCAAGCGAAAACAACTCTAAAACGTCAATACCAGTATATATGCCTCAAAAATCCAGTACCGGTCAGTCTAGGAGGCAAAGCCAGCTCCTCAGGAGTGTTTTTATGTGGGCCGGTGGTTAAGTTAGGTTAGGTGTGGAGCTGGATCGCAGATTTGCCTTGGGAGTACAAACCAAAAACAAGGACACAGAGATTGGAGGAGAGGTTTTCCCCACCAATACCAGGAAGTTCAAAGCAAAACGAGTGACTGAGCAAATATCCCACATCCCCTGTTCCCCAGCCTGAGCCTTTAGCTTGAGGCAACAGCAGTGCTGAGATCTGGGGAACTGGAGAGCTTTATCGATTCGGACGTTCCTTAAAGGTTACACCATCTCACATCTGCCTTCCCTGCAGACAAACAGAGAGAGAGACAGAGAGACTTCCAGGAGGGCATGCCATCAAGCATTGCAGGCGAGAGTATTTTGGAGGTATCTTTTAATTTCATGCACGGCAGCTCTCACATTTGTTTCCCTCAATTTCCTGTTTGCCTCTTTTTTTCCCCTTCCTCTAATGCCCCCCCCCCCACACACACACACACACACCTTTTCCCCCTTCTTCCCATCTCCGGGGTTTGTATTTAAATGACGCTGCATCCTGAGCCATGCGGATGGGATCGAGGCACGGAAACAATGTTCATTTCAAACCTTTCCTTTCTAAGTACGAGCGAGGCACTTTGGCCTTATGTAAGCACTTTATTCTGCAGTGCTAATACAACTGAGTGGTGTGATACAACTCGTACACAGGAATTACAAGGCTTTTGAAACATTGGCCTCCTGATTTATATGTATTAAATGTCATGGCTACCAATTAATGGCACGTCCCCTCCTAATTATGCAGACGGTAATAACCTTTTCTTAGTTATGGTCTCTCTTGAGTTGTATTCTCAGAAGCCTGAGGTTGAGAAAAATGCTGACCGATATGTGTGGGGGTATACAGCATGCTGCAGAGCTGGGGACAGGGGGAGGGGAGGAGGGAGGTGTGTGTCAAATGTGATTACAGGAAAAAAAACAAGGTAATTAAGCATAGCGAATTTGGCTGGAAATTCAAGTCAAACCTTTTGACCTGGAGGGCTGCCAAATCAACCTCGATTTATTCTCCAGTCAGTCAAGCAGGCAGGCTGAGGAGGTCGCCGGGGTTACGGCGAGGGATAAGGAGTTTGGACTACGATAGGCATGCTTGACTCCTGACCCGGTGAGTCAAAGGAAGAGAGGCCACTAAACAGCCTTGAGTTGCTTCCAAGGGTTCAAGTGTGATTCTTGCAAGTGGAGGAGAGGAAAAGTGGAGGCGACATCTCACCGAGAAAGTTTGGTTTCCTGTCAGTCTTGTGTGGTACAAAGCTCTGTCACTGGATCCTCGTTAGCAAAGCTCGTTAGGAGACTTAATTAGTCCAATATGGCTACACTGATTGCTCCACGAAGGGAGTTCCAGTTCCACTTTCACTGCTTATTGAAGCCAGCACAAAGCGTCTGATTGGTAGGCTTTTCTCCCTTTGGAGGGGCCCTCTCTGTTTGCCTGTCAAGCTCCTGCTAAAGGGCCTTCCTCCTCCGTCTGCCTATCAAATTTCGCTCATGGACCCCCTTTAACTGTGCCTGTCAAATTTTATTTTGAATGTCACTCCAGCGCCCTGGGTGAAATGCTTCAACAGGTCCGGGATCCCAACAATCTGCTTGTCACGTGAAGCCACAACTGGCATGTGGTTTCTCTTTATCTCCTCTGTCTGCCATGAAAACAGTTAGCAGGGGTTTGTGCATAGATAGAGCACACAGTCGCGGTGCTCCAACAGGCAGTAATCCCACAGCTCATCTTGCCCAGGCATTCCGTTTGCTGTACACCCTGCAGGTCAGTCTCAGGCTGCTTAGCACTGGCTTCCCTACGCTCTCCTCCGCCGCTTGATGCTGCTGCTTTGTAATAAAGCAGCTAAACCGCAGAGTGAGCCCTCGCAGCCGCTGCGTTGGCTTCAGGGGTAATTGCGCTGGAGTTCTCAGAATGCTTCAATTCCCTTAATTATTAACAAGTGTTATTGTAAATTATGGATTATTAGCTCCCCTCTGCGACACCGAGCGGCCGGGGCGTCGCCTCATGATGCCGGCGAACGGCTGAAACAGGTGAGCGGGAGAAAAAAACGGCAGGGTAATGAGCTGAGAGAGGGAGCTAAATGAGGACACCACAGTGGAGGGGAAGAACGGGGAAGCGAGGGTAAAAGGAAAGAGGGTTTGGAAGAGGAGCTGGGTGCAGGAGGGTGAGGCAAGCTGCCAAGGCTGTCCCAACTCAGTTTAATCACTCAGCTGTTCCACTGTGCCCTGCCTCGCCCAACTACTGAGCTTGCTGCAAAATTACTTTCACATCACTTGTGTGATTTTTCATTTAGATGCAGTTAAGATGAGAGAGACTTATCAGAATGGGGATGGCATGCCTGATTGTTTTTTTATTTGTTTTATTTCCAAAATCCCTTCTTCATCGTTTGATGTGGAGATTTGGCGGGCTGAATGTGGGACTAATTGAGTGGGTCAATTGCAACGCAAGATGGCACGCGGCACTCAAAGCCCTCATCATTAAATCATTACAAAACATTGAATATGGATTTGAGTCATTTAATTCACAAGAGGAGGGATGCTTGCAGAGATGCCAACTGAATACAGTTCACGCTGATTGCAAATATGGCTGAGTTCATAAAGAGAATGACGGTTTTGTTGTGTTTGCTTGGTTGTTAATTGAGTTTGCATCTTTGTCTAATCAGCCAGTGTTTAGTTGGATATTTAGTTGGATGTTTAGTTGGGTGTCACATTTTCTTCTACTAAATTCTGATCAAATCAAAACTCCTTTTAGTGGCTGTGACCATCTGGATGTGCAAATCCACTTCTCACTCGGTCCTCTGTCTAACCATTTTAAGCATTATGTCAAAAACCTATGTTTGATTCCCGCCTTGGTCTGCGTTGCTTTTTTGGCAAGGTCATGCAACTTTGTTTCTAGCATCTCAGGAATATTACCTACATCGTTCAGTTTGGAGTTAAAGAGACAATGAAATTATCACCAGGTCTTCTTTTTAAGTTCCTTATCCTTATTCCAAAAATCCACAGACTCCAAATTATACAGAATGTGGCAGCCAGACTTCTGACGCAAAACCAAGACCAGAGAACATTTTACTCCCTCTTTAATATCTTTACACTGGCTGCCAGTTTGCTTTAGAATTTTAAGAACTCTCATCTACTCATTACTTTAAAAAAAAAAAAAAAAAAAAAACTCATGGCTTGGCTTCAGATTATATGTCTGAGTAGCTCTTCCCTTTTCAAGGAGCTTCACACAGTCTGAGGTATTGCTAGCTGTTACTATGTCAAAGTTTAAACTAAAGGGGACTTGGCCCCATTCATGACCTCAGCGCTCTGCATGTTACTCTGTTATTCAGACACATAGAGTTCCCAATGCACTCCCCGTGGTAAAATACCTGACTGCCCTCTCCTGCTCTTTACTGGATGCACATTAAAGGATAAGGCTGGCATCACTCCATGTTTTTCTTTGTAGATGCTAAAGGTAAAAGGTAAAAAATATGAATCATAACCCCTGAGTATGTAGCTCTGCATAGAGATGTAGCCCTCCCACAGCTGTCATCATCCACAGTGTAATATATGCGTTCCCCCTGTGGTTTGAAAAGGGAACACTACGTGACCAGCAGTAATGTACAGAATGCTGGGGTCACCAATGAAGCTAAAAGGGGCCTAGCGTTTGCTGTTAGGGCCTCTCCTCTCTGGAATGACCTTTTGAAAACCCACTTTTGATTTTGATTTAATTTTAGCTGGCTATTATGCACATAAGTGAACATATACAGTGTGTATGTGGGTATACAAAAAATATCCAAGGTTAGGTCTTTTCTACCCTCTGCTAACCTGGAGAAAGTTATCCATGCTTTTACTTCACCCTGTTTGGACTTAGACCGTTTATTGCTGCTTGGTCAGGAATTCTCTATCTTGACTGCAGTTGGTCCAAAATGTGGCAGCAAGGATCTTAGCCAATTCAAGAAAGAGGGATCATGTCACCACGGTCTTAGCCTCCCTTTAGTGGCTACTGGTCAATTTCAGAATTGAATATTGATCACGTTCAAGGCTAAACCCGGACTGGCCATCTGTGGACGTTTAGCCCTCACAGCTTGAGGTCCTTTGGCAAGGTTCTCCCAGCTATTCCCAGGGCCAGGCTCGTAACTATAACTGACAGAGCCTTCGTTGTCAAGGCTCTCCCGCATTGCTGCATTAACTCAGGTTCATAATATATTAGGAACATATTTTGTTACTACTGTAGCTGATTTTATTTTACTTGGTTATCTTTAGTGTTTTTCCTCATTAAATTTTTCATTTTAAATGCTACCTGATTTAAATTATGTTAATGTAGTTTGTTTTATTGTTTTTATGTTTGCCATTTGTAATGAGCTCTGTAATTGCTGTTTTCAGTAAGTGCTATAAAAATGTACTGTATTATTATTATTATTATTGTTATTATTTTGTTCTTGTGGCGTCTTCAGTGCAGCTCCAGGCTGTGATGTGCCTCTCTACATCGAAGCCTGCAGCAGAACACACCCAGGCTGGTAGGCAGCAGCACGGCATAGATTCTGTACCGGATTAATATCTTTGCAGCCTTTGTCATCAAATAAAACGTATAAATTCAGACTGGTGGTGGGGGGGGGGGGAGACAGAACCAGAAATGGAAAAATGGAAAAGTATAAAATATGGAGAGAGCATAAGATACGAATCAGCTTGAAACACAGGTACAGACTAATAATTTTCCAGATGAGATTAGGAATTTGAAATAATATTAGTCACACAGGAACCCCGAGACGAAGCGCTCATTTTCCACATCTACGTCTATCTCTGAGCCTTTGTCTCCCAGCCTCATTAGCAGCACGGTTTTATATCTTATTACATCAGCTGCTTATTGGTGAGAATCAAAGGCAAATCTGTACCACTGCTTTCTCTTTCATGTTGTCCCTTTCAGAACCCCCTGCCCCCCCCCCCCCCCCCCCCCCCCCCCCCGTCTCTTCAAAGGATGGTAAGAATTTTAATGACAGCTGAGAGGATTCCAGAGATTTAATAGGAAATTGCGACTGTCACTCAAAGGATCTGGGATTATTCGGCGGAAAAAAGGGGGGAAAGAGACGGGGAGGGAGTCTGATTGAGGGACAGAAGGAGGAAGAAAGAAAAATCCTGGTTTTGTTTGCATTTAATAGCCGTGCAGGCTGGAGTCACTCGCACACACACACACACACACACACACACACAGTGGAGTGCACAAATTCAACACACACTGGAGGTTTGCAGCCAGTAGATTCAGGATTTTCGACAAGGTAAAGCTGTTCTCTCGCACATTCACTGGCTTCCTTTGGGAATGTTTGTGTATTATATGTATAATGTCCATTATTTAAAGTCTCCCAGTGGACAGCTACACTTCGTCTAAATGTTACTGTTAGTGGATGAGGACTGGATTGAGCCTGACAGCCGGTGTATCCTGTTCATTAAGCTGAAACAGTCAGCCTCCCGTGGAGAGTTATGTTTATCGTCAACAGCAACAACACACACACGCTGTGATTATTACCATGGAGACCTATGCTATGGGCCGACAAGCACAACAGCACATGCTGGATATTGCCATTGAAAATAATAAGAAACAAGAAACCTGGGCACAAAATTCCCTAAAATGTTGCATGTCGCAGTTTGGTGAGTCGGATTTGAAGAGGGGAATGTTGGTGTGTGAGGGGATAATAAGGTGAGCTGCACATGTCAGCTGCTGGGCGGTTGGAGGGTCATTCAGGCTGAATACTGAGCTCTGTGTTTGCATGAGCGAAGCCGGAGCCAGGCTCACACACAGAGTGCTACTCCCACCTACTGGACAAACGTAAAACAGAAACACACCCACACATTTTTGTGTTCTGTTGTATATGTGTGTGTTTGTGAGCTTCTGGTGTGTGCCAATCTTACAGTGAAAGAGAGAGTGAACAATGGAAATAAAATATCTGGTATACCTTCACTGGCTTTTATATCATTTGAATTACTGATCTGATTTCTTTGTTGAATACCTCATGAATGATGCTGATGATCAATGTCATTCGGCATACAGTTCAGACTACTAACCAAATGAATAAATGCACATGAATAAAAATCTGAACTAAAATGTAAATGGCACAACACTTGGCTGAACTTTGTGCATGTAATAACTTATGAGCACTCTCTCTAACAGGCTTGCTGCCTTATACAAAATGTCATGAAGAGAAATCCAGAAATACATTTTACATAAAAATGAACATCCGTTACCTTCAAGCCTTTGCCAAATGAGTTCACACAGTGAGAATGGGTAGGAGATGTCCGTGCTTCTTTGGTAACATGCAGACTGGTAACCAACACTTCATGGACCGGTACCATCACTGATCCCTGATCTGTCTGACATCAAATCCACACGCAATTTAAACACAACTGCACCAAACGATGGCACATGAAACATGATACAAGGAAATACCTCCAGACAGGGTGCGAACTACGGGGAAGCCAGGTGGAGCTTAGCTCCCCTTAATCAGACTTCAGCTCCCCTAAAAGCATTTTGGGGGTTCTCTAAAATATTGACGCCATGCTTTATTTCCATTAATTACTATATTTCTCTATCATCATGGATCCACTCGCAAAATCAAGAGTGTCAGACTTCATCAAGCAAGAGGGAACGATCACTGAGCATTCCGGATAATTATTATTATTATTGTTATTATTATTATTAATCTGCCCCCCCATCCCAGAAAAAAAAAGTGAGCTCCCCTGAAAGCTATGGTATAGTTCGCACACTGCCTCCAGACCAAATCGTATTGTATGAGTTATTGACAAAAATAAGATCAGCTGCATTGAAACAGCGCAGCACACATTTCCAACTACAGATGATATTAGAGTTTAATTTAATTTATATTATAGGCCTCGGTTTATTTTGATTTCACTGACAAAGACCACACCAATGTGAGGGATAAAAGGCAGTTTACTCGGATAATGGGAAGGAATTATAATGGAGGTGTTGAGAGGAGAGGGATGAAGGGGTTTGCTGAGGGTTTTGGTGGCTGGAGCGCCTAGTAGCTGAGAAATTGAGACTCGGGGTGGGGGCTTGTCTCGATAAGCGGCTGGCTTATTATCCCCCTGTGGTTCGTGTGGTAGAAAAAAGAGCAATTACTTGGTGCAATTATTAACTCTAGCTCGGTGGGAGGAAACCAGAGCACCTGGTTGAAACCCATGCAAACACGCAGAGAACATGCAAACTCCACACAGCAAGGCCGGGGGCGACCGAAGTTCAAACCCGAGACCGCTGGGTCACCAGCTGGGTTGGTTATAATAACTTCATATAGCACCATTTTATAACAGAAGCTATCTCATTGCACTTTTCATGTAGAGTCAGTCTACTCTTTGCAATATTAAATACAGAAACCCAACAAACTAGTTTGTTTAATGTTTCATCTGAAGTGTTTGGTCTGGCCACACTCGAAGGTGGGGCTAATGAAAAGCCTGCCATCGTGGCCTCCTCCTAGCTGTACCCTACCGCCTCCCTCCCTACTACCTCTTTCCAAGAACTATGTCTTTATAGTCTAAACACAATCAGTTGTACAAATTGGGATAAGAGCGCACACTTTGAGAGTTTCTCATTCATGGTGTTGC
This sequence comes from Micropterus dolomieu, assembly GCF_021292245.1. NCBI lineage: Eukaryota > Metazoa > Chordata > Actinopteri > Centrarchiformes > Centrarchidae > Micropterus > Micropterus dolomieu. Next base: position 3,562,431 of record NC_060168.1, on the reverse strand, counting down.
ACTGAGCTGCATAGGGAGGACCTGATTGTATTGGTTTTGGAACATTACACAAATTGTCGGACACCACTGTTGGAGACCGTTTAAGAGGCTGTTAGACTATTTGACAAGCACTTAGTTTGAAGCATACTGAGGCCTTTAATGCACAGTTTTCCCCTCACATTTCCACTTTTGTAGCTTGAAGATATTCTAAATCCACATTGTCTCAAAGTATCATACATATTCTGTACCATTCTATTCCAGCTGTTTATTGAAAATATATGATGTTTACACTTAGTGACATATTCTCCATGTTTTTTAGAATGTCATCATTCCATCGGATTGAAATAATTTACACGTCTTGCACATTTTCTGGACACATTTCCCTAAAATTGAGCTTGACATATTTGGTAATTTAGGGATCTCTGCTAGAATTAAAATTAAAATGATGTAGGATTAAAGAATCTCAGGCTGCGCAACCCTAAGTGAAGAATAGATGCTGCATGTGGACTAGACCTCTACATTATTTTGTTATTGTTAGTTCTTATTTTTCCTCTACATCATACTGTATACAGTATAAAACTATAATAATAGTTGCTTTAGAAATGTTTGACATGAGCAGCTGCAGCACTGACAGGTGCTGAAGACAAAAGTAACAGTTACCATCACAAACTTAGAGTTCACCAAAAGGACATCAGCAGAAGTGAGACATCACAGTGCTGCTAATGACATTTGATTGACAGGTGATGTCAGGGAAGAAAGCGCAGAGAGCAGTCACTGCTCAGCAACCGAGAAGCAACAGAAAATTAATGACCACTTAACATAGACCAAAAAAGCACTTTTATCGGTTGACCCACGGATAATAGTCTAATAGGTGCAGCTTGAATTTTTTTTCTGTGAGTCTGTAAAGTTTTTCTTGGAAAATATATTTTTAAAATTTGCTTTTTTCAACCTTTTTCTTTTTTATGATCAGAACTGACAGAGCTGAGTCATCTCAGGAGAATTTATAACTCATTCTTTCCCCACTTCATGAAGTACTAATTGATTTTATGTATTATGTTGTGTCTATATAACTTTGCATAGCTAGAGCCCTATAGAAGGGCCAGGGGACAACTTCCATACACAGCCTCCTACACAGTTTGCTTCAGTTTGGATCCAGTGTGAAATTGGGTAATACAGATGTTCAGTGGAACAGAGGTCTTCTAATACATATAACCTTGGCCAGAGCTGTACTTGTAGACACGCTACTCTTTTAATGTTTTCATGTACTTCCATGGATGTCTTGAGCTTTGGGGCCTCTCCAAAGGATATGGAAAAGAGTGCCCCCTGCTGGGCACAGCCAGCAATCAGTTATTATTTAGCTAGCCTTCAACCAGAAGACTACCCAGTACGTTCTATCGATTATTTTAAAATCAATGAGTTTGATGGAAATTTCTGTTGACATCGTATTTCATTTCTAAGGATCACAGACCATTCTTCTCCTGTAATGTTACTATCCTTTTCCCCGGCTGTTTTCTCAGGTTGAGTTTCAGTGTGTTCTTTCAGTAATAAAGATGTGAGAGCTTCATGTCCTCTCCCAGAAGAGGAGAAGACATGGGACAGAATGGTGCTATTTACTGGGGCTCAGACAGCTGTTAGGTGTTTCTTGATTTCAGAGCTTCAACCTGTAACCTCTATTTTGGTTTAAATACAGAGGGGATCATTTCTGGAAATCTCTTCAAACAAGTACTTCCTTAAGGTAAGTTTCTTGACTGAGAAGTGTCATGAAATCCGTGCATTTAGCCATGTTTGCATTGAATGTTTGGATGGACACTGAACATATATATTATTCTGCAGGAGAAGTGTCTATAGATGTAGCTTTCTTTGCTTGCAATAAATTAAAAAAAACCATGTACACACTGAATTCAGGCTGACCAGCGCTGCTGCTCTCTATGAAGAAACTACAAAAGTCTTACGATCACCTTTCAATCTCCCAAAAGGTGAGCGTTTGATACCGAAGGGTACTGTCAGTTGTGTTTGGAATATCATATTCAGTTGTTTTACTCGATTTAAAGACCTGTCAGTGAGCACCAGCATGTTACAACCCTGTGTATTGAATTTTAAAGGAGTTGGTATTTTTTAGTCTATGGTTAAATATATATGACAAAATGCATTCCACTATTCTTAACAGATGTCCACAGTTTGATCTATCTATTGTTGAGATCGATTGCCAAACTGCATTATACACATGTGTACATATAAATATATACACAAAGAAATGTTTATAGTGCTGACATTTTTTATCAATAAGGGACTCAAGACAAGATACAAAAAATCATTTAACTATTAACTTTGAAGTTTAAAGCAAAAGTGTGAAACATTTTCTGGTCCATCTTCTCAAATTGGAAGATTTAACTATTTTTCTTGTTTTCTGTCAACATTGTAAAATCTTTGAGGTTTTTTTGGTTGGACAAAACAAGACTTTTGGACGCATTTTTCACTGTTTTCTGACGTTAGATGAAACCGATTCATTGACAATGACAATAATCAATTCAGTTTCAGTATTGTACCGGAATTATTTTTATAACAGGATAAACTTCTAATGTGAAAGTTCCATGTAGTGCCAGCATCCTGTCTTCCAAACAGTGGGAGGTAAAAGCTAAAACAACAAGGCTATTCTATTTTCTTTCTTATTGTTAACAAATCCCATGAAAAGACCAAAACCAACTGTGTGTTAGTCTGTCTCTCAATGCTTTCCGGCTTCCCTGCCCTGTCTGTGGCTCTCAGCTTTACAACATAAATCTTTCATTTCATTTTTAAGTATGTGACTGCTCAGTAAAGTCAGCTGGCCACTGTAGTTTTTAACAAACACTACTCAAACAGGAGGAAATTAGTTGAGGACTTCAGCAGCGGATTAATCCACATTTGGTGCTGTACTTTGGGCAATAGGACTGTAATGTGGGATGGAGTCAAAATAAACTACAGGGTCTGTGTGTTCATGGTGTCGTACCATGGTTCATGGTATCAGGCTGTGATTCACACACAAGACTAGTAGAATACATTCTTTGTTTGGCTCCACATGTGCATGTGCAGTTGTGTTGCTTCATAATGTTAAACTGTATCTTCCTATACATTCCAGGATTTCTCGGCATCATCATCCTGCTAATGGTAGTATACCACATGGGCACATAAAAGGAGAGCTGGGGGGGGGTGAAGAAGAAAAAGAGAGTGAGCAGGGTTTTTGTATGTGAATATGAAGAAAAAGGCTACCTTCCAGGCCATTCCATTGCATAACCTGGCAAACAGTCCAGAACTCCTCTGTCTACTTCCTTTATTCTCCACAGCATAATGCAAACTCTTTTATACCGCACCAGATCCCCTGCAGTAACACTAGCATACATGTGCTTTTGAACTTTTATACACACACACACACACAAAGCTCACTTTACTTCCAATTCCAGCCATTTAGCCTGAGTACCACTCCAGCAGAGTATGCCTATGTTGCCATGGCAACGGCATCTCAGCAGGAGGGAAGATGAGAGAGAGGGAGAGAAGGATGGAGTGAGGTGGAAAAGTTGGGTTGAGGAGTGAGAGCACGAAACACAGAGAGAAACAGTGAAGCAGAGAGAGAAGGTAGATGGAGAGTGAAATCTGAGAAAGAGTGAGGGTGCTGGAGAGTGAGAGCGGAGACGAGGCAGATAATAAAGGGCAGAGCAGACATTAGAGAAAGAATGAGGGGGCAGAGAGAGGACATAAACACAGACGGAGTATTACAGAGACAAAGAGCTTTTTTTAAAAAAAGGGTTCAATTCAGCAAAAGAACACAGGATTCTATTTTCTGGTTTACTTTGTACATTTTTCAGTAAAAATGATGACCCTCCTTCAGACATGACGGCTGAAGCTGTAACCTTTGAACCTGCGCTTTCTGCAAACCTGATGGACTACAGGAGATTCACCATTGCAAATTTGTACCTTTTTCACTTTTACAGAAACCAAAACTAATGTTTTGGGCACTGCTCATCAAGTAGGTAGGTCACCCTGATGTTGAGCTGAACTAACCCCCAAAAACAGTTAAGTTACATAACATTAAAGGGCTGTATGTAGTTTTTTAAATTAAACAAATCATTTTTTATGGCCTATCTGTGAATGGATAAACTCACATAAAAATGGATGCTTTATCTCCTGTCTGACGTTACCCATCCCACTACTGTCATATTGTTTATAATTCAGGTTAGATTGGGATTATGGTGTCATTAGTCTGACATGTAATGTAACGTGTAGTGTCCATAGGGTAGGATAAGAGTCTGTTGTTGACAAGGCCAGCTGTAGTTGGTCCTGATGGGCTGCAACAGAGTGTTTCACGTCTGGGGTGGGAGGGGTACACTCTTTTCTGCTCAGCCAGGTACCTGGAGGAGTTCAGGTCCTGGAGGGATGGCAGAACGCAGCCAATCACCTTCTCTTCAGAGCGAATGATGCGCTGCAGTCTGCCCTTGTCCCTGGCAGTGGCAGCAGCGTACCAGATGGTGATGGAGGAGGTGAGGATGGACTCAATGACGGCGGTGTAGAAGTGCACAGCATTGACTTTGGCTGCTACCTCAGGCAGTACATCCTCTGCTGTGCCTGCTTGGCGAATGTGATGATGGTGCCCAAGAAGCGGAAGGGCACTACGGCGTTGGCTGGCTAGTCACACAAGATCATGGGGGCCGATGGGGCCGGGCTCTTTTTTAAGTCATACCTGCAATGTATCAAAATTGTACATAGCAGTATGTGTGGTTTGCCTGCAACAAGATGCAACACAATTCAGTCAGCAAATGACCCTGAATAGCCCTCTTATTTCTGAGTGTTCTCTTTAACCTGCATGAATGATAGTCTCAACGGGCTGGCAGCTTTAGTAATGGAAAACAGCTGCAGGAGCTGCGCTGCCATCCTATGCCAAACCTCCACTCACGTCTAGTACATAATTGGATGCCTCCAACTGTATTCAGCCCATCATTTGTTAACCCATGGTGAGTTAATATAATTTGCACTACTATACTGATTTGTACCATATTGCTGGTCAGTGAAGAATGAGGTGTCCAGTAATGGGTTTTATGAATATAACTGTGCTCTCATTGATATTAGACCCTGCTTTGGAAGATTGCACTATTAGTCTATAGTGATGAGATCTCTGCTCTGGCAGGAGGTTAAATAGCAAGGGGAGATGTTACAGCGAGAGTGGATTAAATAAAGCACAGCAAATTGGTACATGTAGTTGTCACTGATTCCCACCAATAAGGCCTTTCTGTTGGAGCTCTAATGAGGTTGTGTGCATTTGGCCTTGATAAAGTCTTGCTGTTATGTCTTCCAGCCTGTCAGCTGTGACTGGCTGGACCGCAGTGAGGTGGCAGTACTGGAGAAATGAACCTCTCTCTGCGCCTCAGGAAATTTGATTTCTAACCCTGAGACAGCGTATTATTTTTGATTACATTTATATTCGCGCCGATATGATTTGTTTTTATAGAGGGAGGAGAGAGACCTCCGTAGATTTGTGCATGTGGAAATGAAATCCTTAGAAAGAGAGGAAGATGAGAAAAATCTTCCCGGCGTGGAATGTGGGGGAATTTTAACTGCCTCTCTCTTTGGCATGGTGTGATGTAGGAATTATCCAACAAAGATACATGTGATGATCTGTACAAAGAAGAGTGTTACGTTATGGGAAACTTAGGTTGCAAAGCTCCCAGAAGAGCTGACATGCACATATAACACCTAAATTACTTTTTTTTAGACATTTAAAAGTAAAAAGGTGAGATGTGCCCGTTTTCCAATACACAGAGTAAAAAAGTGAGAACACAGTCAGTCCATGTCGCTTCATGTTTACACCTCTTGCTTAATTTGTGATAAATAATTGTGTACATAAATCATAGATCATAAAGATAATGCACACTACTTCTTTTTGAACACAGTCATGTCACTAGCTTCATTGTGATGAACTTAACATAACATCTTACACTTCATAAATTTGTTGATATTTATTTCAAATGGTATTTGTGCTATAATATTTATTTATATTATATATTTCCATACTTTCTATGACGCCCGTGTCTCTAATGCATTATAAACATAGAATGCATTATACTGTGCTTATAGAAATGTATCATTATAGTTATGAGCACACATAAATATTTAGAATGCTTTTAGACAAGAATCATAACACATTATAAAAACATTTTATAATACTTCTTAATTGCTGGTTACTCACTGACACTCATTTTTTTGTTTTTGTGAGGAAGGTGAGTGAAGGATGTGCAAACTGGCAAACTGCTGACTGGTGTGTATCAAAAAGGATAAATTGGACTGTGTGCTAAGCAGAATATTTGAGCTAATTATTAACTTTCTTAGAGTCCTTCCTCATTATACTCTCACTAATGCAGTATATTTCAATGAAACAGGAAAAGTTGCAGATTTGAAAGATGCTAATATCTACACATTATTTCAGCCAGAATGAGTTTGTCTCGACACAGGTAATATCCAGAAGTGTCTCCTTTACAGAACCCTGTCCAAAGAACGGTGGTCGCCAACAACGACCAGACCCAAAAGCACTGTTGTCCTGGAGACCTTTAACATGACAGAAATCGCCTCTTTAATGAATAACAAGCATTCAGGAGACTTCGAAAGCTTTCTTGTTGTGTCACATCTTTGAAGCATCACTCCTTCCATCTGTGATGTTGGAACGGTGGATCCAAAAGGGATTCCATGAGGGGTCCTCTGGGAACATGAACAAATAAAAGATGAATGAAGTTTTATAACTAGGTTTGGGAACAAAGACCACACCTCGAAAACATCCCATTTCCACTCAAAAGTATTTAAGCTCTCTCAGTTAACCCAGTTTCCACATACCTCCCACCCAAACCCCTTGTCTTGTTCTCTTTTTTCCCCTTTCTTTCACATTTTGCTTGTTTGAACGCAGGAACCTCTAGGGCAGGGGTTGGCAAATAAGTCCCACATTGGGCCAAATTTTGTTCAAGCCGTTACATGGCAGGCCAGAACAAAGTCAAATTATTTATACTTGTGAGCACAGTGGGTACCCCCTTCTGAAAGTTGAAGGATCGATGACAACTAACTGCGGATATTCTTTTTTCTCCCTTGTTAAACAAATTGATTATAAGAAGACTTTTGTCCTTCAGACCTCTTCAAAGTAAAAGCTCTCAATAAACTCGACATAAAGCATTGCTGCTCGTGGTTTTATTTTGTAGGCACAATACTTAAGAGGAAGTGATTGTGTGAGTTACTGTAGCTCTCATTTGTGAGATCTATTTCAGCACCAGCCGCTATCAATTTATTAATTTTTTATTTTTCTGCAATCAAAGCAATCTGGCCCCGCCTATTGCCGACCGCTGGACTAGGGGCTCTATCGGAAGCAGAGCCCATGAAGAGACATTTTAACTCCCCTGGTTCCCTCCTGTCTCACTGCCACCGGCTGAAAACGCTCCAGAGCACATGAAGAGACGCCTCCTCTGCCCTGAGTCTCGACTCCCCTGGATCCCTCCAGCATACCTGCAAGCGGCTGACACCGTCTTCTTCCATCCACCCGTCCACAACCCTGATTCCTCCCCTCAACCCTTCCCTCACCTTTCATTCCCTCATTCGTCACTCTTATCTCCCTACCCTCAACGCTCATACCCACATCCCTCAACCTCTTACTGTTCTTCCTCATCCCTCCATCTGGTCCCTTAATCCCTTACCTATCTCTGCATATGGAAGCTCAGATCAAAAAGCATTTCTGGGATTTCCGTTACAGATTAAGATTTCTCAGTGTTGTTACCACCGTGCTTAAACTGATCGAATGTTTGTGAAAAGCACCATTTCCGTTATGCACACAAATTTTTGCCCATTGTGACTGTGACTGGGAGCAGAGGTGAGCCAGTCATCAAGTGGCTCGGTGCTATTTTGCTGTCAAGGACCACTTGGATTTGCGCTTGCTTCGCTCGCCTGCTCAGTCCAGGTCAGTGATCCATGGTGCTAAAGCACTAATGTGCAGTCATGTCCTCTGCTATTCTCATGGCTTTACCACATGATGAAAAAATCCTCTCCAAACAGCTCAGAAGGCCTTTCTCTCGATGATTGAATGAAATATAAATCCTTAAAGCAGGAGAAAAATACTTAGAGATCCGGCTGGAGGTTCCCCTTTCTCACAGCTGGTTCTATTTTCTATCTAATATCATTGAAGTGTTTCTTACAGTTTATGAACTGTTATGTGTTTTCTCCTTGTCGGCTAATTTAATTTAAGGTGCTGTAGATTTGCTGCTGGTGGTTCTACACCTCCCACACAAGGACATCAGTTTTCTCCATATGCTACAGATTTTTTTTGTCCCTATGATGAATTTTTCAGAGCACCGTGGTGCAAAGAATGCTGCTTTACAGGGAAGAAAATAAAAACAAATGATTTATTTGGTTATAACTAAGGCCAGACTGTATTAATAAAATTAATTTCACCCTGTCACCTAATTCATTAATTCCTAATGTCAGCTCTCAAAACCTCTGTGTCTCCATCACGCAGTATTGACTGTGGTTTGTACCTCATGACACTGCTTCCTCATATCTATATAGACTCAATGGCAACTTAAACTGTAATGAAAGCTGTTTCGATGAAATGTGTGGGTCTTATTTTAATTTTTTTTCTCCATCACTTCCATCAGCTATGCAAACATTGCATTCACAAAAGGAATAGTTGAAATTTGGGAACATGGCGACATCCCTACAACACCTATGGTGAAAGAATCACAAACACTCAGGTTGTTAGCAAGCCAAGAGTTTATCCAAATTAAATATAAATAATTTAAGCTTTTTAATTAAAGCTCAACTAATACTGATGCTGCTACTGATGTTTGAGAGAAACCAAACGTTTTGATAAGGATCCCTTAAATGTAGTTATTCAAAGATCGTGATTAGGTTTTGTAGTGAGTGGGACATTTAAAAAGTTGAAAAGCTCTCTATTTTACAATCTATCTAATGAAGACATGGTTTTCTTTCCCTTTATGATAACTACGCTGGGGTTGAATTTCAATATTACTTACCAATTTATCACTGGCAGACCCAGGTTTAATCCCCCACCATTGCGTCCCTGAGCAAGACACTTAACCCCTAGTTGCTCCAGAGGCGTGCGACCTCTGACATTGAATGTCTTTTTGGATAAAAGCGTTGCTAAGTTAGTAAATGTAAGTTATGCATAATTAAGGGCGGGCCACTTTGAGTGACAGGTGGGTGCCTTCACAGGTGGCCAGTCGCTAGGTGGTTTTAGCAAGGCTTCATTCTGCCCTCCTTTTTGTCCATTTTTGGATTAGCTGGAGTCGGACACTGCCATGACCGCCCACATTGAGCTTTACAATATCTCTTTACTCTCGATATAACCATGCAAGCGGCATGCCTCAAGAGATGGCAATATCGATCACTCTCATAATGAATCCTACTGACTTTGTTGGTCTCCTGACATTTCCTGTAGCACCACCAGCAGGTTGAGCAATAAGCTTTGCTGTTATGTTTTGTTACTCTTTACGTCCATACGTTTTACGGTCTTGCCAGTGGTTTGCATGACGTTGTGCTAAGTTACGGAACCATGAACAAAATGCGTTCCAAAACAGAGAGCAAAGCCCAGAAAGCAAAGACGGATGTTGTGTTTCTGTGTGTGTTTCTGTGTGCAGATGTGTGCATGAGTTTAGCTGCAGGATAGTGTGGGAGTGTGACTACCTTCTGAAGACCTACATGCTGTGTGCTTGTTTGTGTTCACAGTCAATTTTGCACTATCCCTAAAAAGCTGCCTGAAAAAAGCCCCACATCCAGGTAATGAGAGGGAAGATGAGTGTGTGTGTGTGTGTGTCTGTTTTAAAGGATAGGTGTTGTGCTGGCTCTGTTTAATTGGAGCAGTATGCATACAGATGCAAATGTCCATACATGGGTTTGGATCCGCTTTCATACAGAGCAGCACACACACACACACACACACACACACACACACACACACACACACACACACACACACACACACACTAACACAGCACAGCTGTTAAATTCAGGACTGATTTGTTTCTTATCTCTTCTCTCCTCCACATATTCATCCTGTTCTTCCTCTCTAATTAAAGAATGAGCAGTGTGGGCAGCTCATCGCAATCTGGAACTCTCAGTCTCTGACATTTACCAAGAAATGGGACAGCACAGATAAAAACAGCCACCAGAATGGTGTGTCTGTCTGTTCTGGTTAGAATGACCAAGTCTGACAAACTCATCCCTCCACTCATGTATCCCCCATACCATCTTTTCCTTTATCCATCCATCCATCTGTTCCCGAATCCCTCTATCCTTAAATTATATCACTACACCAGTGAAATACCACATACAGAAAAGCATGAATCCAGATCAAAACAATAATAAAATAAGGAACTAAAAGGGATAAAAGCCTTCCAACAAAGAATGGTACGTATCACGAAGGTCCCCCTCAGTTTATCATTTTTAAATACAATTCATAACACAACATTGTATAACCATGTATCTAAGACCAAAATACAACACAATTGTGCTTACCCACGTGGCTTGTTAAAAATGCTAACAGGTTCACTCTTTTTATCATATATACTGAAACGGTCACTATATCCTGACAGTGGAACATGAGACAGATAAACTGGCTCCTCCCACTGCTTTTTGACTGTGATATAATAAGTGTATACCACGGCCTGTTGTGAGCTATTATATATATATATATATATATAACATATTATGTTTGTAAGTGTAAAATAAACTAAACATCTCCAAACAACTGTGCATATTACTAATGCAGCTATTCATAAGTAAACCCACACCGTGTCATCAAGCACAAGCTGACACATGTTGCATTTTCAAGATATGCCTCTGTCCTATTTTCCAGCTTTGAGATGTGGTGACGCTCTAGACAAGCTGGCTCCTCCCACTGCTCCTTATCAAATCAAATCACATTTTATTTACAATGCAAAATCACCATGGAGCATGGTCCAAACACGCTTCCCAAAAAAGAAGATCATTCGCAAGAATCGACCGCGCCTGAGTCAAAACAACCAAGTCAAGCTCAATTTCTTTGGTGTGCACCTTCAGATGTTTCGCAAACACAATGTTTGAGAAACCAGCATCAGTGAAAGACCTGCCCAGCCCTCCTTTGCCAACAACAGTGTATAGTACAAAACACATGTGTGATCATGTCCCAGCTCCTCACGCAGCTTCAGGCTCATTATGTTTGATGCCATGGTGCTCGGCTCGACGAGTGGCAAAGTGGTATAATGACAAACAGTGGGGAATAAATTTTGAGGGGGGTAGGGGGGTGTACTAGCTTCTCATCCTGCTGTTAGACGTTCTCACAGCTGCCTCTCAAGCCTGGGGATCTCTGCCCTGGGGCGAGAAGCGTTGGAAGGGCGTCTTTGTGGAAATGAGTCAGGCGAGGGGGACCGTGGTCTTGGCGGGGCTCTTGCTGTGGAGAGCGAGCCCCACGCCGGATGAGGGTTTGCAGCGCAACCAGCTCCTTCTGCTGCTGTAGAAACTTGTGGGTTTGGTGGGAGGGCCTTAGCGGAGTTATATTTGCAGCAGAGAGGAAGGTTTGTTGCCGACTGCAGCTTTGAGGATGTGATTTGAAACATGTTACATACACATTTATACACATGGTATTACTATACACATACATGTCTCTGCAGATATACTGTACATAGCGAGGGGTGTCATAGGTAACCCCCCCCCCCCAAAATCCTTACCTCCCAAATATTAAGTTGTGTTAATGTTATATAGTATATATGTATCTGATTGGTTCATAGCAGTGACATAATGAGCGTATATGACGTCAAATTCCTTTGCATAGATCCCTATCACTCCGCAACAAACAGGCTTCGAGTTATGATCTCTATAATATAGCCTATAATCTAATCAGCCAATAAAGCTGAATTGAATTAATCTGAGCTTCGTGGGGGTCTCACGACACATTTACACCTGGTATTAAAATGCGATCTGATACAGATCTGATACAGATCTGATACAGATCGCATTTCACCGGCGGCTTTTAAGTGATTCAACATTTCCCTCTCTCACACACGAAAACACACCCAGCAGTCCACTACTTGCCCCAGATGTCTGCGATATTGCAACAAAGTCTAAGTTTCAATAGCCTGTTCAAAGACTCTTGTTCAAGGAGAGACGCAATTCCGCCCTTTCTGGTAGGTATACTATTAAAGTGTTATTATTTTAGGCACTGCTTGGTGCCAGCACACAAGAGCAAGCACATTATAAGTTACCAAAGTTAGTCTACTAACGCTGGACAGTTTTTAGTGGCTGCACAATAAACGGCAACGTGCATAAACAAATAGTTCTACTAATTCTAGCCTTACTGGCGGCCTGTCCAGGGTGTACCCCGCCTTTTGCCTGATGTCAGCTGGGATTGGCTCCAGCCCCCCGCGACCTTGTACGCAGTATTAGCGGTTGACAATGGATGGATGGGTGGAATTCTAGCCTTTGATGTATGTTGCTTAGGAACCGTCATAGCCCACCGGCAGCCTGATAGAACTTCTTTTTGTATTCATAAAGAAACGTCTGTTGATGAAATAAAACAAAGTCAAATTGTAGCGGGTCTGTTAGCCTACTTTCTTTTTGCCACACTTGTTAACTGCTTCACATCGGGCCGAACAACGCCCCTTAACTGTGATATAATAAGCGTATACCACGGCCTGTCGCAAGACCACACACTTGGTGTTATACAAAACGATTTCAGAGTGGCTCAGAAACTTGAGTGACTTCAGACATAATCAAACATGGAGGCAGACTGTTGACGTCAGCTGGTTGGACTTGTGAGTGCTGTGATTTGCACAACAAAAAAAGAGAATAAAACCGTGGATAATCCGATTAACTCACAGCTGAGAAGAGGGAATCAGCAGGTTTATACATTTTATGGCGCGAGCAAATACACAATGCGTTGGTGAATTTCAAATCATAAAGATCAAACATGATTGATATTCACGATTCGAAATCCGACAGCTTCAGATCCAGTTGGCGAGCTGAAGATTATGTCTGTAAGACCACTCACACTACAGGATTATTTGGGCCAATAAAATTACTTATTTTATAGGTCTCGCGCATGGCTGTGATGGTGATGAAAAGTTATGCCGTCTGTGAGTTTTCGTCGAATCGCATCTCTTCCAACAGAATTAATCAGATAGACATCGAAGTTTTGCTATGCAATCTCAAGGCAATGACAATAAGAAGTTGCCCTGTCACTTTTTGTTTATTGGCACGTTGTTGGCATGGTGTTTAAGTTTGATGAGTCGCTATACAACAGGAATTTGTAACTTCAGTGTACATGCTCACATCTGTGCCAGACTTTACATGACTTTTTAAGGGTCTCACCCTGCACACATGTACAAACCAATATTTAGTCAATTTCATAGCCCTACCTACTGGAAACAGGAAATAAGCTCTGTATGAAGATCATTATTTAATTTACATGAAATATCATCAGTGTAGTCCACATTTGATGTACTGGGATATAACATACAATTTGTGTGTGTTCTCTATGGCCACACAGAGGATACAGTTACTGTCACGTCAATTTGGTTTAGACGAAATTTTGAAACCATTACTGGATGACCTTGAGAAATTGGCATCAGAGGGACTGACTGTCATTGTTAATGGCACTGAGAAACGTGTTTATGGAGCTGTAGCTGTAATATTGGGAGACAATCTGTCATCTCACATGATAGGTGGATTTAACATGTGCTGATTGAATCTTTAGATACCGCATGGTTACTCACTCTGAGATGAAAAAGTGAATCAGATTTTGTTTTAAGAAATATTGATGTACACAGATAATGTATAAAACAAAATCCAGAAAACAAAGGATTGTATGGCGTTCGTGGTGCATGTGTATTTGACCAGTTAGATTACTTTGACGTCACAACATCTCTTCCTCCTGATGTCATGCATGATTTCATGAGGGTGTGGCACCGTTGGTGTTGAGGCTTGTCATAAGTAAAGCTTATTACGAAAAACACATAACCATACAAGAACTAAATGACAAAGTGAGAAAATTTTCCTTTGGACAAAATGATAGGACAAATAAACCTGTGCTTTTGTCAGAAAACCTTTTACATGGCTCCAGTGTTGTGGGATCTGCTTCACAGAAGTGGTGTTTATTCCGCCTGCTTCCTTTCTTGATGGCACACAGGGTACCCGAAGACTGTAGTTACTGGCGGATCTATTTATTATCCCGTGAAATTGCCGACATAGCAATGGCACCAGTTGTAAAAAAAGATTCTCTCCCTCTTCTTGACCGATTAGTTTCTGAGTTTTTGTGTGGAAGAAGAGTTTGGAAATGTGATAACTCCAAAATGTCATTATTTGAGCCATTACTCGCATCTAATGTTGTCATTCGGTCCTTTACGGCCTTCATGGTGCATGAGATTTGAGGGGAAACATCAGCATTTCAAACAGGTAGCTAGTTCCTCTAAGAACTTTGTCAATGTTACATCAACTTTAAGCAGCTGCCATCAATTTAGACAGTGTTGGGAATTTTCCTCACATAACATGTTGGGGGAGTATGAGAGTAACTATTAGTGAGCGGTACAAACATGTCAGTTTTCAGGACATAACTTAAGTGAGTAACAGAGGTAGCCATTAACAGTGTTAAATATCGTGTGAGAGATGTCTTTGTTGTGGGTCATATGCACTGTGAAAGCTTTGTTTTTCAAATTTATTCTGAACATACATACAGATTGGGTATTATGTGGAAAGCTGTTATTTCCTCTGTCTTTCTGTCATCACTACTACGCCTACTTGGTAAAATATGAACAGGACTGGACACTCTTTGACCCTTTTGAAGTAATGGATTTTCAGGCGTTGGATACATACTGTGTTGATGATAAACTGTTTGTTAGTATGCGGCCTTTACTTTAAACTGTACTGGAAGAGTTGTTGGTGTGAGGGGTTGTTGATAAGGATTGTGTGTGTGTGATTTACAAATTGGTAAATGGAGAGTCTGCACTTTGATCAAAAGGTGTGGATGTTTATTTACCACCCATTGTTGGCTGACAATCTCATCAATCATTACGTGTGAACAATGGGAGCCTCCCTGCTGAATTATTTCTGTGTGAGGAGGAGGCAGGTGCTGCTGATGGAGAAGGCTCCACTCATTATCCAGCACCTCCATTCCTGTCATCACCAGCCTGCCACAGCACACAGGCCGAGGGAGGGACACAGAGACGGCAAGCCTGTCGCACTCATCATCAATGAGGGACATTAAGACGCTGACCCACTTTTCACTTGGTGTTGCAATCAATCCTGAGGGATGGGACTGGACAGCGGTGGAGGAAACCTGAGGTGAAATTCAGGTGATGGTACCAAACCAGCGGCTCTAATTCAGAGAGACAACTAATGTCCTGATGTCCTGATCAGACTTCTCAGTATGGACTGAACTGATTGACACCTTAGCCTCTGCCATCAGTGTATAAATGTGGGTGAATGTGACATGTAGTCGGACGACTAGAAAGATTCTATACAAGTAAAGTAAAGTCAGTTTATCTTTGCCCCAGTGCTAAGATTTTGCATCATTACTGCTTGTGTCTATATTATGAAAATGATTGTGTGCTTTTTGATTTTGGGTACATTTTTAACTGATCTGTTTAGGATCAGGACCATTAGGACTACCCCATGTGCTGCACTATGAGGAACATGGGAGCACGGAAGAAATGAGGAGTCTTCACTCCTCTTTTCTCCTCCTCTCTCCATTTATCCATTTCCACCCAAACTCCCACTTCAAGTTAAAAGGTGAAAAACGATATACAAAGAACATAGTTGCCTATCTCTCTCTCTGTCTGTCTCTATCTATATCTCTCCCTTCCTCCGCCCTCCAAGGGGAATCAATGCAATCTTTGAACTGCTCTTTTTCTCACATCAAACCACTATCGCCTGTAGCATGGTGCTCTTCCAGCTCTGAAAGTGTCGGACAAGTGGGATGATGGATGTTTACAGCCAGTAAAACAGCTACCATTAGAAATCAGTGTTTTACCTAAGCCTTGAATTCAGTTGTCAGTTGTCTGTCTGTAGCCCTTGGGGGACGATAACAGTATCTTCGACATTAGCTTTTCTCCAGAAAGGTCCGAGACAGCCTCCCTTCACACCCAGGCTGCCCTACGGGGCTGCAGAAAGACAACAAGCAAACAGAAATATATTTCATTTCTCTCTCTTTCCAAGTTTGTCTAGTGGATTGGAAGGGTTAAAGAGCTTAGGAGACATTTACTGAGTTGAAACGCATTTCATCAGAAAGAAAAAAGAAAAAAATATACACTTCCGTGCAAGATGAATGAGTGCAATATGAAGGCCCATATGGTGCTATCCCATTAGCCTCTGCAGCCTTGCATGTTGAGGTTTGTCACAAGCAGACGGTGTGTAATAAATGTTTAGGTAGGGAACAAGGCTTCTGTTTACTCTGGGAAACTGAAGCGAGGCGCAGGCTTGGACTGAGACAGGTTGTGGAAAGCCAGTACTGGTATTTCTATGCTCTCTAACAGCGGAATTATTTGATGACATATACTAAAGCAGTAAAGGACACTTTCTCAGGTTAAAATGTCGGATGTTCATATGTCCTGCTCTGAGTACTGGGGTTCTACTTCCTAGCTGACGTCAGGTAGGCAGGATAGGAAAAGTCCACCAGCTCAGTCTGTCTCAGCATTCAACCATTCTGTGTATAGTGCTTTCTCCAGTGCTGGCACATTGCTAAAATGAAGTGTGAAGATAGGTCTGGCTATGCTTGACTACTCTGCTCGGGACTAATATTAAATTTTTGGAGTTTGTTCAGTATGTCTTGGATTAAGTTCTTTTTCAGTTGTGAAGGAAAGTAAGTTAGTTTCTTGGACAGATGCCTTTACTTGTTGCTAAAGTAAAAAAAAAAAAAGTAACTACTGCCACTAGCTCAGTTAGACATGCAGCCAAAAGTCCCATTAGCTTGCTGACTCTACCTTGACTGGGAGCCTGGAGCTAGGGCCTGAAAACCTCCTCCTCCTTTGCTAGCAGTGTGAACAGGAAGGATCGTGGAGAAGCGGGGATACATGAGAGCAGCCCTCATGGAAGTCTTTCAGCTGAACATCATGACGTATAAATAATCCGCCTCTACCTTTGGCAGATAGTTAAAATAAAATACGACAGTCTTAGTTTTAGCTGCTCATTTCAAGAACCAAACTGATTTTTCCCACACACAGTGGCCTGTCATAAATTGTCCTGCATGTTATGTGACTGAAATGTTTCATGGCTTGTAGGTTGCTCTTTCCTGACAGGTCTGAAATATGTCTTATTTGAGAGGGAAAGATGAAGACACAGCGGGCCTGATAAGGCACAGGTCAGAAAATGACCACCTCTTCACAGGCAAGAGGGACACATCCAAGAAGGCCTGGAGGTGAGTTCACAGTTTTAGGTGTGTACTGAGTGCTATTTTGGTCTCAGCAGCACCAGCACTGTGTGATAAACATCATGCTACCACCATCATCTACTTACTAATAGTGTTTGCTGATTATTATCTATCTCGCTTTTTGTACACTTAGACTCTTCCTCTCACTTTGCATATGATACTCTCATGAGTCAAATGCCATATGTGAAAATAAAATCTACTAATAACAGACTTTAATTAAAAATGAAGTTTCACCTTTGAATATTGACTGTTCAGGTATATTCACTCTTTTGCACACTTTTGCTAATACCGAACATAATATCTTACATCTGGAATCATGCCATAAGTTCACAGTTTTGTGCTCAACAATGAAGTCAAGGATGAGGGCCAACTTAACTTCTACAAATGGGATTTAGAGATTTAGAGGATATCTAAGGGCAGATTTTCTGTGTATTACAAGCTCTTCAATATGCATTTGTGATGTTTTTTGTATTTTTTAAAAATGCATCACTTTCTAGTGTTTTCAGTGTGTTTATATTTCACTGATAAATCCCCTGTTTGATTTCTTCCAGGAGCTCAAAATACGCAGACAGGGACAGATGAGGGGGCGGTCCACAGCAGCCACTTGACCATGGTTTTCCCATGGAGGGAGCCCTCTATTGAGTCCCCCGTCCTCATGGACTCGTGTGTAGGGTGAAGGCTGTGGCTGACGTTAATGTAAACTGCTGCTGGGCGTGTACTGAAACAACAAGGGAAAGTCTTCCAGCATCGTTTCAGGCTGTTTGGCAATGAAGGTAGGGTGTACTAGTTGTCACTGTTAATTTTAATCCTAGACAAATGTGTGTAAGACATATTGTGTTATGTACAGGGTTGAGAACAATTGTGGACTGAGCAGAAGAGTTGTTATACAAGTGATTAGGTCAGAATGTTGCCTTAGAGATGGCCACTTCGTACATGACTTGGGATGTTAGGGAAAATTAAGCCTGCTTGTGCAATGGCATCAAGCCCATATCCCAAACAGGTCAAAAACACATGAAAGAAAGAAGTGAAGCTTCTCTGTCATTAATGTGCATACACATGGATGAGTAATTACTCAGGTTACATTGTATTTTAACTTTTGTACCTTTCTACATTTAGTGTTGGGCAGCACATACCATTATAATTGTATTTTCAAATATGTGTTCGGACAGTCGAGCAGAACCAACACAATACATTTAAATAGGCTACAATTTAGCAACATAATTGACCCTTTGCTAAGCCACGCCCCCCTTAGTTACTGTTGCTATGTCCGACAAACTGTCGGAGCTGTTAGACTTTTATCACAGTGCTGCCACTGTCTGCACTCCCCGGAGAAATACTGACAAATTTGTTGGAAAAAGCGATCTCAGAAAGAAGCAGACAGTTTTGCAGGTGCATTGTACATTTGAAGGTTGTATTCAGGCTGTCACACTGACTCAGACTGACTCAGACTGACTCAGATGTGAAAAAAATAGAAAGATAGAAGCTAAAGCCTACCGATCACACAGTACAAGTGAACCACCGCATCCCCTGACGATTGAGACAAAAGATATCCTTATTCTTATTAAGGATCAACACTGTTCCTGTAACGCTGGTAGGCCTCTATTCATTATTACAATCATTAAAAAGCAGAACAGTAGGGCTTTATTACATTACATCCAGTAGGAAGTTAGCTAGCATTAGCTAACTAACATTACATTAGGAACAATCCACAGCCGAGGGGATTGAATTTTTCTGGATTTATTTTAGGTTTTGGAAAGAGAATAAATCGTACTTCTCCAATCAACCTCTCTGGGTAGCGACTGTAACTATTACGTTTTAAAGTGCCCCAGGAACTGCGTTTGACCATATCTTGGAAAAATACAGTGAAAAAAAGCTAGAAAACGACTCCTTTTGCATTAGAGTGAATGAAGCGCAGCCATGAAAGTGTCGGACCTCAGTTAGAGCGAGTCCTATACTGCACTGTGATTGGCCAGCTGTGCCTGGCTTAGTGAAGCGTCAATTAAAACAAAGGGTTTTTTCTTTTCCAGATAAATGTTCAAAGGACAGAAGTGTGGCACAACTTAGGATAAACGTAACTAAAACAAAAAGGGCTTTAAGATGCATCTTAAAGTGTGGTGGCCTTTGTCCCAGGCCTTCGTCAAGTCCCCATGGTCTCACAGCGACACAGCCCTGCCAGTCAGTCTCACTGGCCATGTTTGCTTCATTCCCCCCTCACTGGACATGGTGGAACCACACCAAAGTCCCCGACATCAGCAACTCCAGAACATTCCGTGCTATGAGGCCGGCGGTGATGACTGAGGGAACAAAGGTGTGGTCGACCTCCAGAGCCCTTCAACATAATCTCTATAAATAAAGATTATAAAATAAACATTATAACATGCCAAAAGGCCTGCTCTATAATAGAACGGGCCCCTGCATGATGGTGGATGAAGTGAATCTGCACCCTCCGTTTCAGTGGTTCTCTATATGGGGTGATGGTCACAAGAACTTCTATACAGGGCTAGCCACCATCATCCAAAATAAAGTAGCCTACAATGCAGTGTGGGAAACCAAAAATGAAGTTATTTATAGTTATTCATTACCGATGTATTAGGAAGTTACTTTAGTCTCACCTGAGGGAGGTTACTGAGCTCCTCTCTGTAGATCCCGTTCTTTAGGACTGGTGTCATGGACGGAGCCAAGATACCCCACAAAGGTGATGATGGAGAGGTCACATGTATGTGATGACCTTTAGTGAACATGCTCTCCTGCGTCTTGAATGCTCCTGTTGTTGCTGCAGCGTGTCCCATGTGGCAAGACATGGCAAATCTGGTCAAGCATTATCTGATACTTGGCATTCTTAATTAACTGAATGAGCTGACAGGGCTCACTTTGTGTCAGTGTGAATATAACGTAATTACAGCTTGCTGCTTTTTATTTTAGTTTGATTGTCGGTAAATAAATTTAAAATTCTTTTTATTTTATTTAATTTAAACTAAACATATTTTAATCGGTGGGACATTCTACAGCAACAGAATGTTCCACTGAAATTAACAGTGTGCGTTACACTCATCTGAGCAGCTGATCTGTTGTTAATGTCAATCTAATGTTAGTGACTAGAGTAGCTCACTGCCAGAACTGCAACACACAGCTACAAACTGACACAATATTTTTATGAAAAGAAAGGAATAACTTCATGTATTACATTTGCCGAATTTACAAGATGGGACAAATAACGGCCCCGCCACCCTGTACGCAGGATAAGCGGTTGACAATGGATGTATGGACAAATAACGATTTTGTAGTAAACAGCGTTTCACAAAGTTTCTAAAGTTTCTTCCATCTCAACAACTCACTTTTTTTAATTAGTCACCACCTCACGCATAGACAGGAGAACTGTTTAGTTTAGAAAGTATGAAATTGTCCAGTGTTCGCTAATCCTGTGCAACACCAGCTGTTAACGTCACCATGAGTGATGCAACGTTTATGATTGTAAAGTCAGGGCACATCTGGAATGTAAACAGGACCAAATAATTATTTACTACTCTTGACGTCATTGATCAATAGAAAAAGTATAGTAATGTTCCAGCTCATAAGCTGAAGTAACATGGCTTTAAACATTAAGCTAGCTAGCTTGCTGCACCTGTGCTGGCCGATGAGTATGTTCTGACTCACAAGACTGTTAGGGTAATACAAGTTGAGTCTCCATTGAGAAGCCTCGATATACTCCTGCTTTGTCATCTGGTTTGCCCAAATTACCGGCTCCAAAGAGGGAAGAGCGATAGTGTTTTTACTGTCATAAACTGGGCATGTTATCGCTAACTGTTTGACTCTTAAACAGAAAAAGCAGTCTTCCCATGTTTCACTGCCTAAAGGGGTTAGGGTAATACAAGTTGAGTCACGCACGATCACTGAACTTGGCTGAAAGTTTTGATGCCTGTTTCAAACAGTTTGTTTTTGACTGCTTTGTATCATTGACAGGTGAGCCTGCTGATCAGCACTCTGTGATCCTCGCCTCAGCCTTGCCATTCACTGAGCAGTCTGCGTGCGGTTATGGTTCCATTTTACGGGGCATTGAGATGGGTTATATGCCTAAGGCGGTACATCGTATCCATATCAAATCAAAACTAGTTACCAGTTTTTCTTCCCGTAGCTGTTTGTTCTGCGTTGCCAATTCGAGGTATTGTACTGTTAATGAGTGTTACGCTGTATGTGTTTCCCTTTGCTGTGTCAGTATTCTTTTTTTGTTCTCCAATTCTCCTGTGGGAGTTCTCTTAAAAGCTGCTGTGCAAGTGTCAGGAGAGGCTTCTTGATTTGGGACTGCTGGTCTTGCTGCCTCTCAGCTGGGGCATTTTTGTGTTATGTTCTTGTGTTTTTGGTGTTCTTAATTTATCATCTAGTTATGTAAATAAATTCCCTTGATTTGGTTGTTTTAAAGGTGTTTATTTGTGTTGAGTTTGGGTCAGTGTTGGAGTGTTGTTCGCCCCATCTTCCCACCAAAGTGTGGGGCGTAACAAGGGGTAATGGCATTGGTAAAGTGACGCATGCACTGGAAGTGTTGGATTCCCCTCAGTGCGTGGAGTCACTACAGGTAGCCCAGTCACATCCTAATCTATTTCCTGTTTGTGTAGACACCTAAGCTCAAGCGTGTAAAAATGAAGGTGATTTGTCATTATCGGATAGTGTGCTTATGTCGGCTTTTTCAGGGGACACTGAGCTGTGGAATGGGACTGACATTCCCGTCGCAATGGCTCAGGATAAGGCTACTGAGACCTACCGGTCCAGATTTGCCAACACCAGGAGACATGGCTTCCCCGGTTACCTGGGGCTGCCTCTGCGCTGCACATAGATCTGACCCGACACTAAAGAGATGCTTCTCCAGTGTGGTGAGTGCCGACAAAGTGAGCAGTGATAACGACATTCTGGTGCGTAAATGGACCCCTGCTGTAGCTGTTGATTCTGATTGGAATGCCACATACCAGGTAGTGGTTCCCCCCTCGTACCGTCAGCATGTTCTTTGTCTTTCTCTCTATGTTTTGGCCAGGGCTGAAAACTGATGTTGTTAAGTAATGCCGCTGTTGACATGTTTGCCAGATCGCAGGCAAGCCGAACCAAATTATCCTCCATTATCCTCGCACCATTACACCCAATACCAGCCATAGGAGAGCCGTTCAAGCTTGTAATAATCGACTGTGTTGGGCCTTTGCCCCGAACTTAGAATGGAAATGAATATTTGCTTACCATCATGTGCGCTGCCACCTGCTTTCCTAAAGCTATTCCCTTGCGTAAAGTAACAGCCAGCGCTGTGACGAAGTTCTTTTCCACTTTCGGCAGTTAACACTGTGATATAATAAGTGAATACCATGGGCTAGTGCTTAATTACAGAACATTATAAACTCAAAAATAGATGTAAAGATGAAAACTCTTGACCCTCTTCTTATTTTCACACCTCTTTTCACGCCTCCCCTCATGTACACGAGATACACACATCTGTCGTCAAGGAGACCTTTTTATTTATGTAAAGGGTCGAGTTGCCGGCAAGAGCGGACTTTCACTTCCTCTTTACTGGACATCAACGTCTAATCTGAAATATGATCATGTACAACCATAGGTCTCCGGAAGCCGAACAAAGGTCAGTGCACAGGAGACTGCAGAGACACACTAAAATATAAAACAAAGTAACAAAACAAACAAACAAACCATCGTCCTTACTTAAAGTTTGTACCTTTATAATATGAGCTAAGCAATTACAAGTTATCTCTCTTAAAACACAGGCAATCATTTTACTATATGGCTTGTATATGATATATGTCCGGCAGTCAGACGGTTTCTATGAAGGCCCCCAAAGAACAAAAACCAGTGGATTCCAGCGTCCTTCTCTTCACATTTTTCTCATTCTCACAACACCCTCTCTTGCGAAGAAAAGGCACTGTCCTGATGGAAAGTCCAATTGCCCCTCTCTCGAACAGTTCATACCCACTGCCGAAACACCTCATTTCTGTCGATGACGTCAGCACCAGACTCCCCTTGGCTGTTTGTAGACCTGCGGTGCAAACCTCAACTGCAGAGAACTGCAACAAGACAGCTGTCGAGACAGCTGGGAGATTTGATGTATGTCTTCGCTGATCACCATGGGATCTGATCCTGTGAGCGAATCGGAACACCCCAAGGTACTCGAGCCAGGCTCAGTCCCAAAGGTGCCACTAGCACCCTGACCAGAGTCCGGCGGAGAGAGTAGGGCATGGATTAGTTTAAGGCTCCACACTGGAAGTTGGCATGTCCTTGTTCCACACAGCAACATAAGTTTATTAGATAACTTTACATATTCAATTCAATTCAATTAAATTTTATTTATATAGCGCCAAATCACAACAACAGTTATCTCACAGCGCTTTTCATAAAAGAGCAGGTCTAGACCGTACTCTGTGATGTTATTTACAGAAGCCCAACAGTTCCCACCAAGAGCAAGCACTAGGCGACAGAGGCAAGGAAAAACTTCCTTTTAAGAGGCAGAAACCTCGAGCAGAACCATGGCTCAGGGTGGGCGGCCATCTGCCTCGACCGGTTGGGGGGGGGGGAGAGAGAGAGAGCGAGAGAGAGAGAGAGAGAGAGG
>NC_060168.1:3537935-3538430 GCF_021292245.1 Micropterus dolomieu | reverse complement strand
CAGGGTGGGCGGCCATCTGCCTAGAGAGGTTGGGGGGGGAGAGAGAGAGGGGGGAGGGAGGCAGCCTACACAATATACACAAAGAGGTACAGACAGTGAAGGTGATGTTGCTATAGACTAAATGAAAAATGGTACAGATATTTATAATAGTGTTAATAGTAACCATCGTAATGTTAATGATTATAATAACAATAATAACAATAAGACTAGCAACAATAGTCATTGCAGTAGAGGGTGTCGAGCAGGAACACAGGGGCAGCAGGTGACCCGCAGCCACAGATCCAGACTCCACAGCTCCAGAGCCAGAAAACCTGCAGGAAGTGATAGGAGGAGAGAGGAGAGGGACGAGAAAGCACAAGACTACCAGAAAGGGGAGAAGTTGTGTTAGTAACATGCAATAATGGGATGAGGTTGCATACAGAGGGAGAGAAAGTAGAGGAGAGAGGAGCTCAGTGCATCATGGGAAATCCCCCGGCAGTCTAGGCCTATAGCAGC
>NC_060168.1:3511778-3537835 GCF_021292245.1 Micropterus dolomieu | reverse complement strand
AGTGACCTCCGATTGGCGTAACCGGGAGTCATTACCGCCGACGTGAATAACAATCTTACTGTATTTACGTTTATCCTTAGCCAGCAGTTTCAAATAAGACTCAATGTCGCCCGCTCTGGCCCCAGGGATGCACTTAACTATGGCCGCTGGCTTCGCTAACTTCACGTTTCTCAAAATGGAGCTGCCAATGATCAGAGTTGGTTTCTCAGCGGGTGTGTCGCTGAGTGGGGAAAATCTGTTAGAAACGTGAACAGGTTGATGATGCCCCGTGGACTTTGAATGCTTACGACTATTCCTCCTTCGGACAGTCACCCAGCCCCCCCCCTTTCCTGGCTGCACAGGGGATGCCGGAGGACGGCTACCAGAGGCTAACTCAGGCCGTTCTGCACCGACTACCAGGGACTGGCTGGCTACAGTAGCTAAAGACTGATCTACCAAGGTGCGGAGCCGGACTTCTAGATCACTGAGCCTCGCCTCCATGTCTATAAATAAACTACACTTATTACATGTACCATTACCGCTAAAGGAGGCAGAGGAGTAACTAAACATCTGACACACCGAGCAGGAGAAAGTAGGAGAGAGAGAAGGAGAAGCCATCGCTAGCTGCTAAGCTAAAGTCGCTAACGGCTAAGCTAAATTACTGTAGCGTCAGTTACCAAATCTTTAGAACAACTATGAGATTGAACAGCAGTCACTAAAAGATGGAAAGAACTGTGAGTGCTTAGGCAAAATTACTGTAAAGAATAAGTGTTTAGCGAACAGTTGGCCGCTGTAATCAAACAAATGTAACTGTTATTTAGCGAAAGCAGCACAACACGGTACCAACACACAAGCACCGGAAACGGAAATGAGTCGACACGCTTACCGCAATACGTCAGCAGTCAGGGATACAACAGGTCACTTCATGCAGCGTCCACCGATTTACCGACATAGGTGTCATTTACCATGGGGACTCTGGGGACATGTCCCCACCACTTTTTGAAATGGCTGATTTTGTCCCCGTCACTTTTTGAAAGCATAATTTGTTTTAAAAAAAACGTTCTGAAATATAGCTTACAGTTAAATAACAAATGAAAATGCCTTTATAAAGGTTTATTTGCACATTAAGAAAACATGCAGTGCAATTAAAATATAGAAGAAACAAAGGTGCATTGTCCAAAAAAAGTAACTTGAGCTAAAAAAAACAAGCTGCTGATTATACAATGACCCATAAAAGGACTTTAACAACTTTCATCCTTTCTATCCCTGTGAACATGACAACAGAGGAAGAAAGACTAAATCATACCTATATATGTGTTGCCTCAGCAGGGATGATATTGCATGAGAAAAGTTGACCTAGAGGAGAAACAGATCCGAAAGCAACACAGAATGCCTGAGAACTGCATAGCATTATATTCTATTATGTTTATATATTTTGTCACGTGCTACCTAAATTTCGTGTTTCCTTTTACAAATAACAGCATTTCCACCATAAGTTGGTGCAGAAACTTTCACCAGAATGAAAGAAATTAAGGCAAGAGTGGGAGGCCAGAATGTTACTCCTGGGGGTGAGCATTCCTTCTGCAGATCAGTCGCTTCTGGTTTTGACGTGAGTAAGAACATTTCGTTAGTTCCAGTTTTCAGAGAGTCAGAGGTTGAGGTCTATTTCGGCGTTTTCGAACGTATTGCAGCTGCGTTGCAGTGGCCTGAAGATATGTGGCCGATTTTACTGAAATGCCGTTTGACAGGTAAAGCTCAGGAGGCATGCTCTGCTCTGTCAGTGCAAGATGGACTGAGCTATGAGAAAGGGAAAAAATGCTATTATCCGTGCTTATGAGTTGGTGCCGGAGGCGTACAGACAACGTTTTCGCAGCCTTCAAAAAAATGCTGATCAAAACCTATGTCGATCTGGCTCGGGAGAAGAAAACACTGTTTGACAGGTGGTGTGCAGCGAGTAAGGTTAAAGATCTTACCGCTCTGGCGGAGCTAGCGCTGTTGAAGGAGTTTAAGAACTGTCTGCCCGAACGTTTCGCAGTTTATTTGAACGAGGAGAAGGTCTCCACACTGCGGCAAGCTGCTACACTTGCAGATGAGTTTACGCTCACGCACAAGACCTTGTTCAATAAGCGCGACTCTTCTCCACCAGTGTTCACACAGGAATCTGTCCATCGCCTGTATAGCAATGGTAGCCGTAACACCAGTATCAACGGTTCTATGTCCAAGAGACTGTGAAACGCAGGGCTTGGGTCCGAGAGTACCAAAGGGGGCAGGGTTAATCGTCTCAGTCCCGTGATGGACCAGACGACTGCTTGAAACCTTTCGTCTTTAACGGTATATCAGCGCCCTGTGAAGGTGCTCCGTGATACTGCATGCTCGCAGTCCCTGATCCTCTCTAGAGTTCTCCCTGTAGCCCTAAGTGACAAGTCAGACGTGGGTGCAGTGATAAAGGGCATAGAAATGGGTACCCGTGCCTTTGCGGCAGATTCACGTGCAGTCTGTTTTAGTGACAGGTTCTTTCATGATGGGTGTCCGTGCAAGTTTTACTGTGAAGGGCATCCACTTTATCATGGGGAACGACATTATGGGAGGGAAGGTGTTTCTGGTCCCGGAAGTGGCTAGTGTCCCCACCCATAAGTGAGAGCGGGATGAGTCAGCTCTGAAACACCCGCAGGTTTTCGTAGCCAGTGTGACCGGAGCGCAGGCCTGCAACATCGTTCTAGCTGAGTTTTCTTTGAGCTCTTTCTCTGATCTCATGGTCCAGTGTTCGGGAAAGACTTAAATTAGACTTATTTAAGATCATTTAGAGATCTCTTCATTTTGATTAGAGAAAGACATGAATAGTTATTTGTGTGTTTTTTTTCTCCTGAGCTGAATTTGAGAAGTAGGAGAAAAAGCCTTTGGTCTCAGCTTAGCATTAAAAGTAGATCATTTGTGTCTAGGAGAAAGGAAAGAAAAAACTGTAAGACCTCTTCTTGGATTTTGCTTTCCGATGGGCGTGCCTCCTCTTCAGATGCTCCAGCATAACTGACGTGCTCCCATGCAAAGAAAGGTCAGCTTTGCAAATGCTGCAGTTCACAACCTTTTTGACTGAGTGAAGAGAGTTTACTGTTAACTCCAGTGAGCTGATGGCCAGACAACGTCATTAAATTTGTTGGCAACTAATTTAATCATGGATTTTTCTGAATGCCATACAATATAATACTAAAGCCAATAAATGAATAACAAGCCAAACAAATAAATAGATAATTTCTAGATCATTTCAATGTAGTTTAATTGTTAATCATAGTTTGAATTTAAGGTCTCCAGTTACTCCAGTGCTGATAAATTTTTCAAAAAATATGTTATCAAACAAGCTTGTGAGATTCATTATATCAGAGTTGGATGACACCACACTAATATATCAGCTGAATCAGGGCAGAGATGGTGGATGCTTCTGGGAAGCTCCTATTTATGAAAAATGGCTTTTTTTTGGGGGGGGGGGGATTGTGATGATACACAGATATGGGCTTCCTCTATACAACAAGCCAGAAAAGCCTTCCTCCCTTCTGTCTCCCTCTGTTGCTGTTTCTTTCTAGATCCCAATCTCTGAGACGATGCTGTGTGAAAGCTTTATTAATGTTGCGTCTACCACAAGAAGACAAGCCCCGTGGCGGTCGACAGCAGGGTGGTAACGTGATTCTGTCACCCCCGCAACCACCCTTACACATACTCTTATTTGCCCCAATGGTCTCTCTCACACACACATAGGCATGCATGTGCTGCTAAATGTTATTTGAAGGGACATCAGTTTCTATGAAAGATAACAGCCTTGCAGCTGGAAGCCAGCAGTCATGATGAGCCCTGCAATCAGAAGAGGTTGGGGGTGAGATATTGGCTAGAGGAACCATCCTGTGCTTGGAAGGTCACAGGACTGATATTCATTAAAGACAATCTCCATCTTCAATCACACATGGGTGTCATTTGGAAATGGAAAGATGTGCCATAATTGGATCTTGTTTTTAAGTAAAAAAGAAAAAAACTGAATTAGAGAGAAATAAATAGTAGTTGTATTTTATAACTTCTAACTGGTCATCCATGCTTGTGGTCACATTTGTGGCATTTTTTCAATCAATATATTTTAAGTAGCACCTTAAAATCTCTAATATGTCAATTACACCCACTTTTCATTTTAAGTGTCTCAAATATAATAAATCAATTCCAGACAATAATTGAGAGACTTTCACTTACACCACATATGTTTCTCTGTTGGCCAAATCACAAATCTGTCTTTGTTTACCCCGGGATACATGTGAATCAGGTTCCGCCCTCCTCCAGTCCAGGAGGAGGAGGCAACACACCCGAAGCTTTGAGGTAACTTCCTGAAACACCAGAAGAAGAAAACATCTGCACCTCTACCAGTTCAGTTAGAAACAAACTGCTGTGGTGTCCGAACAATAATGCTGCGATGATGTGTTGAGAAGAAATCCGCTTCACACTGTTCTTGGGCATAAAAGTTTATTACATCAAGGAGTTCAGCATCAATTACAAGCTCTGCAGCAGCTTGGAGAGTGACCCAGCCCGATGGCCACTCTGTCTCTCTGTACATCAAACATAGCTTATATAGGACATTTGCAGGCATCTGCTAGATACCATAGAAGGGTCTGAGTCTGCAAAACAAAGCTCCAACCCATATAAGGGTACAGTGCTATTCTGAGTTAACAAAACAAGGGGTCAGAGGTCAAATTCTATAGAAGGGTTCAGTCCCTACACAACCACTAATCACTGCTCTCCCCTTAAGAGGTCACTGACCCTCTGTCCAGCTGCTACAGTGCTATTTTAAACTGTTATGCGTCAAATGCACATATATTGTACACCACACTGCAAATGGAAAAACAAGTTGTTTTCTGCAGTCTTGCAGTAAATCCTGTGTTTCCCACTCTTATTGCAAGTAACTGCAGCCTACCCCATTTACTGTCCTGGAGTGAGAACACATTTTGACAAATAAAACTAGTGTTAGCTAACAACTATCCATAAACTAATAAATCATATTTATAAACTACGAGCAAGGGTTTTATCGACTCCATTAGCTGTAATTCATGCCGTTCTCTCACCCACACAGATCATTCAGTAGTTGAACTGATAATTGTTTAGCAGCTCATTGTAGGTTGTATGTGCTCTGCCTTGTTGCTTTAATGAGACAGAGAACAAAGTCTAATTTCAGTTTCATTTCAGATCTTTAGCTGCTGTTATGGACAAAGGCCATGGAGAGAATATGGGTGCATCTTGGAGAGACAGATGCATTTACACCTTCTCAAAATCTGATTGAGAAATCGACTTGAATCTATCTTGAATGCTTCTTGCATTTACGCTTTTAGCCCATGGGGTATATGGTGATGGTGGCGACGTAATGGATAAGCCAAGGTATGCGACCTCTGACGTACAAAGCAATTGTAAGTCGCTTTGGATAAAAGCATCAGCTAAATGAATAAATGTAAATGTCTATCAGTCAGTCAACTCTGGATCTAACCAAACTGTGATGGGCTATTATAGTCCATTACCACGGATCATTTTAAAGCTTTTATTAGGGCCCGAGCAAGAAACGTGTCCCTATTGAAACTGAAGGGATTTTTTTTCTTTTTTCTGCAAAGTAACCTCAAGTTTTGGGCCCTAAACATATGCAAAAACTCACAAAACTTTGCACATAAATCAGCCACGGCAAACATTTTCGTATTTTATGGGTTTCCCGCATGGGTGTGTCAAAATGGCTTCCTAGCACCCCCTACAGAGCAGCCCCCGGACAAAGTTTCACCTATGTGCACAAAATTTCTGTGGTAGGTATATCATGTCCAGACGTACAAAAAAGCCTCTTGCCCACCACCCAACAGGAAGTCGGCCATTTTGGATTAAATGGTCAATTTTGGCAATTTACACACTCCATACTTTAACAAACTCCTCTTAGGGAATTAGTCCGATCGACTTAAAATTTCTGCTGTGCCTACTAAAAGCATTGACGATGTAAAGTTGTGCTATCTGTGAGTTTTTGCCAATGGGCCGTGGTGTAGTGTCCAAAATCGTTTACTCGCCACAAGACAGGAAGTTGTTAGAACTTCAGTGTACATGCTCACATCTGTACCAAATTTGACATGTATTTACTGTTTGACAGGTGGTGGACAAATTTAACAGTCCCGCACTGAACCCATCCACATACCAATTTTCACACAAAATCATACCGCCACATGCTGGTAACAGGAAATGACACGTTTTACGCTATGATGGACTACTCACAGGTTGGCCATGTCAACTTCAAAACTGTCCCAGAAAGCCATTAACACTTTGATGATGCCATGTTGTGAAACTTGAGTTTTACAACATGGCACTTCACCAGCTTGGCGGTGGCGTGGCGGTGAAGTGCCATGCTTCGCCATGACACAAGTAGTTGTAACTTTACTGTAGATGCTCAGAACTGTACAAAATTTTACACGTTTAATAAGAGTCCCGCCCTGAACACATGTACATGCCAACATTCACCCATGGTCTGTACTTTAACAAACTCCTCCTAGGGAATTAATAGGATCAACTTAAATTTTCTACTGTGCATTCTAAAGGCATTGACGATGAAAAGTTGTGCTATCTGTGAGTTTTTGTCGATGGGCGTGTCCGTGACGTAGCGTCAAAGATCAACTCTTCGCCATGACACAGGAAGTTGTTGTAACTTCAGTGTACATGCTCACATCTGCACCAAACTTTACGTGCTTGATAACTGTCCCGCCCCGAACACATCTACATGCCAATATTAATTTATAGTCAAAGCCAAGTTCTATGTAACGCCAAAAAGGGGACACAGGAAGTGACATATAACACCTTCATGAAGCGTCCAAAGTGCGTAGCAAATTCACAGCCGCTCCGGCAGAACTCCAGAATATGCAATGTGGCCGCCTCACGCCCCAAAGCGCTACAAGTGCGCAACGCAACTTTAATTTTCTGTTTGTTTCTCACCTAGTTAGGTTGGCCAAGTGGAGGGCAGCCCTTCGAATGGTGGTCTCTGGACACAACTGCAGAGGCTCCAATCACATCTCTACCGTTGCACCTGGACTGTCCTACCCATACCTAGCCTGGTTCCAGACCTCGGAGTTTTAATGTGCTCATTAGCAATTGTATCGGGGGGGCGGTGGCTCCCCCTGGCTGCTGTGTCTGCCAGGTTTGGAAAAACAATTGACCAATTACAAACGTAGACATTGTCTCCCCTCCATAGCTAGCTAACTACACCCACCAAAGGTAGCAATACAAAAAATGCAGACAAGCGTAGACAAGCGTGGATGAGACTGATGCAAAGTTAACTTAAAGACTTAAACAACTCCTAAATCTGCATTAAAAAACACCTAAAGTCAAACAAAATGGCAATTCACTCAGATGATCAGGCAAAACTGTACTAATCAAACTGGCTCAGCGCCAGGAGGCAAATTAACAAAAAAGAATATCTTTTATTTTACCCAGCTCTTCTCTGCCGACATGCCATCAACAAACACTGAATCATATTTATCAAGCTCTCGTCCTTGTGTTTTCATATGGAGTTGTCATAGACATCTGAAAGAATCTCTGCATGCTGATATAATTATCTTGTTTTTGCTTTTGTCTGTGTGTATTTAATTGCTGGAAATCAAGATAATTCAATCTAAACAATCTCTGGCTCTTTAGAAATGTAGTACTCAGAGATTTCACCGCTCAACCTCCAACCAACAGAATGAATGGACAGGTGGGCCACCCTGAGGCCTGCGAGCAGCACTATAACTTTAAGACGCCTTCAAGGTTCAGTCTATAAGCAGATTTTTAGGTAAAATTTTGAATTGTATTGGATACAGGTACTTTGATTCAAAAGCAGTTGAATCAGTATTATTTTGTATTTATTAAAATTAAAAGTCCCTCATGGTTCTATGCTTACGGTTTTATCTGAGATTAGACAGGATAACATGTTCAGAGAGCATAAAATAATCATAAGCTTCTATTTTTTTGTGTGCGCTTATTTTCAGGCAAAAGAAACTCTCTCTGCTGATGAAGGTTGATGGATGCTTTCCAGAAGCCAAGTGAGCAGACCTTAAACCCTGCTGCAAGAGTGGAAGGGCAGTGGAAGTACACCTGGCTCTTATTCTCCTACTGCTTGCTCCTTAAACAGAGTGTGTGCCTGTACGTGTGTGTGAATAGGTTGTTGAGGTATATATGTATATATCTAGTAAAAGACAAAATGCCCTCCTCCAGTGAGAGAGAAATAATCTGAGGAGACTCAGGAGAGAGCATCTCATTGATCCCTCAATCCCTGAAGAGCCCAAGGATGCCCATGTCATGGAAACAGCGTTTGGCACACAGAAAGCGGGAGACAGGGAGGTGGAGGGGGAAATGGATAAAACCAAAACATGATGAAAAACAGAGAGAAAGAGAGAGAAAAACACATCAGACAGTGGATTTTGAAATTGCCTCGTGCCAACTCTGCTTATTATACTTCACATCTCATTATGTGGCGGGGGCTTTTTTGGAGAAGGCTGTTTGTCAGCTGCTGTGACTGGAATAACAATGACGGCTTGTGTTTCTGTTCATTTTCAGAGAGAAAAGACACACGGGAACTTGTTCCTGCATTGCCAGTGACACAGACACGTCTCACGTTGAGGAGACCTCAGAAGGACACATTGTACCATTGCCCTGACGCTGTTTAGCAGCTCAGGGATCTTGATGCTAAGCTGCAAGCTAACTGCCTGTCTGGTGAATGTTGTTCTCTCACTGTAAGTGGAGTGTGTGAGTGGGATAAACACGGAGATTAGAGCCCTTTTCAGACATTGCTGACTTAGTCTATTAAAGTAATGACTCTTTTAGCACCTGGACATACAGTACAGTAGTACCAGGTATGGATAGAGCAGCAATAATCGCCCCAACAGTGGTGGGTTGGAGGATAAAGATATGAAAACAGAGTTTCCCAGTGGCTGCCAGAGTCATAGATTTTAACATTTGAATGTGGGCTTCCATGCCTGCCCTTTATTCAGTGCCCACCGCTACAAGTAGTGAGGAAGGTTTTCACAGACCACTGCTGACCGATCTGTCATGCATGTGAGGTGCAGCTGGTCCACACAGACATTTCTCGCTCAGATGCAGCATATTTTTCATGTCTCATTCCAGCCCTGTCACCTGAAATACTTTTAGTTTTAACTGTCATGAGCAGCATGAGCTTTCCACATGGTCTCCTATAATTTTTTATGGTGTCATGTAGTACTTTGTCTATATTAAACTGTTGTGGCAGGAAGGTTTGGACTGGATTGAGACAACCTCTCAACCAAAATACATTTCAAAGCCAGCAGCAGAGTTTTAAGTCTTTGCTCTCAGTTAAAGTAATGACTGAAGTATCTTTCGTAACTCTGCTGAATTTATACGTTTAAATTGTTTGACTGTCATAGCATCATTTGGTGCTGTCAAGCTGTATTATCTGTATACAACCTTGTATCAGACACTTGATCCTCGCGGTAAAGTTTGGTCGTATCTACAATGATGAATACATCGAGTATAAGAAGCATTCATTTGGGAACATTTGTTTTGTGTGTTGAGTTGTTGATGTGGAAACCTGTCAAATTAACATCTCTCATCAGACGAAGAAGCAATTTCACTGTTAGGCAAACACTGTATGTCACGTTCATTTTTAAGTACACTCCTTGATTTTGTACCTGCAAATTTCAAAATATTTCATTCGTACAAAACAGTTTACAGATGAGATTGAAAGGAACATTTTTAGGTGCTATTGAGCACTGTAAAAAAAATAATAACAAAAATCAGGGAAAGATGCAAATAGTTACCCAATAGTGGCTAAGAAATTAGTTTTTCTTCTGTTAACCGTCTACCTCTACAATTATGCCATGATTTTCACTCTTGCCAGCACAATAGTGGGTTTGCTTTTGCAAAATATAATTTTTCAAACAATTCCTCATGGCCTAACAACAACAATAGCCATGAGTAGTTTATCAGTATCTTTCAAAACAAGTCATATGACGATTCCAAAAATGTTTTCCGACCTGCCACTTCTAAGGTTGATGAATGAGTAAGATTAGGCCAGTAAAACTGCTTGGTTAATGTTAGGTAAACATCACCTTCATGGTAAAAAGAAAGAGAAACCAGAGACTTCCAATAGACTTTTTGCAGTGGTAAAAATATCCCCTGCTCTTCTTTTCCGTCACCTTTATTGATGGTGGCACACTGTTTGACTTCTGCAATTAAAGGCTGAAAGCAGGGCAAACTGATAATCTGTCTCACTCCTGTTTGTCAGGTGTAAGGCATCTCTTGCTCCCAGCGCTGATGAGCAGGGGTGTACGATAAACAAAAGGTGCTCTGTGTGTTGACTGATGGACAGATGCGCTCCATATGTGGAAGACATCCTCTAGATATCTTTCCAGGGGAGGTGGGACCTCTGTGAAGTAACTAAACCCCAAGCTGTCCTGTCTGATGGACGGCTGGTTTGGCGTTGGAGTAATGAACTTCTTCTCCATTTGAGGAGAAGAACTGCCAGCCTGTCTGTCAGTCTTTCGCCCAGTAGCTCCAACATATTGAAGGAGGCGAAGGCGTTGGGCTGCTTTTGTTCTGCCAGGGAGAAAAGCTGGGTGGCTCAGCTTGTGAAAGATACAGACGATGTGAAAGTTTCTTTTGCATTGTCAGACACGGCTGTTTTTCACACCTCATTGCTCAGTAATTTGATGGGCTCTGTGTGTGTAGCCTGAAGAGGCTCAGCTGTTTAGAGAGAGTATTAGCTATGGATGTTACAGTGCCAGCACAGTGTCCCTGACTCAAAGCAAACCTGCCCACCAAGATCTCCCACTAGGCATATTGTTTATTTAATCTTGTTATTATTAACCAGATGCTTATTATATGGTTCAATACAGCAGGATTCAACACTTGTCATGAGATAATCCATGTATCTTATCTGTTCATTGAAATCTTACTGAAATCTACAGGCTGAGAACTTCCTAGCTTTTTTCAGAGCTTTAAAAAGCATCTCAGAGTCTTCAATGTAAGATGTAGTTTGCTCAGTTGCCATGGAGATGGCTCAGTTGTTATCACATGATCAAAGTATGGAACTCAGTCTTGTCATAACAGTTGTATGCAGGGTTGGGAGACTACTATTATTTTACGCTTATCCTGCGTACAGGATACAGGGGGAGCTGAAGCCAATCCCTGCTGACATTGGGCGAAAGGCAGGGTACACCCTGGACAGGTCGCCAGTTCATCGCAGGGCCACACATAGACAAACAACCACTCACGCTCACACTCACACCTAAAGACAATTTAGGGTCACCAATCAACCTAGTCTGCATGTCTTTGGATGGTGGGAGGAAGCCAGAGCACCCGGAGAGAACCCACGCAGACACGGGGAGAACATGCAAACTCCACACAGAAAGGACGGGGAAACCGGGATTTGAACCCACGACCTTCTGTGTGGCGACAGTGCTAACCACTGTTCAAACAAGATAATCAAAGGTGTGTTGTCTGCTCAGTTCAATTTTTAGAGAAACATATATCAAATATAATCTCCTATTCCACTGAACCAGTATGCCAGTAGCTGGCCCATCAATGAAACGTTGTTTAATAGGTACGTTTCATTGATGATATTTTAGAGTTACAGCAGAGAATGATTGCGGGGTGCGGCGGCAGAATGGGAACCAGAGCTGGACGAGCAGACAACAAAACTGTGCTCTGCAGCCTGCTCATTTTCAGGTTTATAATTTTATTTAGGGGTTGTACCAGAACAGGTTTACATGGTTTCATTTACAAAAAACACCATATTTTTTGTCATACTGCACATTGCTGCAGCTCCTCTTTTCACCCTGTGTTGAAGGCTTCATTTTAGCTATGGAGTGGTACATCTTGCCTATATAAGATCTTTGTTACCTAGTTAAGGACTACTAGCCAATCAGAGGCAAGAGTAGGGCGGGTCAGTGAGAAGCTGGTAAACACTGCTTCAGTTCAGCTGTATATCTGCTTACCAGCTTATCAAGAGATTCAGAGTGGTGAGTTATTAATCTGTAACAAAAGTATCTTTCATCCATAAAGTTTTAACTGAACTCTGTCTCTACATCACAGTAACAACTTTATGTCCACTGACTGCCTGGAGGGTAGCTAGTGTTTGGAAGGGAGAGGAGAGGCAGCAGGCGGACTCTTGTCACTGTGTGCTGCAGCTCAGTGTATTTTTTGTGATGTCAGCATATAGCGGAAGTAAAGGCTGGACTACAAACGAGCTGTTTTCTGGCAGTTCAGAGCAGAGTTTTCTGTGGGAGATGGAAACTCCCTTTGGGCTGGATTTTGGGCTTTTTCCACTTTGCAAACCTACTACATGCACAAAAAAAGATATATAACTCAATAAAGGAGAGGGAAAAGCCAAAAAGCATAATACCATCTCTTTAAAATAGGTGGTCTCACTTTGATATAAATTAAATACATCCAGATTACCAAATGGTCAGTAAAATTTCATTTCAATTAGTTTAGAACTGTATGACCAGAGAAACTCAGAATTTTTGTTTGTCTTGAATATTTGATGGGCACTGTCTCAATAGTAAATACAGTTTTTTGGTATATTGTTCAAATGCAGACATAATATGAGTATCTGTAAGATGGCTTTCATCTTGGCAGGCCCAACTTCATGATCAAAACAGAGAGGATTTTGACAATAGGCATAGTCAGTTTTTCAGAGCTGAATAGCTTTTTTAATTAAAAAAACAAACACACTAAAATAATGCATTGACTGCAGTTTCTTCCTTCAGCAGCCTATACATACAGCTTGTATAAAAGGGTTTAGAATGTTACCTTGAGAGATATGGCCAACCCGGTTTCATTCCCAAGCTGTCACATATGGACTTAGTTAAGACCCCATTGCGTCACTTTTTAATGAAGTGGGTAGTCATTTAGTGTCATTGTTCACAACTACAGGTGCTACAAGTAGGCCTAGTATAAATAACATTACATTACATTTACATTTACTCATTTGACACTTTTATCCAAAGCAACTTACATTTGAGGAACAACATATCAAGCATCAACAAAGCATCAAATACAGCACGAGATCTACTGTACATCTGATAATATATACTAGTAAGAGCAGCAATAAATACTAATAAGAGCTAAGAGCACGTATGGCATCAAAGGGGTAAATACCTAGGGAAAGAAGTAAGAGTTAACAAAAAAGTGCAATCAATACAAGAGAATTGTAAGGGGATAGCAAAAGAAGAGCACAGGGAGTGCATGTTAAAGGTTAGGGGTTGGAGGTGTTATAAGAGTTCTTGGAAGAGATGAGTTTTCAAGAGCTTCTTGAAGTTAGAGAGGGACGCCCCTGCTCTGATGGCGTGCGGTAGCTCTTACACCATAATAGTGACAGCCTGCGACTGAGATTGCTTTGTGTGTAGGGGTGGCAGAGCCAGGCGGCGTTCGTTGGAGAAGCACAAATAACTCCAAAGTTCCCTTTAGGAAGGAGGCTGGGATGGTTCGATGGGTCAACAGTCAAGTTATGTAATGTAACTAACTTAACTTAAGTAACTAACATACTTATTGTAACCTAAACCTGACCAAGTAGTTTTGGTGCCTAAACCTAAACAACCTGCAATCATTTCACAACCTTAACCACATGTTTGGACGTGGTCTTTGATAAGTATCTCAGCAAGTACTCAGCAGAAAGTTTTGAACAATGACAGACTCTTCATCTAACACCATCATCACTCTTTCACTTTCGCTCCAATACTTTAGTTTATGACCATATCTGCAAAACTAATTGCATTCCCATCAACGTCAGAAGGGGACCTTAGTAAATTGCTAAAAATGTTTTCACTGCCTGTATTTGGTCTTTATAGTGCATCAAAATTAAATCTTCTCCTCTAAGTTAGCCAAATACATTGCAATACTTCACTGCACTCAGGCTCATTATGGAGTGGAATGGCGTCATAGTGGACTGAGCTCTTCTTAAAGTTTTAAGGCAAATAAGGAAACATTTACAACACATATTTTTACTTTGTTTAATACGTAACTTAAGGACAGACCAGTAGTGCCTTTAAAACTACATGACGTATGGCACTGACAACTTGCCAAGCAATCACACTGATGTAACAGTGCCATGGAACAGTGCAGAAACAATACAGACATACACACACTATATAACATAAATGCAGAAAAATAGCA
Source organism: Micropterus dolomieu (assembly GCF_021292245.1). Lineage (NCBI taxonomy): Eukaryota > Metazoa > Chordata > Actinopteri > Centrarchiformes > Centrarchidae > Micropterus > Micropterus dolomieu. The sequence continues at coordinate 3,523,690 of NC_060168.1, read as the reverse complement.
TCACAGATGTCCTCTCCTCCACTTAACACCTTACTCAGCATGTTCCTCCTTCATTGAGTTTTAAACGAGCAGCTGCATGGATGTAAATGCCACCTCCCAACTGCACCCTCCAATTTCTGCTATTCCAAAGGCATAACTATAACAGCTTGGCTATTTAAGAGTGGCTCGGTACAATCCCATCCCATAATAGAGAAAGGGGTGGGAATGGTGATAGATCTGCCGCAGCATATTTCGGAGACAAGGGAGGGCCCGTTATCTGATTGAGCTTCAGTAAAGAGTTCCAGTTTGCAAAAGGTGAGTTACAGTCACTTCAGAATACATTCATTAATCACGGCTAAAGCCTTTTACTGTGACAATAGAAGAGAAAGAGGGGAGGGAGGTGTGGGTGTCTGTTCCAAAAAAACTTCTATTAGTGTGTATGACTGAGCTGGGACGCTATTGTAATAATGAAAAGGAAGGGATAGATGTGTTTAAGCATTATTGCCCCATAATGCCTGACGCTATCCATGAGTTATTTTTCCCAACCACCCAAATGGCTCCCCGGGTGCTGAGCAGACCCAGATAATGCCAGGGAGGAAGCAGAAAACCAATCATTCTGGCTGGGCCGTGGCGCTCAATTGAGTTTACTGTCAAGCTCCTTCATCAGTTTAATAAAGTCCCTCTCTCCATCTTTCCATCCCAAATCCCTGAGGTCTTTGTACCTACAAGAACACCGGCATCAGTCATTAAGGTAACTAAAGGAACTGTCTCGACTATTACCAGTCCACTACTCATTAGGTCTCATTAAAGGTCTGAAGGAACCCTTTCTGGCAGAAAGCCCCGAGGGCAAACTTCCCCCATGTATGAAATGGTCTGCCAGTGCATGCATTGGTAATAATTGATAAAAGTATTGAAACTGTGTCATAAATTTAAAAAAAAATACAAAAATCTTTTTTTTATGTCAAATTGTGCTAAATAATCAAAGACAACATATTGATCCAAAAGATGTAGATTTAGAAGGTATCCAGAAGTCAGTTTAACCCAATGTGTGTGTTATTTTCTGAATGCAGCAACAGCCTGACCTCAAACAAGTAACTCAGTAATTATGTGTCAGCCTGTTTTTACTTAATTTAATTCTATATTAACTATTGTATTTTTAAACTGAATGAAATGTCCAGTTATTGGTCTTTTTCACAATCTTACCCTCATCATAATCTTCACCGAATCTAATATTTTATTATTTAATTCAGGCCTACATGTGTATTTTACTAAATTTAAAAAAACGTGTATCCTAATGTAATTAATCTGATATTTCTCAATTGTGGGTAAGTCATTAGCTACCAATTATGGGCCCTGACCGGTATCATCACAAAACACTATCATAATTTTGATGTAAGAGGTAAACTAAGATGATTAAGTAAAAGTAAATATAATATAATATAATATATATAATAAAATAAATTAAAATACACAAGAATTGAAATTGATGACAAATCCTGCCCAGCAACATGACCTACCAGCGCAGCAGCACGGGGTCACGCCAGACAGACAATGGAGGGTGCATCGCCTGGTATGCTGTCAGACCCTTTGGTATGTATCCATTACTGGTTTATCTTAATGTAATGGAAATATGTCATGGAATTTGTAAGTTAGGGCATATTTAAGGTATTGCTGACTTTAATGCTAACTAGGTAATGTTAGCTAGCTAAGAGCCAGTGCTAATGCGCCACTAACGATTTTGGCCTTTGGGGCTATTACTTGATTAAAGTTAAAATGCTTTTGCTTCTTCTTGTAATTATGTAGGGTAGTTGCTGACAGTTCACTGGTCGGCCGTTGTTCCATATTTACCACTAAAAGTCTTGAGCTAATTGTTACAGTGGCCAGTCCCACAAACCAATATTCCTAGGTGCTTCAACCTAAAGTTCCTTGAGAGCCACACCCAGGGGGCAGCCATCATATCAGATAGTTTGGTGTCTGCCTTAAATTATACTAAAATCACAACTATATGAAGCTGGAGACTTCTAACCAAACTGTAAAGTCTTAGTCTAGATAAATTTGGCATGTAGCCTATATATCAACCAACTAAATCGTATTTCTAAGAGAATCCATGATAAATATTCAGCGTTCAGTGGTCCGGTGGATAGCACTGTAGCCTCACAGCTGGTCTGAGTGAGGTAAAAACTGGGAGACATTGGAGTCTTGCCTATTAAGCAATGAAGCAGACAGAAATATGCTAATTTTGAGCATCAATAGTATTGTTTTTTGGATAAAACACCTTTATTAAGATCATATGCCTACATAGTTATGTTTGTAACGTGTGTGACTACTCTTTAAATCCATATTGTTGCAGCATATTGCGTTTCTATTTGATAAAAAAACTGAAGCCAGTAACACCGTGGCTATAGATTTGCATGTCTGTATTTATTCCTTGCTTCTTTAGCTATGTATTTCTTCTTTTTTTGAGCGCACATATCACAACGTGGAATCTATTAAAGACCTTGTAACTATTAAAGATGAGAAAGAGACTTATTAAAAATTCTCTGTTAACAGTGCCAAGGATCTCATACACAACACTGATTCCCTGGAATATATTGATGTTGACACCAATGTAGACGGGAAGGACATTGATAGATTCCATGTTTTCATGTCACCCGGAGGGCCCCAGATGGAAACCTATCTTAGGGAGACTAATCAAAATCAGGTACACTCCAGTTTCCAGAGACAAAAACTGTGTTTCAACAGTTATTAACTATTAATCAGAATTCAGATTTATTCACAGAGTAGCAAGTACAAGGAAATCAATTACATTATCATTCATTTATAATCTCATTCAGTTATTGAATCGTGATCATGGTGATTAGGCAACCCACACACACACACACACACACACACACACACACACACACACACACACACTTGCTGTACTTTTAATTTCACTGATCAGTGTTTTAATATAGAGTTTGTTAGGTTATTTGGTAGGTTGATTGCTCAAAATGTGTTTTTGATCTCCTCTGTGTAAGCTGTAAGACATTGGCAAGCTTACGGGGGGAAGACAGACCTCTTTTTACGAAGATGGGAGACCAACATAATTCCCAAACTCAAATCAGTGGCTGCCCTGGAAACAAGAGTGTCCTCTCTGTTGAAGGGTACTGAAGAGAAGACTGAAGGTATTTTTTTTTACATAAACCTCTCAAATTCAGAAATGATCATGAAGCCTTGAGTGTACCACTAGAAAATAATAAAAATAAAAAATCATCAAAGTAAGAAGTCTTGATTATTATTAACAACAGATTATTACAATAATCAAAATTATTTGAAAAAAGGTTACACATTTTTACTTTTGTTCTTCTATTTTACAAATATGTTTGCCTGTCTTATTAAGAACTGTCAGATGCCCCTCTCTGGTAGATGGGTAATGTCACAGTGTTCACAGATGATGGTGAAAAATGAGCTCTATTAAATTCTTTGGAAAGTGATTTTAAGTTATAAGTCCATGGGCGGCCATCTTGGCGGACTGTTTCCAGCATTGTCTGTTAAGGAATTATTTTTCACATAGAAGCCAAATGACGTGACCTCAGTCTCTACATTTCCGGTTTCAACCAACCACCAGTGACGGCATTCAACAATTCTTAATGACATTAAGGGTAGAGACAATAAAAGTAATTCCACACCCATCATTTAATGTGTCACACATCTTGGTGACTGCAGCCTCTTCAGTGGCCCAGATATATGCCTCATCAAATGTGACTTTAACAGATGTGACAAGAAGTGTGGCCTGTACAAAGGCGTTACTTGAGAGAGCTGTAGACATTTTTTGCAACAGTCAACTGCTTCGATGTTGAGTAGTTTGGATGCATCACATGCCAGTGAGGCTGTTAATGAAGGAGTTGAGAGTTTTATTCACATATTTGAAGACGTGGACACAATATTCAAGTACTTCAACTTTATATTTGTTTTACAAGATTGACAAAACAAATGCAGTTTATATATGATAATGAAGTTGAGTTGCGCACCAAAGACTATTATAAGCAGGTATGGTAAGTTGAATTGCAGTGTTTTGTCATTTTAACAATCTAAAGAAGTATTCAAAGCAGAGTTAGAAAACAATACGCTGTTTTGTGATATTGATGTGAGTCCCTAAAACAAAAATGATCTTGACATATGAGCTCAGTGATTCAAATTGATAACTGGTTCAGATTGAATTTAATAAAAAAAAATATTTAGAAGATATAACATTTTGCATACATTAGCCAATATGTATAATCTACAAATTTGATTTAATAATATATTTTTTTGTTTAAATGTGGATGTCTAAAATGTAATTTGTAATAATTTTACACAGTAAGGTTTAATCTGCAGGTTATTTAGTGCTTTAACACACCCTGAAGTTTGCCCTGTCAGAGTTTTTCAGTGTAAAAATAAACTGTGTTTATATGTCAGGAGTTCCTGTCAGGACGAAAGTAAGAAGTGTTTTGTCCCGCTGCTCATGTGGTGACTTTTCTGTGTGTAGCAGCATTTATTAAAACATGTTTATGTTATATTATACCAACAGAATATGCCAATAGCGTGGGTCAGAAAGACAGAGGTCTGATTCAGCCAGATGTTTATGAAAAGGCGTTTCTGGACATCTCTATTAGAAACATTAGTCTCAGGTCAGCTGATAAAGTCTCATGGTTACTTTTCAAACAGAATATTTAAAATAAAAATGTAATTAAATTAAGACAAAAGATGTTTGTAGTTACACATTAACAAGGTCACAGTCATGTTTATTTATTAAATACAAGGGTGGTAACACAAAAAATCTAGCTTGTATTGTGTTACTTTTGTCCCAGCTGACAGTGACTGTGCCACTGTTTAAAATGAAATTATATGGAAGTTGTTGTACGAAATATCACCTGATATTGATAGACCACACCTGTGAGTTAGTGACCACAGCAAAAATATATCTCTGTCTGAAACATTATCTCTTAAAATCAGGTTTTTCTGAAAAACGGTACTTTCGCCCCTGCTCTCCCCTACTATATGACCTGAGCGGTCTGGCTGTCTCATGGCTTTTCAGCAGGTCTAATATACATCGAGCCCTGAGGCTGTTCACTGCTTTATACACAAGCACAATAATTAGATTCAAAGAAGAACAAAACCCCAGCCCTCAAAACACGTGTCAAACTTGACATTTAGAGGTAGAAGCATGGTGCTGAATCAGCCTTCTCCAATAGGCTGGTCTTTGGTGTGAGGTAATGTCACAGTTTGTTGACTGTAACAGATGGTCCAGAACCTAACACCAGTTTCATCATAACTCTGATTCCAGCACTTTTAAACTTAAAGCAATGATGATTGGGCATGCTTGAGTTTTCTTTCAAGCTCATGGAGGATTTTAAGAAGGTAGAAATTAATATATGTCTTGTATTTGCCATTTTGATTAACTGACCCTTTATCATAAAACCATTCGGGCAGTTGTTACAAACTCTTTTAGAATAGAAACTGTTGTAGTGGGTGGTTGACATACAAGTCTACTATATCACGGTTAACATGATTTTCACTACATGGCATGGGCCAATCAGTGAGCTGTACTCTGCACTCTGGTTCCCTGGGAACGATCAGTGTCAATCTTTAAAATACCAAAACATGTTACCCAATTGTGGTCCATGCTGTGAGATAATGCACGGGCTCTATGGAGGAATGAATAAAGAAAAGGCTGTTGTATGTGGACATGAATGTGGTATGATGTACTTTACATGATTAGTATAATGGTCTGCAGGTGATGATGATGCAGAATGCAGGTGCGTACAGGCAATATAGTGTAGTGGCAGATCAGTATAGCAATAAATGAAATCAACAACTATAATTACAGTGTATAAAATCAGGGTACATAAACAATTAGAAACAAAAGACTGCTGTGATACGAGATGAACAGTGATCACTTTTGATATGCCAGTTTTAAAAAGATGTGTTTTCAGTCAGGATTTAAAAATGGAAAGCGAGTCAATGCTACGGATGTCTGGTGGAAGACAGTTCCGGAGACGAGGGGTAGGGCGGATGAAGGCTCTAAACCCCATGGTGGTCAAACGAGCAGGAGGTGCAGTGAGGTGAATAGAAGAAGACTGGGTGGGTGTGTTAATATGAAGGAGGTCTGTGAGATACAGAGGAGTGAGGTTGTGAATGGCCTTGAAGGTCAGGAGCAGAGTCTTGAAATCAATGTGGTATTTAACTGGGAGCCAATGAAGCTGCTGAAGGACAGGAGTGATGTGATTAATGGAAGGGGTTCTGGTGATGATATGGTATGTATCTTATGGCGCTTTTCCATTACCAGTACCAGCTCAACTCGCCTCGACTCTAATCGGCCCTGCTCCTTTTTCCGTTGCAGATAGTACCCAGAGATAGAACGTAGCTTGTTGTCATAGCGACGCCACACACAACTGCCGCGACGTAATGTTCAATGTGACACACACACCAGTGATCCACACAGCTTTCTCTTTTTTAAGTTAAAATGTTAAGTTACGTTAAAACGTTAAGTTAAAAGACAGATAAGCGGTATGAAAAGCTTCCAGCTGTGTTTTCCTCTGCTGTTGTTGCTGCAGCGGTCTGTGTGACGGCGGGAGCAGAGGGCTCTGTGAGCGGGCGGCTGGCCGGCCTCACACGCTCCTCCCGCGGGTCACAGCAGGCTTCCCCCGCAGCCACTTGCGGAGCTCCTCAACTCCGACATTATTCAAGCACATTTTTGTTCCGCCATCACTTCTCCTAAAACTGTCAATATTTGAAATCTATACAGCTGATTTCACCTCAAAACTTATCAGAAGTGGATTTAGTGATGAAATTCCATACGAAAACTGTAAAATATAAAACTTTCTGTTGCTGGTCTCTGTCTGCTGCAGCAATGATGATGCAGTGAATAGTGAATATTCTCTCTGACCAATCAGCAGTCTGTCGTGTTTTCATGTTACATTTTACTATCCCTCAGCTGGCTTGGAACCTCGACAGAGGAGATATGAAAAAAAGTACCTGGAAGCAGGTACAGGTACAACATTTCCGCAATGGAAAACTAAACAAGTCGAGCTGAGCTGGAACTGTGAAGTGGAAAAGGGGCTTTATGCTTTCTCCTCTCTTCTCTTTTGCCTCTTATCCCTCTCACTCATTTTTTTCATCCTAAAATAGGATTGTTTTCACTAGCAGTTAACATTTTTTTTCAAGCACTTAAGTCAAATAAACAGAGAAAAACGATGCTGCTGTGTTTTGTGTCATTTACAGGTGCTGTTTCTGTCCTCTGCTCTCTGTTATCTGTGTTAGTGTTTCACTGAGGGCGGGGCTTAGTGCCTCCTGCACACACACACACACAGTCATATCGAAGAACATCGGCGTGCTAGTAAGAGCTCATCACTTCAAAAAACTCTCAAAAGTGCCAGCACATCAGCAGATGCAAGAAGCAAGCACGTTGAAGACTTTGGGGAAAAAAATCATTTTTTGTCTTTTATTTTTTATTTTCCAACATTGTGAGAGTTCGTCAGACCCACTTATTACCTTGTGTTGGAGCAGCAGATGGAGTTGTCCTGCAGAAGATCAAAGAAAGAAAGGAAGAAAAGGAAGAAACTGTAATTAAGTAATAACCTATTTAATATTTTTCATACAGACATTTCAAAGCACATGCATTGCAACGATGCGTTCATTGTGAATTGTCCCCATAAATAATTGCACACACATTTGAAGATTTCTAAATGCATAATAGTACATGAAAAGAAATGATGGTGATTACATTTTTATGATTTTCTTATTGAATTGTTGACATTTTATTCATCCATCACATGAATACACACTCTGTACTTAAATTGTAAAACACAGAATTGAGACACGGGTGTGACTATCACACTTATATTTCTTGACTATATAATGACCCTCTTTGCTTTAAAAAAAAAAAATAGAAATGATATATTTTTAAATTATTTAAACTGATGAAGCTAAGGAATAAAGACAAGATTTAACACATTAATTATGATTAATTAGTATCCTGTAAAACAGTACTGATGTCTTGCCATTGAGGGTTCTGAACACCTTTGTGCTGGGTTAGAGTGACTGGTGTCTTAATTTTTAACTGTTGCAGTGCTGCATGGATGGACACAGTCTTGCTCCTGCGGGTCACACCTGACACAGTATCCTTTCTGAAGGTATAGTCGTTGTCCAGCTTTCTTGGTGTGACCACAAACAGCACCTTGTGTACGGGTGCATGTGTTGTTTCTGGCCCTCCTTGGTTTTTGCTGTCTCTCAGATGACATTACAGTTATGGTCCAGTGCAGCCACATGTAGGCAAGCCTCATAGGTCTCCCTGTCGAACCTCTTTTTTTTCTTTTTGTAGCATATTTAGTGTACAGGGAGTGAAGACTCTCGAGTTGCCCTGTATGAACTTCTTTAGTTTTTTCCAGGTTTTGTAGGAGCGCCTTGTCAAGTACTATCAAGCAGGTGCTCCAAGGCAACAGTTTGTCTGGAGCCTTCTAGAGTGTATAGAGGATGCTCACACCTTGTCATTGTCTCACATTATGTCCAGTGATGCACATTGGTGATGTAGTGAAGGACGGAGGTCCACTTCTCCTTAAGCTTGGCCATTCTTCCTCTACAGGAGCTAACACAATACTAGAGATGGTTTGTTATCATCCTCATCCAGTCATGTAGCTCCTCCTTGTGGCTCTTTAATAACCTATTCTTTACAGACTTGACAATGTGCCACAGGTCATATTCTTGCTGTATGTTTGGCATTCAGTAGCAATCAGATATCAGCACACCACACTTTTCCAACTTCCACAGACATCTCTCCATCCCTTCAACCTCCAGCCAGTAGCTGTTCCTCAGTTCTGTTTCTCTGACAGTCTCCTGCGCTACCACCTAACTTGGTATGCAAAAGAGAGTAAGATCCCAGTGTTGCATTGTGGCCAGGGCTGTCATATCTGCATTCTGCACACACAACCAGTTCATCATAGACTGCAGCCAGCACAGCTTCATTGTGTGTTGTCCACACCTCATTTACCTCAGGGATGACATAAGCCTGCTGAATTTTAAACCACTCTCTCTTAGAGTTTTCAGACCTGTGGTGTCACAGATCTCCATAAATGGCCTGTACTCATTGCCAGTGATAAAAGTAGCTGCAGGGATAGAAATGTTGCACTCCATCATTCCTCTGACCAAAGGCTGTGAGTTCCAGGTGTAGTCATGGCCATCAGTGCATCCTGTCTTAAGCTGTAGTACACAATCCACAATCACTTTTCCTTAGGATTGATTGCAGGACAAGAACCCTCTCAGTGGCACACACAGAAGACCTTTAACAGTTCCTGGATGGTTACCATGCTGTTTCTGTCTTGAGAGATTTAGTTCCTCGTCAGATCACTCACACTGTCATTCTCATCACTGATGCTTTCAAAGTCAATCATTTTGAACTCATCATAGTTGCAGCTGTTTTACTAAGTCGATTTCTTCCCTTTCCCGTAGTCTTGTGCTTTCTTGTCTCCTACCTCTCTCTTCATAGCACTTTCTGCAGGTGTTTCTGACTCCGGAGCTGTGGGCTCTGGATCTGTGGTTGCGGGCTTCCTGCTTCCTGTGTCAACACATATTGCTAAAATGATCAATTTTAGTCCTATTGTTTTTGCATCTCTATGTGGAACTTGTTTTGTGCTACTGTGTGTTCTCTTTCCTCCTGCTCTCTCTCTCTCTCTCTCTCTCTCAACCCAACCAGTCGAGGCCGATGCCCGCCCACCTAGTGTTTGGTTCTGCTTGAGGTTTCTGCCAGTTAAAAGGGAATTTTGCTGGCCTTCTCACCACACGGTGTAAATGTTCTGTATATGAGATTCTGAACATCAATATACCAGCAAACACCTATTTGCAATGTACAGCTATGGTGGAGTAATGGCGCCTTGAGCAGAGAATGACATCACACTCCCTCTGCCTGTGTTGTCATCTGAGTTTCTCTGTGCTTTGTTTTGGTAGCCTGTGTTCGTGTATGTGAGTCCCTCCCTGTGAAACTGTATGAGAGTGAATCAATAGCTATTTCTTTTTTCATCCTACACCATAACCATGGTTGGTGATTGTTAGGACAGTGCGACAGACTAACAAAGACAGTAAAAAGTTGCTAAGCTAAAGTAAACAAAATGTGACAGCCAGGGACTCTCCAAAACTGCAGGTCAGACTCTTTCCCTCCTCTCTGCCTGCTTGGTTGACTGACTCATGCAGCTGCCTTGATAATGGCGCACAGGTCTACATTTCTTAGGTAATCCAAGGTGGAGATTATCTTTATTTTGTTTCATTACAGACAGACTGACTGGCTCTATATAAAAAGTGTTACATGTGGCTTATATGAAACACAACATGTCTTGATCTGAACCAATAACCATTAGACTCTTCACACACATGTAGAGAGGGGTGAACAATAAACTGGAGGAATTCTTTAACATTGCTGCGTAAGTCTTCATCATTTTCAGAAACTTTTTCATCACATTTGAACCTGGCTCATTTTATTTCCATATTTCCACTGTTTAACAAAAAGGGATCCTACAGGGATCCTTTCTATATTGTTGTCATGTTATACTTTTACTTTATGCTACTTGACCGCATTTTTCTCCAAGGATTACACTGCAGCCATTGCAGCTCATTTTGCAGCTCCCGGCTGAGGGGTAGCGCCATATTACAGTAACGCATTTCTGAGTAACTTATTACTCCTTTAAAAAGTAATATTACTTTACTTATTAATTACTGGGTGATAAAAGTAAGTAGTTAAGTTATTTGTTATGTTACCTTTACTTTCACAACCACCCCCCTTTTCCTTCCCCACCAAACAAAGCAGTCTCTCTCGACTTTTTAATTAATACCATATTCATAACATCAGGAAAGATAAATGGTATTTCCAAAACATAACATTTCTTAACGCCACCAGTTGAATTAAAAAACAAAGCAAGTAAACCCTGACCTTTGATCTCCTGTTTTTCTGCACATGTATTTATAAAAGCTGTCAGCCTATTCAGTGTTTTTCCAAAACATCAAAAGTTATATTAAATTATATATCTGCGAATGTTCACTTTTCTAAGACTACACTACACTCGACTCTGTAGCCCCTCTAAAAAAGAAAATACTAAAACAAAGACGGTTAGCTCCATGGTATAATACTGAAACTCAATCTTTACCAACTAACTTCAATAATTTCTTCATCTAAACCATCAACCTGCCTCTTAGACCCCATCCTGACTAGGCTGCTTAAAGAAGTTTTACCCTTAGTCAGCACTTCTATACTAGATATGATCAATCTATCTCTATCAACAGGCTATGTACCACAGTACTTTAAAGTAGCTGTAAACCTCTTCTGAAAAAGCCCAAACTTGATCCGGATGTTTTAGCCAACTATAGACCTATATCTAACCTTCCATTTCTCTCTAAGATCCTGGAAAAAGCAGTTGCTAAATAGCTGTGTGACTTTCTACATAGCAATAGTTTATTTGAGGTCAGAATTCAGAGCTCATCATAGCACAGAGACAGCACTGGTGAAAATTACTAATGACCTCCTTATTGCATCAGACAAAGGACTTGTCTCTGTACTGGTTTTATTAGATCTTAGTGCTGCATTTGGTACCATTGACCATCAGATCCTATTGCAGAGACTGGAACATTTCATTGGCATTAAAGGAACCGCTCTAAGCTGGTTTAAGTCCTATTTATCAGACTGATTTCAGTTTGTAGATGTTAACGATGAGTCCTCCATGCATGCCAAAGTTAGTCATGGAGTTCCTCAAGGATCTGTCCTTGGACCAATCCTCTTCACTTTATATATGCTTCCTTTAGGCAATATTATCAGGAAACATTCCATAAGCTTTCATTGTTATGCAGATGATACTCAGTTATATCTATCGATCAAGCCAGATGAAACTAATCAGTTAGCTAAACTTCAAATATGCCTTCAGGATGTTAAA
>NC_060168.1:3485724-3511678 GCF_021292245.1 Micropterus dolomieu | reverse complement strand
CACACACACACACACACACACACACACACACACACAGAGAGAGAAGAATCTCCTGCCTCCCCTCCTGTCCTCCACGCCCTCTTCTCTCATTGGGAAACACTTCGGTCCTTATCACCCCTCAGGGAGCCACTATGGTGAGGGCCAGCTCAGTTGACATATTGATTTCGGATCTTTTTTTCTTCTCTCTCAGACTGGAAGCCTGTTTTTCACTCTACAACTCACTGCAATCCACCTTTCTCACAAACTCTCTGACAATCATCAATCTCAGTTATTTGATCAGTTGCACTGATGCAGATATTTTATGATTTTCACAACAGACTTTGAGGGCAATACGCTATAGAACATGAATTCCCAATCTACTGAAATTTCAATATAATCTCAATTTGCCCCTTCATTTAACTCTGTCTCCATTCCACACTTGTGTCTTCCATCATGTTGTCATTTACGAATGCTGTCTGGGCTGCACATCAACCTTCCACTTTTGGTTTGGAAATATCAAAACAAATACTGGATGGATTGACAAGACATTTGGTCATGACATTCATGTCCACCTCAGAATTTTCAATCCAATGTATATGTACAACATATTTCACAGTTTATGTAAAGATAATGAGATGAAATGAGACTTCAGCAGTCTTGGGTAAAAAAATGAAGTGGATGTTTTCAAAAGCTACAGCCGTTTTAGTACCAAATTCCCTAGTTGTGTTTCAGTCTTTACTTGCTGAGCTATGGAGGAGGGATTTTCAAACAAAAGTCAAATATCTGTGGAGTTCCACATTAGAGCATGGGGACAGTCGCTCTGGGATTAAAATTACTGACCAGTGTAGGTAATGTTAAAAATCACCCCATCTCACCAACAGAGAAACAAATCCAGTCCGAATGGGGCTTTAGTCTCCATCCTGGCTGTATTTCTTCACGCTGTACATTCCAGAAACTCCCAGTCATTTTCTACGGCCAGAACAGGGATCATCAGTTTGTCACTGGTTGTAGGCAGCCAACACGAAGGGCTCTTCTGGAGTAAGCAGGGTTAGACAACCTTTAAAAAACAGCCTTGAGAAACTCTACATAATTGTAACTGTTCACAAAAAAAATCAGCTTAACGCCTCATTCACATTTTACCTCTTTTAAAAACATTTTAATAATCACTAGAATATTCACATAGCAGTTGGATTGAAGCCCAGCTACAGCAGTATACAGACAAATGAGAGAAACAAAGGCGAACACCCTAAATACATGTAGTGTATTTAAAATGTATTTTTCATTGGTTGATTTCCCTTAGCAATTTCCTTCCTCAACACACTGTGGAACACTTGTGCTTTATTGACATATTGGATCTATAGTCTATAAAATAAAATAAAGTATTTTCCCCTCGCTCTGCAACTGGAGCGAAAGAAAGTTAAAAGCCCCTCCTACAACTACAGTAATAATGTCATTCTCTCCTTTTTCATTCCAGCTGTATGGATGACTGAATGAATACAGCACGTGAGCAAATACGAATAAAATAAGTCTCAACTTAACGTGCTGCCATTCAGACAGGGGGGAGGGGGACAAGCTGCGACAGCGTGCTAACCCAGCTGTATTATAACATTAACATAGCTATCCTTATTAGCTAGGCTCCTTACATGCCTGCTAGTAACTAATTTGAAGGTGGGTTTTCAGCGTTGTATATACACTGAACAAAATTATAAACTCAACACTTTTTTTTGCCCCCATTCATCATGAGCTGAACTCAGAAGATCTAAGACTTTTTCTATGTACACAAAAGGCCTATTTCTCTCAAATATTGTTCGCAAATCTATCAAAATCTGCGTTAGTGAGCACTTCTGCTTTGCTGAGCATATCAAGATGCTGATCAGACAACATGGGTATTGCACAGGTGTGTCATTTTATTTATTCGATGAACTATGTGAATAGATTTTTATTGTATTTTCCTTTGGCTTTGGTAACACTGTTGTATTAACATTCATGCCAATAAAGCAAATTTTGTTTCAACCTGATTTCTTTTCTCTGTAAGATGGAAGAGTTTAGAAAGTTGCGTGGCGCTGCGGAGAGCCCCCAGCTGCAGTAGTGCACGGATCACGCGTAAAATTCATCCAGCCAGAGGGAACGATCACCTGTTCACAGCGCGCCGGTCGGAATATAGCGACAGAACCCACTGTAGGTATCGGAGAGGGAATGGGGCGTTGGGGTGTACAGGGACAGGAGACCGCGGAGCGACCGGGCACGGTGCGGACGGTCGGTGATTGTTCCCTCTGGCTGGATGAAGCACGATCTGCTGGCATTTCCTGGCGTCTGGGTCATTCCAGCATACTGTATCTGTTTCTGCTGGGGTTTCCCAAAGCAGTTTTTACAGGTATGCTGTCCCAAGTACTTAGTGCAGTCTCAGGCAGGATGGACAGGTACATACAATTTCCACATACTCGGGACGCACTGAATGAAACAAACCAGTTTGCAGTGGCTGCTTTCCCTCTCAACTCCATGGCGGAAACCATTAAAACACGCAAAACCCTCATTTAAATACTTCCACCACCATTGTGTTTGCTCCTGTTGTCATCTACGCAGTAATTCTTAGTAAATCACCCATAACAGGTACTAACATTGCACGTGCAATATTTTAGAATGTACACGCAATTTAGTACTCTTTATTCGGGATGTTAGTAAATCGGGCCTGTGTATACAATGTGAAGTAGTGAAAGTACAGCTTGTATTACAGGGGAAATCTGTCCTCTCATAATAGCACATCGCACAGCCATTAATATCTAAACCGCTGACAACAAACGTGAGTACACCCCTCTGGTCTGAGGACCAACCTCTATCGGTGCTTCCGATGTCACCAAGACTGTCCAGGAGCTCACAGATGCCCTGATCCAGGTCAGGGAGGAGATCCCCCAGGACACCATCTGCCATCTCATCAGAAGCATGCCCAGACATTGTTGGGAGTGCATACAGGCACATGGAGGCCATACCCACTGCACATTATGAGTTACGTAGGTTGGATCAGCCTGTGATTTTAATTTTTTTTTTATTTGATTATCGGTGTGATTTTGATTCTAGCCCTCAATCAGCTGTTGATATATATATATATTATATTATATATAGATTATAGATCTGATGATAAAATACTAAACAATCAGTCTCCTCATATTGTTTATTATTTAAGCTAGTCCCCAACTTGTGGTTGTTACACCCTAAAGGGTTCTAACGTCTCGTTTGTTTTTACTACCCACTCATATAGTAGTTCTGTATATCTCTCCGGAAATAGTGGAAAGCCAATTTCCACATAGAGATCAATAAAGTTTTATATTTAAAAAATGTATTCTCCAAATAAAAAGGGGTGAGAAAAAGAGGTGAACTCTCCATTCCATCATTTAGCCTGGACTGTGTCTCTGCCTCATATGTTATCTTTTTCTCTCTTTGTACCCTTAGTTCTCTCCCTCTGTCTCTTGCTCCATGTCTTTTTCTCTGTCATTCTCTGCTTCCCTAATGACTACAATAATGAGGCATTATCATTAGCTTTGAAAACAGATGTGCAGAGTATTCCGTCTCTAAATCTCTCTCTCTGTTTTTCTCGCATCTTTTTTAATCTGTCTGCACTGACTTTCACAAGTTTTGTACGTACGTAAGTGCTGCTAGTGTTCATGCCAAAAAAGATTCATTTACCTCTGAATTCAGTGACTCAAATACATGGGGTTTCCCTGTTTACAATTAAGAATGAACGCAGTGAGGGGGTGGAGAACACATTCCACATGATAACTTATTAATGGACATTTTCAGTGTTTGGAAATAATGACTTTTTTCCTCTGGAAAATTGTAAGAGTAACAACACGATCAATTGTCCATTCAAAGCCATCAGTCTGCACCTTTATTAGCTGTTAACAAGTATCACACTGAAACTCTAAACGAATATCAAACTGATCACTTCAGCATTGATCAGCGCCTAACAAACTCTTACACTCATTAAGCAGTCATTAACACATAAACAGTGGGAGCTGTCTTACCTTCTAACAGGCATTTTTTCCCTTGGCAGAAATGATCCACCTTGTTAAAATCCAGGGCTCTCATCTGATTTCTATATGCTAATAACTAATTATCACTCTGCGCAAGAAGGGAGATTTCCTTCTTGGGATATTGAACATGTTCAACACACAACTGGCTTTCGGGAACAGTGAAATAAAGAAAATAATTTAAAATTCTGAAACACAACAGCATGGTTTTTAAAAATGGTTACATGTGACGTACAAGTGGCCACTGGTCCTTTAAAGGACAGAATAAGTAAAATTTACTTACACTGCTTTTGTAATATTTTGCATAATTTTTTTAATATAATGTTCAGGTGACACACCCACCTTAAAATCCAGTGCTTCACCTCACAGAGCCATGCCAGCAGTTTGCCTGTTTACAACATTTGATTTTTTAGTTTAGACTGTCTTATCTCTACATTTTATAGAAAACTAAAGTGTTGATGTTGCCTTCCTCTGAACCACTTGCAATCTCTACTTGAAGGTTTCTTTCATTGGCCTGTTCCTTATCATCCATATTCAAAAATAAATGATTTTCTACATAAGAATGTGCTGTTAGATTTTAAACTCATTATAATTTTAAAAGTTTAACAATTATTATTTCTATAGTGTGTCAAAAACTGGAGCTTCCATCAATTTTACCACTGTGGCAGCATGTGTAGTCAATCATCATAACTGTTGGTTTCTTCTTGTGAAATAAACCTTGGTGTATGGTGCTGGTTTTGGTTCTGTAATGTGTATTTGCTTTGTTTTGTGCAGTATTTTCTAATACAGTAGCTTAGTGGTTAGCATTGGTTACTCTCAGGAAGTCGTGGAATTTAACCCAGTCTTTCTATTACTGGCAGAGAGCCTATCATTTAATTTTTATTTTAGTTTTAAATATGCTATAAAAGTATTATATAAAAAAGAGCCACTTGAACTGCCTAAAGTCCTGCCACAGTAACCATTATATATTAAACCGTTATGGTAATTAGGTCATTAATTAAGCAAAAGAATGCATTAATGTGCAAATATTTCCATGTCAGCACACTTGTCTTCACATAGCATATGTATGTGGTATTATTAATATGAAAGCATGAAGGAGCTACAATAGAATCTATAATGGCCCTCCTAATTAGCAAATTGCAGAGTGGACCTCTGTCTTAGCACAATAGTTTCTGACAAAGCTGCTAACTCCCACCACCCCATCCCTCTCTCCCTCTTTATGGCTTTCTCTCTTGCACTTTCTCGCTCTCTCTCTCTCTCCCCATCACCCCCAACCGGACAATGCAGATGCAGAACCGCCCACCCTGAGCCATGGTTCTGCTCGAGATTTCTGCCTCTTAAAAGGAAGTTTTTCCTTGCCTCTGTCGCCTAGTGCTGCTCTTAGTGGGAATTGTTGGGTTTCTGTAAGTATCATCACAGAATACGGTCTAGACCTGCTCTTTTATGAAAAGCGCTCTGAGATAACTTATATAAATAAAATTGAATTGAACTGAATTGCTTAGCTTAGTAACCTAGCACTGGCCTTATAAGTGATTGAATGCATTCTAAGTCAGAAGCTGATAAACTGACGGATGTACTGACACGATATGTCCCAGAGGTTCTCAATTGGATTCAGGTCTTTGGAAACGAGAGGACTGGTCCTTGGCATCAATGCCTTAGTCATCCAGGAACTGCCTACACTGACCACATGAGGCTGAGCATTGTCCTGCGCCAGAAGGAGCCCCGGGGCCCACTGCACCAGCAAAAGGTCTGACAATGGCTCTGAGGATTTCCTCCTGGTACCTGACAACAGTCTGGGTACCCTTGACTAGCACGTCGAGGTCTGAACAACCCTCCAAGGATATGCTTCCCTAGACCATCACTGACCCACCACCAATGAGGTCATACTGGATGATGTTGCAGGCAGCATAACGCTCACCGCAGCGTCTCCAGACTCTTTTGTGTCAGTCACATTTGCTCAGTGTCAACCTGCTTTCATCTTTGAAGAGAACGGGGCTCCAATGGCTGATCTGCCAAATTTGGTCTTCCTTTGCGAATGCCAATCGTGGGACTAGGCTCTGAGATCCACTAGAGGACGTCAGGCTGTCATGCCACCCTCTTGGAGTCAGTTTGGTCAGAAACATGCACCACAGTAGCTTGCTGGGGGTCACATTGTAGGGCTCTGGCAGTGCTCCTCCTGTTCCTACAAATAACAAATAACTGCTGCTGGGTTGATGCTTTTCTACGACCCTGTCCAGCTCCTCTCATGTAATGCCTCGTCTCCTGGTATTTCCACCATGCTCTTGAGACACAGCAAACCTTCTTGAGATGGCAGGTATGGATGTGCCATCCTGGTCTACCTGTGCAACCTGAATGGCTTGCAGGTACCGCCTCAGCCCATTCCCCACCAAAACAGGTGGCACTGATTCTTTTGAATTATTTATGCTTCCTAACTGGACCAATTAGATCCCTGAGGTTTAATTGACTTGGTGTTTGATGTTGACGCAGTGTGTAATGCCAGATTCCTAGATTATGGTTTAACCTAGGGGACCATATTCTGGAAAATGCCCTTAGTTGCATTTTCAAGGCCAATGAAGTTCAGTTTTGTCAGAATTAAGTCTTAATACGCACTTTCACGCAACGCTTGTGCACCGGAGGAAAGGGGGTGCCAGAGCTCCACCCCTTTATAACCAATCTGCAGGAAGGGGCATCCCTCCTGAGTAGTGACGTCACTGGCTGGGGGGACACACATGCAAAACAGGATGACCCAGGTACTAATTTGGATTCCCCCATTTGAAAAGAGATTAAACCAAACACATTCCGCTTGTGTTTGAACATTTATTTAGGCTACACAAACAGTCCACTCACTTGATGAGGCTGCTGATGAGTTAAAAGAAATATGACTTGTTGTAAATGACATAAAATAGTGTTATATTTTCCATAACGCTTTTTTTACAAGCAGCGCATCACATCCATACGCTGGCGCACAGCATTTGGCTCGATAAGGCAACGAACATGTGATAACAATATATGAAACTATGCTCTGGTATTTGCTCAACTGACGCATTGAAAATGGCATCAATTTAAATATAATTTGTCCTCCTGTTCACCTTATTTATGAGAAAAAATTGCACTGCATGCAAGTATTAATTAACTTTTTCCTGATTAAACTGTACAACATATTTGAGGCGTTCTTTTGCAGAAACAGCTATCTCCGTTTGTGTTTATTATCCTAAATCTGGATCTTTTTGTGCGCTGTAAATTATCTTAAATTGTGTTTTTTTGCGCACTTCAGGGAAAATCAATCAAAGGGGTGTTTGTTTATTCAGAAAGGCTTTAAGCCTACAATACTCAGAGGTAGGCCTAATATTTCGATTTATTTTACACAATAGTAGGCCTATTAATTTTAATGGTTTCATCCTTCTGCCATGTGAGTTGCCCTTTCTCATTTCTCCTCTTCTCCTCTGCGTACGCATGGTTCAGAGTTTACTTACAGGACCGCACATTTTCCCTCAAGTGTTTTTTATAGATCACAACTTTTGCTTGGGAAGTGGTGTATGCACGTTTCCAGCCCTGTTTTGTACGTACGCACCGTTTATAAATGAGACCCCAGGTAGATGCAGTTCAAGAATATGGTGGCACTGGAGGATAATGGGTTACTGATAGCTTCATGTTTAATTATACTCAAGTCTTTTGCAGTAAATTTGCGCCTTTTCTACTCCATGCCCCTTTTGAGTTGACTATTCCTTTGATTGTCCGGTAATCACACCTCAAAAGTTTAGTTATTTCAAGAGTGTTGCATCTGTTTGAAAGGCATTTTAGAATTGTTGACTTTTCAGTGTCAGTTAAATCTCTTTTTTGGCCAATGTTACCTGAGGTAATGAAACTGCCTAATGACCATGCACACCTTGATATAAGGTGTGATTCACTTTCGCCACACCCTTCCTCATTACACAAATAAATATCACCTGAAAATGATAAACTCCAACGAGGATTTAAGCTGATATTGTTTGGAAAATGTGCATAGAAATATTTATTCATTCAGTATACCTACTTGCCTATTAATTGTGTATGCAGTGTAGTAGCTAAACAGTTGAAACAGCTGAAATCATCTGTTTTCACTGCAACATAAAGCTGAGTGGAGTCCACGTAACACTGATGAGATATACAACCAAAGCGACTCATTATGTGGCCCAAGGGAAGCATATACAAAGAGAAAAGAAGAAGCCTGAGGACTGATGCCTGAGGCACCCCATATAACAGGGGAGAGGATGAAAACACAAATTTGCCCATTGCGACCGAGAAGCATCTGTTTGACAAGTATGAAACAAACCGCTCTAGTGCTTTCCCTGAGATACCTACGCATCTATTTAGTCTAGCGATGAGGATGGCAAGATGGAATGATCAATGGTATCAAAGGCTGCACTTATGTCTAGCAGAAGTAAGATGGAGTGTTACCCCCTGTCAGCCTACAGGAGGATGTAATTTGTGACTCGTATCAAAGCAGTTTCAGGCCTGTATTGTTGGTGAAACCCAGATTGGAATTAATCAAAAAATAGTAAGCGGCTGAACACTGGCTGTCTTCAATTGACTGGGGATGCAGCAGGAGGGACAGGTTATTTAAAGAATTGAGAGAGTAAGACATTAAGCAGTGGTCTATTTTGCCGTGGGTATTGCAAATTTGGGCAGTCACTTTGGACCAGTCATTGAACCCGGGTAATGATATTCTCATCAGCCTCAGCTGCATTTTGTGTTTAGCGGTAAATGCCTGCTAAACATCAGCATGGTAGCATGGTCATTGTGAGCATGTTGCCAGGATGACGTTAAATAAGCCCACACACCAGCGTTGTCTTGACTCCAATCTTGCTTTCCTGCTTTAAAATGTGTCATATCTTAAGGAATATAGCAGTTGTTTCACATTTGCTCCCCAGATTTGCACATTCCAGATACTATACCTCGACTATACTTAGGATAGTCTGATTCTGAATGACGCAGCCAGAGTACACGTTATCATAACTCATAGAGCTTGTGATGTGAGGAATGAAAATCAAGACAAAAATTGCAATACATCAAAGGTTTTGTGTAACAAGAGTTTGGAGTTTAATAACACCACTAATACCTAAGTTTATTCTGGGATGTTTTTATTTATTATTTTGTTATGACTTGTTAATGATGTTGAGAGTAGCAAATAATTTTATAACCAATGATCCTGTTCACATTCCAAAAGTGCCCTGGCTTTACAATGATACATGTTGCAGCATTCATGGCAACAATGGTTATTTTTTTATTTATATAAAAATATTGTGCCAGTTTGTCCCGGTGAGCTGCAGTACTGGCAATAAGCTACCCGTTCACAAGGCCGATGTGACACCTCCCTGCGTTTTTTAGAGTGCAGTGCAGTGCTTGTTCAAAATATACGTCTCATATTGGTTTCACCTGCAGCATTAATAACACTGAAACCAGCAAGGGCGGAGATACTGCTAGATATTCACAAATGTACCTTTTTGCTGTAGTTTAGTCCGAGTGCCGCTGTAGGCTTGTGTTTTTAAACGTCATGGTTGATATTGCTATTCTTCATTTCGTTTACTCGTAAAGTTTATGTCCACAGCTAACATGTTAGTCTAGTCACCTCACCAGCTCACTGCTATTAACCTGTTAAGGTTTACTCCATGTGAAAAACTTTATTTCCATAGTTCATGAGTTCATTAGCTAGCTAGCTAGCTCACAGAGGTGTCATGAGTGAATGAAACGGACACACACTGGACAACAATGTTAGGGCGGCCCTATAGATGTTTAAATTTCCCCAATAATAGAGCTTTTGCTCCAGTGATTTGCCCGTCCAGTCAGAGAGACTGTGGGGAAATGAAACAAGATTTGGCGCTTTTGAAAAAATATTTGAAGCTGAAGCCCCAGTAGCCATCCCCCCACCCCCCGTTGACACAGTTCCCTTCATTTTTGTCAGTGTCTCACTGATTCCATCCCTTAATCTTAAGTCTGCAGTTTCCTCTGTCCCTTTATCTTCTCCTGGCCACCAGATGTGAACCAACTCACCCATGAAGTGCTATCACCCAGAGTAAACCAGACTAATCAGGGCTGCCAGGTGATGGGCGATTAATCCAAAAAAAAAAAAACCCTGATATGATGAAAACCTGTCGCTCCGTCTCTCACACTTGACCTCCTCTCTTTCATCTAGCCCCCCCCCCCATTCTGCCACACATCCATTCGTCCTTTCATCTTTCTATCCGTCTGTTGCTGACTGGAGAAGGAAGGTGCCTGGGGAGATTTTATCCAGAATCCACAATCACCTCAGTACCTGGGGGGTGCTGGTATGTCTCTCTGTGTATGCTGTTTTCTGTTATTTTACACTCCATTTAGCTATTTCTTCCAATTTTTCATCACAGGGTTTCGCTCTGTAATCAGCCTGCAGTCTGATAAGGCTGATAATAGATCTGAAATTTTCGGGCCGGTTTGAAGGTAATTACCAGATCTTACCTTTTAATTCTGCTGGCAGTTCCCTGTGATCTGTGGAAATGAGGAGGTATGTAGCGTGAACCTGTTTTAATTGGCTTTTAGATGACTTTCACATGAACTGTGAAATTGTGGTAATCAACAAAAAAGGACAGCATCTGGATAGATTTCAGCCAGTGCAGCGCTGCTTCATGAGCTGCTTGAACTACAATCACTGTGACTGAGTACATTTATAATGTGCTTAAGTAACATGTTGTAGTACTTGTACTTTACTAGAGTATTTCTACTTGACGTTTATTGATACTTCAAGTCTATTACATTCCAGAGAAAATTTTACTTTTTGTTTCACTACATAACACAGCTATAACTAATAGTTACTTTTCAGATTAAGATTTAACATTAAAAACATAAACTAAAAAATTACAACACATTGTTAAGATTAAACTATTGGTTTCCAGTGGCTTGTGACACCCTACAAAAAGGCAGTGTCTGGTTAGTCATGCTTCAGACGGTTTCATTTAAATAATGGTTTTGGGATTCAAGGAGAGAAACAAATTCGAAAAAGATCAGAAAAAAGTAAAAGAAATTTGTTTTTTCCTCCTTCCTCTTCCATTAGTCATCTCACTACCCATTCGATTGATCTTGTCACCCTTACTTTTACTTTAATAAAGGATCTGATTACACATACACACAACATGCTAAACATTTAGCCCAGCTGTTACACGAATGTGGGTGGCACGGTGATGCGGTGCTTAGCACTGTCGCCTCACAGCAAGAAGGTCATGGGTTCAAACCCAGTTGCCCCGGCCTTTCTGTGTGGAGTGAGTGGTTGTTCGTCTATGTGTGGCCATGTGATGGACTGGCGACTTGTCCAGGGTGTACACCGCCTTTCGCCTGATGTCAGCTGGGATTGGCTCCAGCCCCCCATGACGATGGATGGTTACATGAATGTAATTGTGTCACAGGAATAACATGTAAAGGCACACCTGATCAGTTTGATTTTAAATGTTATAAGGTTTCTGCCACATAATGACTTTTTTAGGGAGACTTTTTTAGAGTTTATATATTGTACTTGAATCAGGATTTGTTGGACTTGTTGGTCTTGATTAGGACGTGACCTGGGACTTGTTGGTCTTGAGCAGTGGCAGCTGGCCAATAGAGGGCGCTAGGGCGCCGCTCTCCCTGGTGGTGAAAACGTTTTATATACAGTCTCTGGGTGGAAAGTGCTTTGATTTTTCTTTTTAAAATAAAATTTTTTGACACAAACAGTAATTAAGTATATGTGTGTTTAAAATGCACAATAATGTGTAATATATAAAATATAGGCTAAATAATTATGAATTATTATTACACGGTGAAGCTAGCCATGCTAGGCAGAGTTAACGACAGCCTTGCGCAGCCATAATGAGACAATGAGACCGCATCCACTGACAACCCTGGCGTTTT
This sequence comes from Micropterus dolomieu, assembly GCF_021292245.1. Classification (NCBI taxonomy): domain Eukaryota; kingdom Metazoa; phylum Chordata; class Actinopteri; order Centrarchiformes; family Centrarchidae; genus Micropterus; species Micropterus dolomieu. The sequence goes on along the minus strand of NC_060168.1, from coordinate 3,499,781 downwards.
CAGTAGATCTTGTTCGACCGCTGGACAGTGTGTTGGAGGAGCACCTTAAGACAGCTACTGTTTTCAAAGGCACCTCAAAGACAAAATGAACATTTGGACTGCATGCTTTCATTTCTTACAGATTACATTCTGAGGGAAGTAAAAAATGCAGAATATCTTGCTATTCAGGCAGATGAGACAACTGACATTTCCACCCACTGCCAGTTGGTGCTCGTGCTAAAGTACATCAACAAGGAGAACAACAGCTGTTGGCTACAGAGGTAAGCTGTATAGTTTATAGGCAGCTCTGAAGTGTTAAGATGTGGCTATTTCCAGTGGTGGACAGTAACTTCAGTAGGCCTACTGTACTGAAGTACAAATTAGAGGTAGCCTATTTGTACTTCTATCTCTGTTTATGTTCACTGTTTATGTTTTTGTATATTAATATAATATTGGCATTAAATCATTTCTGACTATTTCACAGAGCCCTGGTATCCTGCAGTTTGTGTTAATTGTATTGGGACGGTTACTGAACTTTTACCTTTCACCAGCCGCCACTGGTCTTGAGTACCTGGACTTGACGCGGGACTTGTTGGACATGAATGTTGACTTTGACGGTGAACATGTTGCTCTTGACTTGGGACCTGTCAGTGTTAACATGGGACTTGGTCTTCAATAGGCACTTGACTCTGAACTTGTTGGTCTTGACTATGGACTTGACTCATGACTTGTTGGCAGAGGCATAGCACTAGGGGGGGGGAAGGGACTGAGCGTACAGAGATACTAGAACGAATAGGAGGGATGAAGTGAGGGAACCTTAGAGATTGCTTATGTACAAGTTCCAGATTTTTGTATGACGTCCCTGCTTATTAGTCTTGATGTGGGACTTGACTTGGGAGTTGTCTGTATTGCCTTAAATGGCTGTATTGACGCAGCCATTTAAGGCACCCTCGTGGGACAGCACTACTCACCCCTTCATGATGTCTTGGAATCTTTTAAGAGTCTCTCTGACAGTGTGATCCAAATCAGCAACCAAGTGGACCTCATTTACACCCACCTCTCCCTTACTTCACTTTACCCTCTTGCTCCCAGACTATATTCTCTTCCTGTGGTTACTGAAAAGAGACTTGCACACTTTACCTTACCTATACATATGTAACACATATATACTGTTTATATAGATCAGTGGTTTTCAAACTTTTTCACATCAAGGACCCCCTAAACTGATACAAATTAGACCACAGACCATTTGATAAGATTTTGTCCCCCATCTAATAGGATTTTTGCTTTTAGATGTTTCATTACAGAAAATGTATGAAACTTAATGACCTGTCTCTGCGTGTGTCAACACTTCTGCACAGTACTGTATGAAACAATTGCACTTCTGCTGGAAGTAAGGCAGAAGCATCTGCATCTCCTGATTTTGTATTTAGTATTTTAAATGATAGTCAACAATGACTGACATTTTTTTACTTAGTTGTGGGTTGTGGGTGTGTCTGCTGCACATGCTTATGCTTACACATCTTGCCTTTATTAGGCAACGACAGCTGAGGAGAGACAGAGGGGATGACATGCAGCAAGCAGCCAGTTAAGGAATCAAAACCAGACCACTGTGATAAGGAATCAGACTCAATACATGAGTGCGCACACTCTACCAGCCGAGCTACCAGGGCACCCTGTAGACATAACCAAGATGTTTTAGCTGCTTTATCTAAACCGGTACCTGACTTTTCTGATTATATTTAACAATTGCATTTTACATACAGTTTCTGTTAATCCCTTCAAGGTGGAGGAACATTATAGATTTTAAAAACATATGATAAAAACAAGATGTTCAACAGTTATGTACAAAAATATAGCATTTGCCCGTCTCAAACTGATGCAACCCCTGCTCAGTGTGAATGTTTCCCTTGGTGTGCATTTACACAGAGCTAGCTGCCAAGCATCTCCATGAAATCTGCTCCCCGGTGTGAGCCGGGTGTTTTCTCAATATCAGATGGTTGGAGGGCCCTGGGCTTGGCATTATAGGGGGCATCACTGCTATCTCTGGAACTGATTTTATTGAATTGTTTACCCTGAGCGAGAGAGGAGGTGGAGGGAGGGATGACTGTGTGGGTGTTTGATGCCCTCCATCTTTCTCTGTCAGCGTGGCTTCTCCGCTGTATCTAATCCTGTCAGGGCACCAGCTGCTCCCAGAACGGCATCTCCTAAGGCACAAGACACTTCCTCTCAGAACAAACCCCGACCCACCCAACCATCCACCCAGCCTGCTCTGTAGTGGGTGCCCCCTGGGCCAGGCTGTGGTCGGTGAAACCAAGTTCACACTGTTGGAATGATTGCAGTGACAGCTGTGTTTTTCTGCTTGTCTGCAGGGACTCGCTCTTATCTGGTCTGCTTTACTGAACCACCACCACTGGAGCTCTGACAGGCTGACAGTGAAACAGGCTGATCAACTGATTGATTGACTGGACAAATCATGAGGCATCATCAAGAGACTCAGAATACGTCATACGGTATTCAGAGTATGTGTCTAATTCTGTACAGTGTCTGAGGCTGTGTATTGGAATAAAAAAGTAGTATCCCCAGGTCACTTGACACACATCTGCCACTAGAATAGTTCATTGTTTTTGTAACCATGATAAAAATATATGGTTTAAAGAAATATACAGAACATTTTGAGTTATGTATTTTTGACGGATCAATAAATTGTACTTTGGTGGTAGCTTTCAATATAGATTTGCTTTGTAATAAGTATTTTGCTGATATTGCAGCCCTCTTGCACCTCAAAGAGGGAAAGTCAGATAAAAAAAGCCACAAATAAAAAAAGCCACAAATCAAAAAAGCGAAACCAAAAGATGAACCAGTTAATGAGAAGCAGCAACCAACTAAGCCTGTTTCTGTAGCAAGAAGAGCTAAAGGACAAACAAGATGGAAAAAAGACAACACAACAGGTGATAGTCCCACTTTAAACCAGGAACTGTTCCTATTGTGGGACAAACAGGAATGGATGATAGTAAAGGTCCCAACCCAAAGCATAAAGCAAAAAACAAAGCATCATTAAAAGGACACAGAACTGTACAAACAAGGAAACTGCCTAAAGGTCTAGTGGGAAGTACAAGCACTGCTAAGGTTAAAGTTATTGGAGTTGACTCCAACGTATTGCTTGATACAGGCTCAAAGGTTACAACTGTGTCTCAAACCTTCTGTAACCTGTATGAGACCATACAATCCACAAACTGGATATTGAGTGTGCAAATTGTTAGTGAGTTCCATATGCAGGTTATGAACAATAAAATGTGCAATTTTCAAAAGAGTTAATTGCTTCCAAACCTGAAGGTCAAACTCTCACCTTGATTGTCCCTTTCACCTTGATGGTCCCTTCCAACAGCAGCATATAAGTACTGATAGGAACTAACACTCTTAAGCCACTCTCCCTTCAGGCTAACCCACACTGCCACCCATCAGGTTATAAAAATGCAATAGCTCAGGCATAAACAAAACTCAGATGGTCGACACTGTGGCAGATGATATCTACCAGATGTCCTACCTGCTGGTCAGAAAGTTGTGCTGGAAGGTTTTGATGGGATGAACATTAAGAATTTGAGCAACCTACCGTTTCACACTTACCAGGTGGAATCTTCATTGACAGTTGTCTCATTACCCTTCCAAAATATTTTCCACACAAGATTTCTGTTGTATTAAGAAATAAAACCAGCTGTGATCTTCTCCTACCGACTATCTTTTTGCCAAGCTCACTGTTCCTCAAGAAATGATTCAAACTCAGAACACACCTGTCAGTCCGCAACAAGAAGCTAATTATTCATGCGAACCACAAACAGAAATCTGCTCTGCAGGCTACCCCGCACTGACCAAAGTAACCAAAACAGATGCCAAATACTACAATCCCAAGGAGAAAGATGGATGCCAACTTGTCAAAAGTCCTTTGAGCAAATCACTGGAAAGCTTACATCGTCCCGTGTCTTAGAGTTTGCAAACCTTTAGTTACCATATGACCTCCATAGGGATGCTAGTACAACCAGACTTGGAGAGGTATTGTACCAGGAGCAGGACGGAGTGTTGTCATTACTAACACAAGTAGAACTACTGTAATGCAGTGAAGCTTGATCCACGTCCCATAAACTGGGATTGTTAGCCTTAAAAAGGGCTATGTCACGTTTGATGACTACTTGCATAGAAACTCCTTCAAAGTAGTAACAGTTAAGTGTTCACAGCTGTCATTTGGGACTGACAATGGTCATCTTTTATATATAGCTCCCACTTGAGGTCCTGGGATGTGATAGTGCCCAGGAAAGAGTCCACAGTGGCGACTGCATAGTCACCCAGGATGATGGGGGAGGGTGGGGCTGTGCTCTTTCTGAAGTCCTCGACCATCTCCACAGTCTTCTGAGCGTTGAGCTCCAGACTGTTCTGGCTGCACCAGGTCACCAGATGGTCGATCTCCTACCTGTAGGCGGACTCATCCCCACCAGAGATGAGCCCAATGAGGGTGGTGTCATCCGCAAACTTCAGGAGCTTGACGGATTGGTGACTGGAGGTGCAGCTGTTGGTGTACAGGGAGAAGAGCAGAGGGGAAAGAACGCAGCCCTGAGGGTAACCGGTGCTGATGGTCCTGGAGTCAGAGACATGTTTTCCCAGTTTAACATGCTGCTTCCTGTCCATCAAGTCTGGAATCCACCTGCAGGTGGAGTCAGGCTCGCTCAGCTGGGAGAGCTTGTCCTGCAGCAGGGCCGGGATGATGGTGTTGAAAGCAGAGCTGAAGTCCAAAAACAGGATCCTGGCGTAGGTTCCTGGGGAGTCCAGGTGGTGGAGGATGTAGTGAAGGGCCATGTTTACTGCGTCGTCTACAGACCTGTTGGTTCTGTAGGCGAACTGCAGGGGGTCCAGGAGTGGGTCTGTGATGGATTTTAGGTGGAACTACACAAGGTGTTCAAATGACTTCATAACCACAGAGGTCAGGGCGACGGGTCTGTAATCGTTTAGTCCAGTGATCCTTGGTTTTTTGGGGACAGGGATGATGGTGGAGGCTTTGAAGCAGCCTGGCACATGTCATGTCTCCAGTGCCACCAAGAGAGAGAACACCAGAGACAGCTGATTGGCTGGGGAGACAGAGTCCGGCCTGCTGCTTTGTGAAGGAATCAAAGGGATGTGTCTTATCCACTGTAACATTGCCACCTCTCATAAGCTCACCTAATGAATCCATACCAGTAATGAAAAGAAATGTACAACTAACACTTAAAACAGTTCTTCTCAAGAGCAGATTAATACTGTAATAGCAGAAGATGATCAAGGACTACAAGAACTGAAGGAGAGGAGAATGAGACGTTCATCCCCCTCAACCAAGTTCATTTGGTTTAGATGCTTCCCACCTCGTGACCATGTTTGTATAGAAAGAACTGATGCGGAACAGGGACACTGTACGTAGGTCTAATAATGCCAGAGAAGTTTACCCTCCGTACATTCAGTCATGGTATCCTCTCCCATCACTTGGAGACTTGGCTATGAATAGCTATTTTACACTGATACCTGTCCAACAGAACTTTTTTTCCGTTGCTCTGGTTACTCTGCTTCCTTGATGGCTCCGTTGAGTTGTGGTTTCCCTCAAGGCTCTTCTACTTCTTCTTCTTTATGTCTTGACCCTCTTCTGCTCTCTATATACAGTATATGCTCCCTCTTGCCCAGTTATACATGCCGTTTAAACCCACAGGTCCTAACAGCCTAACAAATCTCACAGTCTGCCCCTCTGATATTAAATCCCGCATGTCCCAAAATCTCCTTAAATTTAACCATGATATGTCTGAGGTAATTTTGCTTGGTCCCCCCAAATTCCCCGGTTTGAAGAGCAGTGCCATCATCAGATCATTAGAGCTGGAGTGCACTGCTATAAAAGCTGGCTGGGGTTGCAACATACTCACCATAACACACTCTAGCAAAGTTGGTGGGGCTGTTGGCTCCCCCTTCAAATGCCAGTTTTCTTGTGATGGTTCAACTGAGCTCTAGGGACATGGTTAGGGTTTTCAAGGTTTCTGGTAAACTGATTCATCTGCTCTTGTTAATGTCTGAGAATTTCCTTTAGTTCACTTACTTCAGAGATTACAGAGGAGTTACTTGCCTTGTTATAGGTGGCCTCCCTGAGCAGTGTGCTAAAAACCAAATGGGACAGAATGACTTCTGCCCCTCCTACCACCCACAAAATAGAAAAGTGTGACTACACCCCTCTGCTCTTTACAGTACATCCTGCCAACAATGCCAAAATGTGGCTGAGAGATTTTTTATTTTATTATTTTACATATAACGTCCATCAAATAAGTAAACTGGACAATATTGCGGAAAGAAAAAAAGTAGCAAATGTTTTAAAACATGTAAAGTTTATGTATTATTCTATTACAAAATGATTTCAATATATAATTAAAATATTTTACTTCTGAAAGTGTCCAAAAAACTGTGATGGGCTGAGGCTGGTATATGAGGTGGCAGGCTATGTTAGATGTGTCTAGGGGTGTTATCCTATATTCACCTCATGTGCAGTCACAGCAATCAACACACACTCACACAGCAAGCAGGTAAACCACATGTGTTTGTGAAGGGAAGGGACCTCACCCAGATTATACAGCACGGCAATGAATGCTAAGCTTGTAATGTTTCTCTCTGGTCATTTCTGAGGCCATAGCTTGTAGGGGTGCTGTGTCTCTCATTATAATGAGAGGTGTTTCTAATATTCAGGCTCCTTCTTGTATGTATGGAGTGGACCACCGGGTCCAGGAAACTAAAGTATTTGAGTTCTATGGGGAGTACAATTGATGAAAGGACACCAACAGGCCTGATGAGCTTCATGGGGTTTACACTATCCCTGTAATTCTGGTTCTACCCCCAACTGTTGGGGGAGGAACGTTGGCCTATTATACCGTTGTGGCCACAGTTTGTGATCTCATGTGAAGCATTATGTTAATGGACAGTGCAACACAATTATTACATTATGGCGGAAATGGAAATTATTGTCACAGAAATGTTATGTTTTTTCAATTCCAAATCAAGTCTGAAAGCACTCAAGTCTCTCAATCATGTCAATGCAATTTTCAAGTCTTGTAAAGGAATTTTAAGTCAAGTCTCAAATCAGTTGAGACACGTCGGCCTCAAGTATCATGTCCAGTGTCATAGCCTGGCTCTTAGACTGCAAAAAATGGTACTTTACGGAGACACACGTAAAGCATCGGGCCCAGGTGTGTCCCATGCCGCTGAATAACCTCTGAATTGGTCTGCAGCCCTGGAGACAGAAAATATTGCAACAGCAGAGTGAACCAGGCAGAGTCACACCAGTTTCAAGTCAGTTGAGACAAGTCGAAGTGAAGTCTCAAATCATGTCAATTCAGATCAAGTATCAGATCAAGTCCCACGTCATTTAAAAGTCTTATAGGCTTGCTTAGGTGCACTTCGGGACGCCCACGCTCCCCCAAGTCATAGCCTGATAGTATGTGCTCACTTTGGTGCCTTAGCTGACTTAACTCCAAGTCTCAAGTCTAAAGCTCTGCAAGAAAGCAAGGACCAGGTCATCAAACCATTGTTCTACAGCAATACTAATGTCCAAAAACTCCACAGAGTACCTTAAAAGCACAACACGCAATGGTACAATAAAATAGTCATGGACTGGGGTTAACCAAGTATTTGTGCACATGAATTCAGCAAAACACGCAAGTGTTGTGTACCCCTGAATGAACAATGTAGACTATATATCACTGTGTCTGCCGCTGACTGTTGTTAGTGACAGCACAGATTGAGAATGGCATCGTGTTTGTCTTCCCTCCAACCGTACTCTGTTCCTGGATGCTGCTGGATGTCGCCTCTGTCACTCTGGCCACTTCGATCGCCATCGCTGCTGACACCTGTCAGTATACTATTTGAGACCCATCGGTTTCTTAACTTAGGAGTTCACAATCAATATGCTGCTGCTCCGGGGAAAAGGGCTGGGAGGGATCTTGGCTGATGTATTGCATTGGTATATAATGAATTTGTGTGCAATCTGAGAGAAAACTGTCTTGTTCCAATATTATCACACTACTTTATTCTATTTTAAAACAGAAGTTAAAAACGAAAAAACTACAAGTCACTCTGAAGATGAGTAGATAGAGGGAGGGCACGTGGGTGTGTATTATTAGTGTATTTTTACTCTGTTTGTGTCCTGTCTGAAGACAAATTCTCTTACATTTGAGTGTTCTCCATGCTCAGTTTAGAACTGTAAAATATTTCCCTCCTTTGTTATTCTCTTTTTTCCCTCTTGTCTTTCCTTCCCTCTGTTATTTTCTCTCTCTTGGCTCATTCTCTTTCTCACCCCCTCTCGCCCTCTTTCCGACCCCCTCCTAAAACTCAGATTAAAGGAATGATGCAAACTCCTTGTCTCTTTCTCATGCTTGATCCTTTCCGAGCGAGTTGACTTGCCAGCAGCCTCGGGAAGTCGAGAAAGCGTTTTTTATAGCCGATGTAAAAACAAGCACCACCACATGTGCTTTTAATATCCAAGTGCAAAACAAAATATGACATTAAGCTATGCATACATTGCATCCTGGAGTGTCACTGTTTGTCATTAAAGACATTCCACCAGTATGAGCTTTAAAGAAACCCAACATGTGTGCATTTCCTGCAGAACTCAAACCAGTGAAATGCTCCAAGCTGATTATGTCTTACATAAGCCATTTTTGTGTTTCTATAATAAACACCTGGCCTTTATGTTTTAATGATGTACACACACACACACACACACATAGTTCAAAAGTGTACACATTATATTACAAAAGGCATGCTGGCAAGCTGTTTGTGCCTTACCAATTTATCAGACAGATGAGGCATTAGACCTGTGTATGTTTGTGTGTGAGTGTGAGAGTGTATATCTGTGAGTGTGTGGGGACAGACGCTACAGACCAATTACAGAGGGAGCATGGCATGGCACTAAATGTCATTTGACATGGAGTGATGCGTAGAGGAGTATTGGAGGGATGAGACTGAGAGAGAAGTGAAACACAAGTTCTACAATTTACAACAAATCGACTCAAACACATCTTTCATGTAACTATTCCTAGCATATCTATAGTTATTTTACTCTTACAATTTATTATATTTTATATGCGACAGAAAAACGCAGGGGATCTCTGTCCCATAATATACAGGTGACCCTGTAGGCCTATCTAAAATGCACATTGTTTATGCTCAGGAAATGACGGCACCAGCACTGACTTAAAACTGGACAGCGAATACTTTGTAGTGTATTTTCTTTCCTTTGAAGAAATGTTGACACAATGAGTTGCCTATTTGTGTTTTCTATTCATATTCTCTCCTTTCAAACTGTTGAAACAACTGTTCAAGAAATAACTCAGTTGGTGTTTTCTGATCCGCCACGTAAATTTATGGTTTGGTAAACTTTAGACAACTAACTATTTGGTCAAGGTTAGTAGTGGTAATGGTTAAAAGAAAGTAACATTGGCTTGGAATACAGTATTAATGGGGAATGGGTTTTTTTTGCTTTCTAGAATTTAAGCAATGTCAGTCAGTCCACCACTTTTGGGAAGACTAATATATCTAAAACTAAATGACTGATTGACTACCATGACATTTTATGGTCCACAGTCAATGTATGGTAAGTTTGGTGATCCCCAGACTTTATATCTGGGTCCATCAGCAGGTTGACCTTTTCAGTTCATAGTGACATGTTTTCATGAAAGCCGTTTACCATGAACATTGGCTCCGAGGTTCAATCTCTCCGTTACTTTGGTTTATGACCAAGTAGTTATAAAACTACTGACATTGCCATCAGCCTCAGCTGTACTCTGTGTTTAGTGCACACATGCTAAACTAAGAGAGTGGACATGGGAAACATTATACCTGCCGAATATAAACATCTTAACCATGCTAGCTTGTTGACATAGTTCAAAACGCCACTGTGTCAAATCCATCCTCACAGAGCCGCAAAATACCACTTCTACTATGACGTCACATCACTATGTAAGAATGTTTTGCTTATGTAAACCAATGTTGATCTGCACACTGGCATCCTTGAAATGCTTGCTGAGGACAATTGAGGTTCATTTATGACAAAGAAAATCCACAGCAACGGAGAAAAGATAAGCTGGAGTATAGAGAGTCACAGACAGACAATGAGAGGCAGAGGGAGATACAGTCTGTTTGCAGGGTGAGCTCTGGCCTGCGGGTGGGTGGAGATTAAAAATTCCTCATCCTGAGCCTTCTATGATTTGGGGAGATTTAAGTATCAATTTGAGAGCCTTTAGATCAACTTTGGTACGCCTTTCAAATAGGGTTGGAGAAGAGATAACAGGAGGGAGATAGAGACGCTTCTAGAGAACTTCCACTTTGCATCAGATTTGGTTAAATCACACAAGGCAGGCAGAACGTTAGCAGAAAAGACAAGAAGAAGAAGAAAAACACAACAACAGAGGAGAGACAAGTGATTGAGGATGTGTCGGCATATTGTATGAAGATAATTCAGGGAAGTTTTGACACCTTGTTAGTGCAGATATTTCAGATCCTGCACATCTACATTTGTGGGTGGGCTCCTCTGATTTTAGTGTTCGACAGTTTTCCATCTATGTTAATTTAATTGTGATTTTTAGATTATTTGGCACATTTTTGATGTTTGGCACTGAAGGAAATATATTTCAAGCTCTTTGCTTGCAACAGTGACTTGTTTTACTGATGCATTCGATGCAGATAATAAATTGTGGCATTTGATCAGATGATTTAGTGTTGAATCTGAAACCTTACATTAGCTTTGCAATTTTCAAGACATTAAAGTTTTCTCAATCAGCATCTTATTTTGAATAAACATAGAGTCGAGTCCAACGTGAACACACGATATTTTGCCAAAGTTTATTTCATATGACATATTTCAGTCTGGGCTGTTTTGTCCAAGGTCTTCTCACTGGCTTAACGTGGGCAGAATTTAGTAGTACTTTGGGAATTGTTATCATAATGTGCATTATTTTAGATTTATATTAGATAAATTCCAGCAAAAGCAACAGGACACTGGCCACTTGGGATCAGTTGCCTAGATGTGAGTTTACAGGATTTAAAGTAGATGAACAAATAGTAAATGTGCAGTAGAATTTTGCACAGGCAAATCCAACTACATACCTGGTTACACTTGGCTATACATTAGCTTGCCAGGCTAATGCTAAACATTAGCTATGCTCTGTCTCTTCTATCTATATATTAATATTTACATATTTATAGACAATTGCCCACTTATGTATTGCTGTGTTATTTTATAGGTATGCACTTTATCTTTCATGTTTACATACTCACCTATTCAACTTTAAACAATTCTGTTTGCAGTTGAAAGAGCACGCGATCACTGCGGGTATATGTGGGCTTGCGCTGCGTTCTTCACTTGGCAGTTACCACAAGAACAAGTAAAACCACTTAGGAGCAGCCAACTCACTACTTTGTATTGTATTCTTTCAGAATGAATATATTATAAAATATGTCACCCCTTGAGTCAGCTTGTACTCTATGGTTTAAACATCTGCAATAAAATGTCTCAAAACCTGATATTTTGTGGGTCAAATATGTTAATGTACAGTACAGGCATTTGTAGCATTATCTAGGTGTTCAGTAATGTAAATGTAACAATGTAAATTAGTATGACAAAACATACTGCTCTTATGTTTGTGGAAGAAGAGCTTGCATTTGCCGTGCAGGGTTATGTCTATGTGTGAGTCATAGCCTGCGGTTCTTTGACAAGAATGGCAGTCAGCTTGACTTTAGGAAGGGATTTCTCCCCGCCAAAGGGCTCCACAGTCACAGCAGAGTTTACCACCTAAAGGCAATTTCACATCTCCTCATTTCTTTCTCCCGCCGTCATTTATTTTCTTTTCCTTTCCCTCTGTCTTTCAATCACTTCTTTCTCCCTCCCTCTCCCTCCTCTGCCTCTGTTGCTCTTCCTCCCCCCCTCTGTCCCTCTCTAATGAGGTACTATGGGGGCAAAGCATATGCTCAATTAGCAGTTGAAGCTCACAGAAGAGACACTAACAATTTTCTCTTTTCTCGTCTCTGCACATGTAGGCATGCACAAGACTCCAGATAAGCATTGCAGTCTTTCTGTATCCCAGCATAAAAATATGACATGAAGGTGTGTGTGTGTATTTAGGTGTGAATCACATAATATTACATTACACTACATTTATTTAGCTGATTTTTACCCAGCATATTGTAAGCTACTTACAATAAGTGCATTCAACCATGTGGACACATCACGAATCCTTCCTGATCTCCCAGTGTTTATTTATTCATTCAGTCTACTCATTTTGCTTAACTAACTCTCATGTCATTTCAGAACCTGCCACTCCCTCCTGCTCTCCATTAACCATTTCCCTCACCTGGCCTGTACAACCCTCTGCCTGATCCCTATCTGCTCAGTTTGCTTTTCTCTGACTAATGTAATCTTTTTTTTTTTTCTTTTTTTTTGCCTTACCGGAATAAAACTTTTTGGATATTTAGTTTATTGCTAATGAGTCATGCTTGTGAGTCCTTGCCTGTTCTGTGGCCATAAGATAGCTCTGTAAGTGTAAATGTACGATAATATAAAAATAACAAGAATCTTGCTAGGACATCAGCTTCATCAAAAATGCTGAACTGCTTCAAGTGATACATTTGGAAACACAGTGTAGTCTGAACAGATGAGTTTTTAGTCCATGTTGTGCATGCACCGTCATCTTGGTCAATTATTTGTATTTGTATCTTGTAGTATTTTCATTTTATGCTACTTTATGTTTGTAGCTCACTACATTTCAGAGGGAAATACAGGACTTTTGACTCCTCTACAAACAGCAGTAATTACTTTGTAGATTAAAACTTTACATTCCAAACTTATGATGCATTGGTTCAGATATAACAGCCTAACAGTTTATAAAGTTATTCAAATTAGCTCCCCCCTGATATACTAAACATTAAAAGGCTTCTTACATGTTTATGCATGAGTAGTAATAATCCAATATTAGAACATTGAGAGAGGCCTTTCTGAATTAATTTTACATTTCAGTCAATTTTGTTGACTTTTCTAAGTAAGTATTGAATGTATGACTTGTATTGTGTGTATTTTGTTACAAAGTATTATATAAAAAACGTATACCTAAATAAAAAACCTGAATATATCTTCCACCAGTGTTTCCTGTATTGAAATTCATATTTTTCTTTTTCCCCTTCCACAGAAATGCCATAGGTCAGGGTCAGCAGCAACACAGCAGCCCTTTAGCTAGCAAAAATCAGGATCTCATTGAAGGACAAGTTTTCAGACTCATAAGACCATTCTGATGTAAAAACTGCAATCACTGTAATATTTATGTACATACACGCATGCATACATATATACACCACATTAACGCATGTGTGCAAAGAGACAGAGAAGGAACATGGCGACAGATGGAAAGATAAACTGCTCACTATCAAATCCTAGATAAACAGTTAGCCAGTGTCCCCAGTTGAGGGGCAGGGGACCCATATGTGTAAGGGAGAGAGTATGGGGGTAGTAGTGGTTTGGGAGGGGTGGGAATAGCCATAAGGAACCACTTTAAACCTTCCTCCACCTCCTTGCCAACCTTCCTACATCCATTTACACTTTTATGAGGATCAGTGGTGATATTGTGGTGATATAACCATTGTGTGTGCAACAAAAGTTAACTTACTCTTTATTACAATTAATAACTTTACACACACCTGGAGGCTGGACACCCCCATTAAAGAGTAACTTAACATCCCCTGATCTTGTTTTTGCTGATTTCTTGTGGTTTAATGTCTTCCTCTGCTGCAGTGATACCAAGCGGGAAGCTTCCGTCCAGAAACCTGAGGAGAACGCAGAAGTCCCTTAAACCTGCCTTCTATTGAACGGCCAGCAGGGGACGACTCTTCTGGTTGCAAAAAGAAGTCTGGCTACATTAGAAATAATGGTAAAATGACCCTACTTCTCACCTGATTTATTACCTCAGTAAACACTTTCCTAGTTTATGGTCTCAGTCGCTAGTTTCAAGTCTTCTTCAAAACAGCATGATGTTCATTTAGTA
>NC_060168.1:3477960-3485704 GCF_021292245.1 Micropterus dolomieu | reverse complement strand
TCATTCCAGCATACTGTATCTGTTTCTGCTGGGGTTTCCCAAAGCAGTTTTTACAGGTATGCTGTCCCAAGTACTTAGTGCAGTCTCAGGCAGGATGGGCAGGTACATACAATTTCCACATACTCAGGACGCACTGAATGAAACAAACCAGTTTGCAGCGGCTGCTTTCCCTCTCAACTCCATGGCGGAAACCATTAAAACACGCAAAACCCTCATTTAAATACTTCCACCACCATTGTGTTTGCTCCTGTTGTCATCTACGCAGTAATTCTTAGTAAATCACCCATAACAGGTACTAACATTGCACGTGCAATATTTTAGAATGTACACGCAATTTAGTACTCTTTATTCGGGATGTTAGTAAATCGGGCCCATAGTGTGGTTCTCAATTGCCTTATTTATCGTTTCCTTCGTTTCCAGGAGCGATCTCTGAGGAGCTTCGAGAAAAAATGAGATCCAACAATGAAAATCCTTGGCTGGTCTCAAAGGCTTTGTTCAGGTTTCAGGCAAATCAGATTTGTTTCTCAAGTCAGATCTTTAGGAGGGACTGTACGAACAACACGTTCTCACCTCAGGGCATCAAATAGGCCTCCACTTTGAGAAAGCCTGACAAAGCGTTGGAAGCTTTTTTGACGTCCTGTGATGAGATCGGGCTCAGCATAATTACAGAATGCAGGTTATTTTTCATGTGCAGGTATTTGTTAAACAGGTAACAGCTACAGTGAGAAATCATGCTGCTCTGCAATGAGAACTGTGACTTTATTAGTGCCAACACTATATATAACACAACTCCATCAAAAGTCTCTACAGCTGTTAGAGCCGACTGACAGCTGATCCTGCTGTGATCAGCTGCCACCGCCATCAGAAACGGACGTCGCTTCACGTGACTTTTCGGAGGAAAGGACGTCTTGTGTCTCTAAAAACAAATTTGCATGTGTCTTCTCTCCTGGCATGGTTTCCTGGAAAAGACGCAAGTGAGGGAAACATTGATGCAATTAAGTGAACTGAGAAGCACCCATAAACACACAGAAAAGGGAGGGAGAGACAAGGAAAACACAGGGAAAGACTGGAGTCACAGCCAGAGCTGTGACACAGAGCATGAAGATATGGTTTAAAACTTCTACGAGTTACATTATAAAGAACATGCAGCATCTTGTGTAATTTTTATGTCAGTGTCTTCATTTTTGTGTGGCAATGCAGTCATAACATAGACACATTTTTATAGACCATGGCTTACTTTTATGGGCTGGAAGGAAATCTAAGATCAGCTGCTGAACACCAAATGCACTGACCAACCACAAACTTTTTTGAGTTTGGTATTAACTGGCTTTGCATAGCTGCATCCAGAAAATAGATAATGTCACACAGTCAAAATTGAAAAAAACTAACTTTAA
Source organism: Micropterus dolomieu (assembly GCF_021292245.1). Taxonomy (NCBI): domain Eukaryota; kingdom Metazoa; phylum Chordata; class Actinopteri; order Centrarchiformes; family Centrarchidae; genus Micropterus; species Micropterus dolomieu. Next base: position 3,484,310 of record NC_060168.1, on the reverse strand, counting down.
CATAATTTATTCCCAGAGACTGAAATTGAAGCATTATATCCTTAAGCAGTATTACAGTACTTGTCTTAAAAGGTGCTTCCACTTTTACAACGTTGGTGGGTTTCACCCCCCAAAGATTGTGGCCTTGAAAGCAAACTTGGATGTCGGATGTGAAAAAAAAAAAAACCCAGACAGTTTTGACAGCTGCTGGGATTACAGATGGCACTGTTCAACAGCCAACTCTGCTGACAAATGCTTTTTTATTTTATGACCGGTGATTGTAGCAAGATTTCCCTACAATAAAACAAAACCAATTTATCCCAATACAATATCAAGCTAATATTCGGCTACTTTGATGTATTTATAAGTATATTTTCTTCTGTTAAAAAGATTTACTGTCAAAAGCATCATAATGATATAAGTAAACAGCTACAAATGTAAAATAACCACTTGGTGCATGTATGTGTGGGTGAGCATGACAGAATGAGCGGCATAAGAGAGTGCGATAGTGGAAGAGGTTAAGTGAGAATTCAAGATGGTGGGCAGGGCAGTGAAAGTTAACAGGAAAGAGAAGCAAGATTGGGGAAGTGATTTACACACCTCTGACAACAAGTTATGGTACCATGCTCTCTTAGCATTTAAGGTGTGTGGCTGCATGTAAGGTGTGTATGTGGGTTAGTAAAAGGAAAAAAAGAAAATGACAGATAAAGCGAAGCAATAAAGATCCTAATCGCCGTGGCAAGACACAATAACTGTCTCTTTTATCACTCAGGAATCTGGTAGGTGAACGTAGATTCGCCAGCCATGGTACTGTTCTTTTAACTGATAAAGTGCTCTTCACGAGCGGTGGCAGAATCACAAGCAAAAGTCCAATACTGTGGGAAAACACAAATACTGTACATTATCGTGTTCAACACACAGAAACAAGCACCTAATTGAGGTATTTCAAAACAAACAGGAATCTGCGGTCAACTTTACAACAATAAAGCTTAAGTAAAAACTGTTTTTAACCTATCTTTGCCCAGGCAAAACATTTTAAGGACTTTTGAGTCCTTAATTGTTCATTTTACATACCAACTCTTGCACTAGCACTATCCCTAAAAGGCACTTTATTGAGTATGCAGATGATACTGCCTTGATGGGGAGGAGGAGCAGGGTCTAGTTCTTAATTACTTCCTGAACTGGTGTGAGAAGTCAAGCCTCCTCCTACACACCACCAAAATAAAAAGAAATGTCTATAGATTTCAGAATGATGCAATCATTTAACTCTACCTTTATCAATGGGGAGCCAACACAATGTGTTAAAAATTACAAATACCTTGGGGGTTGTGCTCGACCTTAAGCTATAGTGGGATCTGTGGTCTGACCTCATAAGCACTTTAAAGACACGTATAAGACATTTGCCTCTGCAGGCAAAGTGAGATCGCCGGTTGTACAACGATCTTTCTCAGGATCCACACATTTGGTTGAAACCCAATCTCACACTCAGGTGAGAGTCACAAAGCCATTTAATTGTTCACATTGTTTCTACATGTTGGACTTAGTTTCACTTAAGACACATTTCCTCATGTTTAATGGAAATTATGTCTGATATTGAAACTTTTCCTCTTTGAGAAAGAACCTTACAAGCTTAACAGCCTTAAATGTCAGTAAAAGCTACCTCAGGTGTTCATCTGGTCACTGCAGTTAATAAGCTCAGCAGCTCCCAGTTGTATCATTTTAACTGCCTTTTTATATTCTGATAATCAGGCTCTTTTGGCCTGGTTTCTACTTTTCTTCTTTTGAAAAGTTCAGAGGATCCATTTTAAACTTTCTCTGGTGTTGTGTTTTTGACTCGACCTCACCTCTGAACCCAGACCCAGCCTGACTGATTCAAATGCATAATGTATTCCTTTAGTTCAGGTGACATTATGTTACAGTGATTGACAGAGCCTCCTGCCAAACACACACACATACACAGCACAGACATGAGATCTGGATTGGTGTCCTGTTTTGCACCTCCACACCACTGCAGTCAGATTTTAAAAGTTGTTCACTTGTTCATTCTCAGTAGGCAGTGCTCATCAAAAATAATTTATACAAACTATGTTGTGTTTATATATATATATGCAGTAGATGCATAAACACAAAAGCTAATACTGCTTCACATGGGTGTTATTCAATATGACGAGGCCTTCCTCCTGTGACAGCGTTACCAACGTGAACCAAACGAAAAGTTCACAGAGCCACTGGTTAAAATACTGCACCAGGACAGAAGAGTGAGTGCATTGAGCCATTGAGTGGCTCAAATTGCCGATGCTGTGAAAAACTACAGTAGAGCTCCGGTGTCAGCAGTTTTATCACTGCTATTTCCGACAACAAGAGTATTTTCTCCGATAAGGCTTTGTGTCTCTGCTTGGTTCCCTTTCCCCACTGCGATGAACGGCGCTCCTCAAGGTCAACTCTGCCTACGGCTGGATCCAGGGCCCACACACACGCACGCATATGCACGCACACACAGTCATTCACATTCGTATATGCCCCCGTGCATTATTGTAGTTTAACATAATGACACAACAGCAGATCCTTTTGTGTTTTTATCATGTATAAACTGCTGTGTAAGTAATACAGAGGGCTGTATCTACTGTATGAACAGGGACCGGCAGCAACATCACCGCTTCCAAGTTGTACTGCAGTTCTGCGGCATATAAATAAAACACAAGCTCATCTTTCTCTGAGAGACTGGGGCCTCTGCAGACTTGGTCTCTGTCAAGGATCTAGGTAGAACTTGAGACTGGCGAGTTAGTAATTAATGTCTTCATTGAAGGAAAAGGCAGGTAAGGTGGGAGGGTGGCTGGCTGGTTGGAGAGGTCGGTTGATGTAATGGGGTAAATATCCAGACAATTTTGAAAGACGTCATTCTGCGTGCACACCGTTATTGTGCTAATTTGCTGGTGATATCAAGTTTGCACATGTTTTTACTCACGCAAACCTTTAGTAAATCAGGCACTAGACTTTGAGCGGAGCTGAAACGTGACACAGTGGCTCAACAATCAGGGGTAGACTGGATCTCAGCACTGGGTCTCCGCTAACAAAAAACAATGTGGCATGTGCTTCATGGTGAATAAGGATTGGTGTGATAGTATTAAAAATAAAATACTATCCTGTTCCAAAATGTTTAACAATCACACGCAGACCGCACTTTCTACCTAAAAATATTGACATTGGCAAGTACAGAAGCTGCCCTGTCGCTTTCCACTTCTGGCACAAGAGGTCAGGCCAATCAGAAGCCACCGTGCAGACTGCTCTGCATGAAGCAGTCTGGAGCACGTTCCAGGACACCTTTGTTGACGTTATAGAGGACATCAATGGATGCACTGGGTCTGTGGCAGATTCAATTTGTTCAACAACAAAAGCAACCCAGAACTACAGTTAAATCATTCCACGACCAGAAACCATCCAGAATGCTATAAACACACACATTACAGGCTAGAGCTTAGAGCTGCAGCCTGGCACCATGGACGATAATAAATCAGTATGGATAAGAGTAAGAAAGGCAAAAAGGGAGTATGGGAAGAAGGTGGAACTACATTTCCAGGAGGGCAATCCCAGAAGCCCATGTGACAGTTATATGGAGATAATTTTGTTTTAAATATTATTTGTGTGAAGATCAGATCAGCTATTAACACACGGATTGTGTGTTAATATGTATTCAAACTCACAAACACAAAAAGAGGATTTGTAAACTGTTTTGCAAATACACAAACTACTGGCTACTGGCTTTAAATCGAGCATGTCGACAGTTTTTCTACTAGGCCTACTGCTCCAACTTTCCAACGTTGTTTGCAAACCAATAAATCACAATCAACAGTCAGATAGCCACACAAGTCTCGCCGATGTTCACCTGAGATCGTACGTTGGCATTAAATATAGGCTATAGCTGGGAAACAGCAGCCAGCGTACAGCGGCAAACAGCTGATGGAGTTATGCTAAATACTGGGTCCGGAGTTGTTGTTTTAAAGGCAGGGTAGGCAAGTTGCTTCTGAAACACTTTTGGTCATATTTGTTGAAACTTTATACACCAAAGCATATTAAAAAGTTAGGTGCTCTGAATAAGAGAGTATAAAAATCTGTCTGTGGTCCCCTCAGCGCTGCAGTAAACACAGCCACTCGTTTAATTCGGACCGAATGCAATGATTGGCTGGCTGACTGTCACTCTCCCTCGCTGCCATGGCTACCAGCCGTGCTGCTACAGGAGCTGCCCCCGTGCGCGCACCCGCTCAGCGCTCAGACCTGACGACGAGCGCAGCGGTCAGACCGGAGGTAACATCTGCGTGGCTTTTCAACGATAGTGACAACTGAGGAACACCGAGGGGCTGAAAAGTTACACCGTGGTGGCTTTATTTCTGCTGGACAGGTAACGGTAGCTCCGAGTGCAGGCTGGAGTAGGAACCAGAGTAGAGACCATGAATTATATCTAGCTGTAGGTGAGCTGCTAATAGTAGGTAAGACAGTGCAGGTGTAGACTGCGCCGGTTCAGTTATTCACCACCTAGGTTTATTATACTATCTTTCCACCTTGTATCTAATCTGTTTGTGTAATTATCTTGTGTCCGCAGGTGTTGTTTGACTGGATGTTACTCTTTTACAAATGATGTAGCTGTGTGTTTGTAGTTATGAGAAAGACATTTCAACGTTGATGGCTAAAGGTCCCCAAGTATCTGTGTTTCTGTTATAAAAGCTAGCTGTAATATAGTATAATGTTGTGTGAAAACCTTTTACTGTAACTGCTGTTATGCCTTTACTTATTTTACCAGAAGTAAAAAAAATCTTGTGTGTTTTATTTCTACTGCTCCCTCGGGTCACCTGCAGTCTTCCAACACCCTGTGCTTCTCACCAGTATACACTGATCGGACCACGCTGGCTGGCCTGGATTACAACCACCGTGTCCACAGTCAGCCAGGAGAAAAGCTGATGACACAGTTCAGTATGTTGCATTATGAGTGCTCTTGTGCATTTTACTAATACATTTATAAGTGATGAGTCAAAAACTATTAAACAGTATGAGGAATACAGATAGATGGTGCTGATTTATTGTTATTGATTGCATTTTATGTGGAAATGTGGTGGTGGTGATGCCTTTGGTGTGGGAGACCTGGGTTCGATTCCCACTGTGAGACATCCACCATTGTGTCCCTGAGCAAGACACTTAACCCCTAGTTGCTCCAGAGGCGTGCGACCTCTGACATGTATAGCAATTGGAAGTTGCTTTAGATAAAAGCATCAGATAAATGAATAAATGGAAATAGTTTACTAATTACTCTGTAAGAGAACAATGTCAGGTGTTAGAAACTTTTCACTAAGCTGATCCTCCTTTCTGTGTTATCAGGTACAGCAAGGTGTACAACAAAAAGTCCAGGAAGTGGAGCTTGTACTCATTGAAGGTGGAGAAGGACTACAGTTACATCGCAGACCTCCAGAGTGCCATCCTCCTCCTCCTCCTCCTCCTCCGGTTGTCTACTACTGAGGAGATGCCTAGAAGCAGAACCAGGTGTCCCTGCCCCAACTGTGTTGCTAGATACAGCAAAATATAAAACAAAAAGTAATATATAGTTGGTTTTTGAAATGTGGTAATCATGTCAGAGAGGTGACTGTGATATATTTAATCATCTCCACAGCAGCGATATGATGCTACATGCAAAGTCTGAACTGTCTTCATAATCAGTCAGGACACCTCCGGACACATCTTGTCTCTTCCTGTATATACTTATTTTTATTGATGTTTTAAAAATGATCTATTTGTGATATAGGTTGTAGTTTTAGTGGTATATAATAAACAAGTGTTATACCACATTTGGATGTCATTATTTGAGACATAAGACATAAATGTAGCTTGTTTATACTGCAAGTGTAAAGAAAAGGCATTTATCATTTCCAATGTTTTATTTAAAAAAGAATGAAAATATTCTCCAGAACAGGAAAAAATATCTTTGTATTTTCTCTACCCTCCTGCGCATAAAACAAAAACAATGTACAGGTATTCATCCACACAGTGGAGGGAATTATTTGTGTAGCAGTTAGTGACATTACATCTTCCACCCTGCTAGGATTAAAACTCTGTATTGTCCTGGTGGATCAGGAGAACAGTTGCATATCTTCCAGAAACAGAAACTCAGTATCACGACTCTGTGTCTAAGTGCTCCACACTGCCACACTACAAACTGTCTGTCTGCTGCCTGACTGAACTGTCTGTTACTCTGTCCTGGGTCTGGAAGATCAGCCATGTGTGGTGCATGGAAACACAGTAGTCTGGATGTTGTCCACAGTCCTCAGATTCTGGCCTGTAAAGGAATATATAGTTGTTAGAACCCCAAATTGGAAAGATCGGTGTAA
>NC_060168.1:3377717-3477940 GCF_021292245.1 Micropterus dolomieu | reverse complement strand
GTGCAGCTCATCCAGGATGGCACATCAATGCGAGCTGTGGCAAGAAGGTTTGCTGTGTCTGTCAGCGTAGTGTCCAGAGCACGGAGGCGCTACCAGGAGACAGGCCAGTACATCAGGAGACGTGGAGGAGGCCGTAGGAGGGCAACAACCCGGCAGCAGGACCGCTACCTCCGCCTTTGTGCAAGGAGGAGCAGGAGGAGCGCTGCCAGAGCCCTGCAAAATGACCTCCAGCAGGCCACAAATGTGCATGTGTCTGCTCAAACGGTCAGAAACAGACTCCATGAGGGTGGTATGAGGGCCCGACGTCCACAGGTGGGGGTTGTGCTTACAGCCCAACACCGTGCAGGACGTTTGCCATTTGCCAGAGAACACCGAGATTGGCAAATTTGCCACTGGCACCCTGTGCTCTTCACAGATGAAAGCAGGTTCACACTGAGCATGTGACAGACGTGACAGAGTCTGGAGACGGCGTGGAGAACGTTCTGCTGCCTGCAACATCCCCCAGCATGACCGGTTTGGCGGTGGGTCAGTAATGGTGTGGGGTGGCATTTCTTTGGGGGGCCGCACAGGCCTCCATGTGCTCACCAGAGGTAGCCTGACTGCCATTAGGTACCGAGATGAGATCCTCAGACCCCTTGTGAGACCATATGCTGGTGCGATTATCCCAGGAGCCTCATTTTGACTTGTTTTAAGGACATAACCTCAAAGTTGGATCGGCCTGTAGTGTGGTTTTCCACTTTGATTTTGGGTGTGACTCCAAATCCAGACCTCCATGGGTTGATAAATTTGATTTTCATTGATAATTTTTGTGTGATGTTGTTGTCAGCACATTCAACTATGTAAAGAAAGTATTTAAGTAGTAGTTGAGTATTGAGATTATTTCATTCATTCAGATCTAGGATGTGTTATTTTAGTGTTCCCTTTATTTTTTTGAGCATTGTATTTTGCCGTTAAAGTCTTAATTAACAACCAACTTAAAATATATCACAGTGTTTTATGGTTTAACAGATTTTGTCTAGTTAGCTTGTCACTGATTTTATCTGTCTGCTGTTTGGTGCTGGGCAGGTAATGTGTGCAGTGGGTTCATCAGATTTTTTTTTTTTTTTTTACTGAAAACAGCTGGCTTCTGCTGCTGTTCCTGATAGTAAATCACGAGATATGCAACAGTTTAATGTGTGTGGATAGTATTATATGGGATACTGGGCTTACTTGTCATTGTGCTGCTGCAGCCTTCACATTACTATGAGCTGATTGTGATAACTGAAAGGACCTGGGCCCAGTGTCTTGTAACCTGTTGTCTCATTTTGCAGGAGGCTGATGTGGAGGCCAGGTCAGACCTCCCTGCAGGCCGGCTCCCTGGTTTCCCCTTTTGTTTGGTTTTCTTTGGTTGGACTATTGCTTTGTGGTATTTATCTTGTTTTTGCATATGCACCTTTACATTCATGCAACCATCATCCTGCACAGACACTACTGAAACTACAGACTACATACCTCATACTTTAATTATGTTAATTCGAAATAACTATTAATTTGGCTTATTTTTGTTAAATAAACATATGTTAACCGTTTACCATGGTGTGTCTCCCTTTTGTTGTGGCCTTTTGAGCCAGATCATAATATCATCAATAGATATGTAAAAATAATCAAAAGTAACTAAGTAAAATAAATAGTAACTGTAAAAAATTTAATAGACAAATCATAAGAATAAACAGTCTAATCTAAATAATTTCACGAATGTCTTTTACCAGTTGGTTTGTCAGTACATGTTTGACCGCAAGGGTCGCTTTCTGGATGTCCATGTGGGCTTCCTTGACTGTGCACGATGCCAGGTTCCCAGGTACAACCTCTTCCATGTGCACCAGCCTCCAGGATAGAAGGTGAGCACACGACTCTGCCTCTCTTCTTTCTCCTCCCCTGGTTCCATGCTAATGCAACAATTCCATGTTGGTGGTTGATTTATTTTGTCTTGAGTGTGTGTGGCCTATCCAGCTCCACTTCCTTGTCCTAATTTGAAGTTGAACGGGTTCTTGCCTGATGCGCTCCCACAGGTTGGTGATGGTGTCTCGCAGGTTAGCAGGCCTATCAAGCTGTACAAGTCAAACAATAAAGAGACGTTTGTTATGAACAAGAACCCCGTGTTTAATAGGAGTGCTTACACAACGTTTTGCACATTTCAATGTCTGTATAACTTTGGGCTTTTTCTATCCCAAAAACGTTACTTTAGTAGAGCCAACTTTTACTTAAAAGTGACCACGCCGGTCGAAGCCTTGATGCTTCGATGGGCGGAGCCTGATTCGACTGTCAATCTCACAGTCGAAGCTTTGCAGCGAAACAAGGATCATTTTGGCGATATGGGGGTGCTCAACGTATAATTTTACGTAGAACTACCAGTTTTCTCCCAATAACTTAATTTACTGCTTATTACAATATCCATTTCAACGTTTAAAGCTGTAAAAAAATTAGAAAAGAAAAAAGCTTTCAATAAAGGTTTTTAAAGTGCGTTAATAAATCCAAAAGTATAACCCTAACCCTGGGTCAACAGTGCGCACGTGTAGGCGTAGCGTGTGTGTGTGAAATGGCAGAAGAGGAACACTTGCTGAAGAGACGGAGCCCCAGCTTCACTGGTGTTGTGCCGAGTTGTCCGCACCACGCGGGACTCGGATAATTTATAACCGTTGATGAACCACACAAAGATTATTTTATCCTTTTTAAATAGCCGGCTACTTGAAATGGACCCGAGATAGCTGTCAGCAGCACGGCATGCACACAAAACTCTGCGAGAGAGAGAGAGAAAGAGAGAGAGAAAAGGGTCATTAATAAGCCTCAGTTTAGCTGGAAATGCACAGTGTAAATTGAATGAATAGAGAGCTCTGCAGCTTTTCAAGATTAAAGCGCAGCCACCATGGGTCCCCCCCCTCTACTGACTCACAATCGCCGTGCACAGAAACACAGTCGGGGACAGGCCTGAAAGTGACTGAAGGTACAGGACAGGGTCACATTAGATAATAATGCAGGACCTGCCAGTTCATTTTATTTTAATGTTACACGTTCTTAAATAAATGATCAATTAATCAAATTACCAAAGCCCAAATTCCATGAGTGAACCTGGAGGTTTCAGAGGTCTGGGAGGTCACCCGCTTTGTCCAGAAATTCTACTTTTTCTAGAACCCATGCGATTCTGTTACATTCAGTAATATCTTTTCAATCTAGATTCAGTAGATATTCTTAAAGATTTGATGGTAAATTATATTGGATTCAGGGACTATAATCCACAGCTGATGATTTGGTGAGGTAAAACAGAAGTCTAGTGTAAATGTGGATATGCTTATTCTGGCATTCACACATACAGACTTTCTATATTCTTTACCCAGATTTCAAATTGATTGAGGTGAACTGTGTATTAGTGACGGTCATTCTGTGGAGCCTTGTAATTCGTCACAGAAATCACCCTTCATGCAAGATTAATTTCCCTCTGAAGACCCGTGCTGTGAAAGGTTATAAATTGACTTTAATATTAACCATAAGGATACGAAACTCATTCTGGCTGGTACATTTTCCCATTTTTCCCCCTTTCACCCTCCCTCTTTCTTCTTTGTCTCTCGCCCGCTCTCCCTTCTCCAAGCATGCATCACAGGCGTGCAGGCGTTCTTGTAATAGAATGTGATAACAAATCCAAATTATACTGCAGAAAAGTGCTTTCATTTGTCTAACAGTCGCTGAGCGGGAGCGCCAAAATGGAGCTTTAGTAAAAGTAAAGACCTTTTTTTTGCTTAGTGTGTATGTGTGTGTGAAAAATAGATCATTGTGAAATTCCATGTGTTGCATTTTCCCTCCTAGTAGATTTATAATTTTGTGTCCCCTCTGTCAGCCATTATTACCTCAAACAAAGACAAAGGAGAATGCATAAGAATGACAAGGGTTTTCTTTGCTGTCTGTTCCCGCTCTACGTGGGGTGGACGTCTATGCTTCTCTGAGCTTCTGAATGACTTATGCTTGGAGTAAATACAGAGCTTTGTTTTGGATTTTTTGAAGTCTCTTGACAGAGCACATCAGCCGACTGGAACTCCAAATCCCTCGCTGTGTGTGAAAAATGATTAGAGAAAATGTACTTACATTGCATTTCATCACTAATGCTCTCTGTGTGCACTTGGCTGAGGTCTCGTAGTCAAAGCCAGAAAAATACCTGGAGTCTCTCCTTGAGCAGATACACAAAAACATGCAGACAAATTCAAGGCAGAGCCAGGATGGTGAAGTGGGCGTAAACTTGTTGAGGGTCACAAAGTGTGTGGAATCTGAGTGTGGATTAAAGTAGTCAGAAGATTCAAAGGTGTGGAGCTTATCACTCTTTCTTTGGCAGCAAAATGCTTGCACGAACATCCAATTAGCGTGTCAACATTAAAGAGCCATTGCAGCTCATTTGACTGGCAAAGCGTTTTTTCTTTTCTGCTCTCATTTGTCAGGTTGATGGGAACACAAGAAGAGGGCATTGCTGCCGTTCACCCAGAACCACTCTTACTGGCTCGTTGGCATGACAATAGCAAGTGTCAGACTGCCTGGATTAACAAATGAATCACACTACTGGGCAGGGGCGTTTCTAGGATCTTGAAACATTGGGGGCTTAGCCCAGCCTGCAGAATCTTTCATGTTTTCACCTGTTTTCATCCACCACCCTACCGCTGCTGCTTAATCAAAGTAAGTCTTTAAAGCAATAAAGCAACAGTAAATGACCCTGCAAACTGAACCATATACCTTCTTTAGCTACATTACATTTTAATTATTAAATATCATAGGCCATATAAATACACTGATAATATTAGGGGGGGGGGGGGGGCTTTAAACACTTAATTTCCTGCATTCTGCACCAATTCATTGAGGAAATGTCTTAATTTATATAAAAAGAAACACAAAATTCAGGGGATAATTCAGAATGAAAAAACATAGTGTAATATAATGTAGTAAGGCTCTCAGGCATTCTGTAGTGGATCAGATCTGTTTCTCCTGTAGAGCAATTTTTCTCATTTAATTTCATCCCAAACACACATGTAGGCGTGACTGAAGTAACATCTTTAAATGTGCATGTGACACATATTCACGTCAATAATTAATTAATTAATTAATTTTACTAACTTTATTAACTCCTGTTATTCAGCAGATTCAGCAGGTCATGTTCAAAACTCTCTCCATATTCAAAATCTCTCCCACATATCTGTGTTCTCTGACATTTGCAGAATTATATTTTGAGACAAAAGCCATAATATTACGAGAATAAAATGGCAATCTAATGAGAAAGAAGTCATAAGATTTTAACAAAATCTACCTACCCCTCTGCTGTGCATTACCCTGCGTTATTGCTCTGCTGATATGGTTGTAGGCTTCTCCCTTTAGACCGTCTGACAGACACAGAGCCCGTCTGGGACTGTACTGGATGACATGAGCACACTGCTCTTCATCAGAGGTGGAAAACCGAAAACTGAAAACACAAATGTTATCTTCACCACCTCTGATAAAGTCCAGCTAACAGCCACTTCAGAGGGAAACATGCTGGAGCAGAGAGACAGTCCAAACAGACCAAAGGTGTCTCTGAGCGAGGGGGACAGACAGCAGGACACAGAGCGACATGATGATCATGAGGATAATTGCATATTAACGGAAAATATTTCTGACATTGTCGAGTTACATTCGGGGCTACAGTCAAAACATCCGGGCCTGGAAAAAAATGACCTGGTGACACCGATGCTACTGGGTCAGGGTGCAGTTAGCTTAGCTCTGCATAAAAACAGAAAGCAGGGGAAAACAGGACCGAAAGTTCAAAAATACACCTACCAACACCTCTCAATCTCAGCATTGTGTAACTTGTTCATTTAACCCTTTAAAACCTACAGGAGCGCCTGCGCTGTTTAAGAGTCAATAGAATGGTAACCACGTGGGTTGCAACAATATTTCTTTTTGCATAGGAATTCGGAGACGTTACACGTTCGTATCAAGTCCAGCATGGTCCTGTTGCGTTTCACCCTAGCGTTTTCACCCTGTAATGAGTCTTCACAAATTACATAATATTCGCTTTGGAGTTGGAGAATAAACGAAACAAACATAGAACTAACCTAACTGCACGGAGCGCTATTTTACTCTTTGTCTTTACAATATTGTTTTTGCCTCAAAAGCATCTAACTTACTCACCATTTTACTACTTCTTTGTTTCAGGCTTGTGGGAAATGCACACCATTCCTGTGTGAAGCATGCCAAGTGCCCCTCTGTGTTATTCTGGACAGAGACTGTCACAAGTATTTTCACAGCTAGGGTGGCCTGTGTATATGTAGTGGTGCCTTTCTGTTTAGTTCTGATGATGTACATTTTTTTTTATTTACACAAGACATGGTCTTTGTTTTTTTTCACCATTTAATTGTTTAGTCAACATTGCTCTCAAAAGCAATATGTTATCTTTTTGATTATACAAATTTAAAGGCACTCTATTCATGTGTAAGGCACCCTCACCTGTCAAGTTTTATCACAGTCTTTTGCATGTTCAGTTCCTATAATGTACAGTTTTAACCCCTTAATTGTAGAGTATAGTGTATAATTGAATATATAGAGTATTGTAATTGAATATTTGATAAGGTCTTCTGTTTTTTACCACTTAATTGTGTAATCAACATTGCTCTCAAAAGAAATGTATCTGTTTCACTACACAGCTAAAAAGGCGTTAATTGCACTGTTTATAAAAATGAATGTATCTTACAAACTAATTTATGTACATAGTTCAGTGTTTTATGGAGGTTTTTTACACTGACAAGTTTGAGGTTGGCATTTGTTATATTTATGTATTTTAAAAAATGTGAACGATTAGAAACGATTAGAATTTTTTTGGGTGTTTATTGCAATTTTCAGCTATTTATTGATTTATTAGTAATTTATTACATACATAGCTTTCAAATTGGGGTTGTAAAAATACACCTACCAACGCCTCTCAATCTCAGCATTGTGTATCTTATTCATTTAATCTGTACACAAACAGAAATGTACAAATAAAAATTTGTAGTTTTACAAGAAGTAAAACCTACTAAAGCCAGGTGCAGTGACTTTCTGTACATTTGTTTTCACTGTGAAGTTGCCAATCCTATGTTCTATTCGACGCTCTACCGTTCTACCATTAAACAGCATCACTCCTGATAAAGTTTCAGAATTGTGGTAAATTTTTTGTATAAGCCCCTTATATCAAGGTGGGTGAACTCACCTTATCCAGAACCACTATAATTTTCTTGGTTTTAGCAGGTTAGCTGAGAAATGAAACACTGGCTTTCAGTGAGTAGAAATATTCTCAACACTTTCAGCGCACTTTCATCCTCTCATATTAATTGAAAACCCACACATCTGATTCCCTAATCATTCATTGGAGAGGAAATTGACTTTTCACTTTAGAAAGAAGGGAAGAGTAAATGTAGAAAATTAGAATAACAAATAGTGCTCTGTTAGAGATATGCCCCAGGATATAGGATCATTTATCGCATAGATGGTTTTATATTAATAATATGGCAGAACAGGCTCTGCTCTAGAGGGTGCTCCCCATACAACCCAAGCAGCAGCAAGAAGTTCAGCAGGGAGTGTAATAAAGCCCTGAGGGTTCTACAGAACAGAAGCCAACAGACACATATCACTCATATATATGACATACTCCCTGATTTGATGGAACATGATTGGTGACTTGTTTCACTGTAACTGATGAATAGTCAGCCCATTTTGACTTGGGGCACAGCTGCTCTCCTCTGCCAGAAGTAACAGTGTCATTAATAAAATACAATTTCTGTTTTTTTAATATGTTATGGTAATTTAAATACATCACTCAACATCACTGAACAATATTCTTAAGTAAACATGTGTACTTTTATTTGCCTGTGTACATTACTGCAGTCTATCTCCTGGTTCCTTCCATCCTTAACTTCCTCACCTAGTTTTCCCTTTAACCCATTTCCCTCCCCACTTCCTGAGTGGTGCATGATCAACAAATCTAATAAATAAAGCAAGACAAAGATAAAATCCAAGATATACATATAAGGGCTTTCAGTGATAGTAACCAAAATTGTATTACAGCCCGCAGCTGAGCTGGTCCGGACCTCCCTGGGGCCCTAAGCTACATTCTGCTATGGGGCCTCCTACCTGATTCATGAGCCATGTAAACAATTTGCCATTGCTCACTACAATCCTCCCTCCTTTGAAACAGTCTGTCGATTTACATTAAAAATGTTCAACATTTGGGAAACAGCGTCGATCCACTGTCTGCGTTCAAGCACCAAGCATTATTGAAGGAAACACAGAGTCTCCCTCTTCTCCTCTTGCTGGAGTCTTGAGCTCTGTCAGCTCAAACTCAGTCCCCCAGTCGAGTGCTTAATAGGGGATGTTGATGGAGCAAGCCCCTGTAAAGATGGCACAACAGTCTCTGATTTCCTGTTGCTTGGCCAGTTCCATTTCGTCCACCCATACATTAGCCAGGAGCAGCCTGGCTAGGCCAGCATGCCAGCAGGCTGGGCCAGCATCGCTCCTATCCCGGCTATCTTTGCTTTTCTCCTGAAACGATCCCCACGCCTGTTGTGGTGCCTGGTCCAGTTGATCTGGCAGGGCGGCTCATCTCAAGGTCCATTGCTTTAATCCAAACTCTGGCTTTCTATTCTGACTGTATTTTTTCATCTAAGCCATCAACCTGTCTCCTAAACCCCATCCCAACTAGGCTGCTTAAAGAAGTTTTACCCTTAGCACTTCTTTACTAGATATGATCAATCTGTCTTAGCAGGCTATGTACCACAGTCCTTTAAAGTAGCTGTTATTAAACCTCTTCCATAAAAGCCCTCTCATGATCCAGGTGTTTTTGCCAACCAGATCTAACCTTCCCTTTCTCTCTAAGATCCCAGAGAAAACAGGAAGCAGGAAAGATTTAGAGTGCACCATAACACAGAGACAGCACTGGTGACAATTACAAATGCGTCAGACAAAGGACTTGTCTCTGTTCTTGACTTGTTAGATCTTAGTGCGGCATTCGACACCATTGACCAGCACATCCTATTGGAGAGACCGCAACATTTAATTGACATAAAAGGAACCGCTCTAAGTCCTGTTTAACAGATCAATCTCATTTTGTGTGTGCGTGTGTGTGTAAACAAAATTCCACACTAGAATTAGATGCAAGTATGCAGTCCCACAATGCAGTACTGGTCTTATAGTAGGTTCTCTGTCTTTGTATTTGGGTTGTAATGTAAACATCCACAGTTTGGTACATGCCTCTTCAAATGGTCACAGTTTGGTACATTTTCTGAGGATACTAAAGAAATTATAAAAGATAACATTCATTTAATAAAGTAAATAAAACATTGTTTCATTGGTGGTGGATCAGCTGCTAGAGCAGTAGACTACAGCTCGTGATTGTTTGTACAAGGCAATGGGCAATTCTGGGTTGCTTGTACTCATTTATGCAAAGCACTGACGGCAGTGGAGAGCTCCTAGATAACTGAAAGTTGTATTTGTTTATAGCAAGCCCCACACCACACTACACAGCTCTTGGCTATGAAGTGATTTTGGAGTGGTGGCATTGCAGTTTTATGTGACACCCAGTGGCCCAGAAAGACCTTTTCACAATCATAAAATGAATGGCTGTAAAACAAGATTTTTCTGAGTCACAAGCAAGCTGAAACCATGCTTTTAGGGAATTGCATAATACCTGGACAACTGCATCTCATGCTTATTTACACAGAGCAGGCATTACAGCAGGAATTAATCCCTGTAATTGAAGCACTAGCGTGACGTAGTAGCACATGGTTTATGCATGTTTGATTGTGTTTTCAGATGCTTAAATAATGTCGGTTCAGCAAGGATGAAAAAAAAGTTTTTGTCTGATACGCCACACTTTGTCCAATGGCATTGTAACCTACTGGGAAACCATAACAAATACTGTCATTGTACCTAAATGACCAGAAACCAGAAAATGATCAGCTCTGGTTTCTAATTTGAGTTCACCATACCATCCATATCCTATATAACTCATCCCTTGACGACATTTGTCTCTGATTGGCTGGCCATTTATAAATTCTGCAACATACATGATGCAGCGCTAAATATGATTGTTGCACCATTCGGCAGTAGCCTCGAACTCTTTTGACTTTTCTTTGAAAATAAATTTGTGTCCAGGCAGATTCAATGTTTGCAAAATACACCTGTGATGTTTATGCGCTGACACCAGAGTGTAAAGTGCTCTGAGTGGTCAGAAGACTAGAAAGGCGCTATAGAGGTACAGTCTATTTACCATCCTATGCAAATGAATCCCAAATCAGTTGTGAGAACACTACATGAGAGACTTCCTGTTTGTGAATATTTGACTTTACATGGACTGCTGTGATGCAGAGCCATGCTAGGTATGGCCAACAGAGCAAATGTTCTGTCTTTTCAAAATGGCCCAATTTGATGTAAATGATCAAATTTATACAAATATTGTGTTTGTATTCTTGATAAAGCTTTTGTTTTTTTATTTATGAAAGATTTAAGAGGGGTATGTTAATTTTAAGCCTTTGAACGAAAAATGTTTAAATCAATGTCCTTTGTAGGGGATGGTGGCATTTGCTTCCACTTATTTTCAGCCATTTTCCATATTTTTAAGGGAACAGAGCACTGAGTGAGGCGCAACAGATTTTGTTGACAATCAATGAGGGAAAGTCATCCACTGAGCTGTCAGGAGATGAGAGGAAGATGGTTTGGCAGTAGAGCAGGATATTGAACTTTAAGAGGAGGACTTTGTGTCTCAAAGACCAAGAATTACTTCCTAATGTGCCACATTGAATGTGTAATGACTCATTCTTTTATTAAAAAGGTTGCAATATTAAAAAAAAAGGTTTCTTAAAATTGGAAATGAATTTTCCATGATAAAATGTGTTTTACATTGTTTTTTTTTTTACATTTTAATTTTTTTTTACTGAAAATGTATTCGAAATGGATAGCAAATGAGTTCAATCAAGACCAAATTTGGTGGCTTATAATTTTTTTTTTTTTTTTTGCATCAAATGAGACCTGATGTCAAACATAAATAAATCATATTTCTGATGGAAAAAATCTGTGATATGTTTCCTACATCTCAATAACTGGAATTATGAAATACAAATATGTTGAGAATATGTTTTTCTTCCGGGTCTCAGGAGGATAACTTTTGGAAGGTCCTCATAAGCATAAGACAACACAGCTTTTTGTATTCGCAGATACGTGCAAGTGTAAAAGTTGTATGGGTGTGTTTGTTTGTTTAAATCCACATGCACATCTGTGCATCTGCTCTGCTTGAGTATACAGGAGCAAAAAAGAGCATGTATGCCAAGTCCTCCAGTGGAGAGGGCAGAGCAGCCATTTGTGGTCTGGACAGATCGCAAGAATCTGGAATACATCTATTTACCTATCATACTATGATATTAACACAGTCACACTCACTGGTGTTGATTGGTTTTCCAAAACCACTCAACTCATTCCATTACCCAATGTACTTACCATCAAAGAAACTGCTGAAGTCATGTTGCACCATGTGTTCCAGCTGCATGGTCTTCCCAGTGACGTTGTCTCTGACCAATTGACTTCTTGCTTTTGGTCTGATTTTTGCAGGCTGCTTGGGACCGCCCTCAGTCTGTCATCTAGTTTCCATCTTCTGTCTAATGGTCAGGCCAAGTGTATGAACCAAGAGATGGACACAGCTCTGCGCTCTACCCTCCTCCTGGTTGAAGCAATCCCTGTAGATCTAGCGGCTGTACTAGAAAGGGTTTTATGGGCATAAAACCCTTTCTAGTACAGCCGCCACCTTTCTAATGCCAACTACCAACTACCGCGTTTCCCTGAACATGAGCCCAGTGTCCCCTCAGACTAGACGTTTGTCTGGCAGTGTCAACGCACTTGGATGCAGGTCTGCTCTACTCTCCTGCACTCCTCCAATCGTTACCAACATCCCACCAACCAACGCCTCTCCTTAGCGGACAGAGCCTTGGCGCTTCCAGACTCGCTATGTGATGATGATGAGTTGAACATAAAGTAAATGACAGTAAAGTGCTGCGGCATGTGTGGATGTCTGCCAGTTTTTTAGCCATTCTCCAAAAACTGCCCAAGACTAGTTATTTTTAAATCAGCTTTTTTAGCAACAAGAGCAAATATGAAGATGATGATACACGGGGCAACTTTTTGAGCAATGTTGCTGGGCAATCTTGCTAGTGGCAAGTCCGACTATGTTTTGAACAGATAGCAGCGGTGTGGGGCGGGTGGGGGAAGGGGATTATGGTAGTAATCTTTACTCATTACCATTGACGGCAACGTTGCCCTGCTCTGGCAGAAATTAGCTGTGCCGACAACACTGCCTAGCCATCCTATACCAGTGGCTATGACAATAAATATTTCAATTTATTTAGTATTTAATATTGTGTACTCAGTAATGTTCCATGTTTCAGGGATGTAATGTGGAACACTATTTCCATATTTCTATATTGCATATTTCCCTGGGCCCTGGATACATTTTTATAACTGGAGATCATTCAAATATCAGAAAATATTTTTGCAGAGCACTAGGAGGAGGGGCCGGATCCAGCAGCAGATCCAGTAAATGAAAACATGGACAATTGAATACTGATTGTTGATTACTTAGCCACAATGATTTGTAACACACACCAGAACACCAAATTAGTAGCCAGTACACGAAATACAACAAAAATCAACAAAAGGCCCCTTTAAGTGGTGGCTTTATCGCTGGCTCCCCCTACTATCTCTCTCCCCGCCTGACCTCTGCCTAATCTCTGACTTTGGGTCTATCACAACTACGTCCAGATTCACCCAAACTGCTGTTTTGCCTGAAGCAGTCCGACACAGTCTGCTAGACTCTCCTGGACATTTTGGATGTTAAATGTCTATTTGAAGTGATTAAAATACTTTCATCAATGTAGGACTGGTTTGCTAATTGCTTTAGTGTAAGTTAAGTGTGTATATTCGTAGTATGCCTTCAGTATGACACTGTGGCATATAGTTACATTTACTTTGGGTTAGTTTTTGCAGTGTTACTAATATTAATGCACTGAATGGCTGCATCTTAGGTGCAGGATGGAACTCAACAGCTACGTAGCCAAAGGTAAATTTACCTTGCACATAAGTGTTTGGCCAGTAGAGAGCAGTGCTGCTTTGCTAATGAACCAGCGGCTAACGTGTGATTAGGCTGTTTTTAGTTTCAAAGATGTCACGATGTTATACTGCTGTTAACCCGTTCGCACTACATTGCACAGTGTAATCTGCATATACTTTTAGTTGCATTTTACATGTACTGTATACATTTCTTGTGTTCTTTACAGCTATCTCTATTGTGGTTTTACAGATCCCTTATCCACCACACAGATGTGTATAGGAGAATGTTGCTATGGCTTAATAAAGCCATTGGAATTTCAGAAATCTGTGTGGTTCTAATCGATCACCTGCAGTGGGAAACTAATTAAATGAATCTAGCATAGACACAGTGGGAAAGGTTTAACTTCCTCGTTGTTTGCAACATCAGACTAGAGCAATCAGAGGACAATGTGACTAACTGGCTTCCTTGATCACTCTGGAAGCTAAAAATACTGAGCCAGAGCCTATTCAGCTAATTTTACAGTGCAGGGAACGGAACTCATCCGTGTCCTGTGTACTGCTGAAGTGACACTGTATGAAGAGCCAAAGTAAAAACTAAAACTCATAGACTGAAATACATTTTGTAACTGGAGAAATGGAAAACATTAAAACAGTGAGGGTGAAGCAACTCCCCATTTTTATTATTTAACTAATTGTATTATTTTTTTTTTGTGTATTCAGTTATTTTTTTTGAATTATCTGTTAACCTTTTTCAGAAGGTGAATGTCTCTGGTTTTTGCCTCTTGGGTATTTATTTGTATTTCTTTGAGAGAGAGCAGTTCTAATAAAACTGTTCACAGTAGGGTATGTAGACTATCCAGACTATCTAATGGATGCTGGTTGTCATTTTTTTGTGCTGTGAGCACCACTTTCTATATTTCCTTTCACACCTATTATATTGGGGTGGAGTCAGAAATCTCACAGGTGGATATCTCACCTTGGCCAATAAAATTGTATACTACTAACAACAAATAAGAACACATGTTTCTTTGTAATTTCAAAACAAAAATGACATGTAATCCTCTTACAAATGAACTCAATGTGTACACAAACTAAGGGTTTTAAAAAATATTTATCTTAATGAAGGTTATTGGTGTGTGTCATTTGATGTATCTCTTCATAATGAGGTAGGGTAAAGCCCTGTGAGGCTCAAACAGTGATTAAAACTATGTTTGTCAAGATGTTGTCATCAAGGATGGATTAAGGGATGAGGATGCCCCTGGACACAGAGTCTTTACTCCACTACACCAGCTAAACCCTGCCAAAGCCCAGTCTGACCAATATCCATCTGTCATTCAACACTCTATAATGAAAAATTGAGAAAAGAAAGAAAAGGAAGTGTCACTTTGTACACTTCTTTACTTTCTTTGGGGAAGGAAACACTTTGCATACATCTGTTACACAGTTACAGTGAAGGTCCATCAGTGATCCTAATCCCTGACGACTGTCTGCATTTCTGCAAGTAGTTGAAAGTATTAATTTCTTACAAGCCAATAAACTACTGAATTACTTTATAAATTGTTCTTATTAAGGCTTTATAACTAATGTGCATTAATAAAACAATAAAAGCAAAATCAAAACAATTAGCCATTAATAAAGCCATCTCTTCCATCATATTTAAACACTTTAAAAGGGTTGCATAGTCAGAAAGTGCCACTCTAAACTCAAGGCTCACTTGCTAGCTTTTTGCAGAGCCTTTGACTCGCAGCATCCTTTGAGTCCTGCAATGACCTCCTGTCAGTACATGAGCACTCTTGTTCATGTATGCACACTTCTTTAAGTACTTAAAGAAAGCTAGGAGATACGCCCATAAGTTTATCTTGAGTATGTTTTCCCAAAGTCAGTAATGAACCTCCATTCTCAAGTCAGGCCCTTAGACACAACTGAAAGCTAGTAAGTGAACCTTTAGTCTACAGTATGTTATTACAGATGAGAGTTTTTTGTATTCAATCATCAATATCATCAAGAACTGAAAGTCGCTAAAAATCATTAGCTGAAGAAAGATGGTATCACACTTAGTCCGACCATGGAACACAGGAGCTAGGGCTGTCCTGTCTCTACTCATTCAACTGACGCTGTAAGTTTCCAGCTACACTGATGCTTGTTGAAGACCCTTTTCTCTCTCTCTCTCTCTCTCTCGCCTGTCATTCACCGGTCTTGTGTGAGTTTTGTGTGCTTCCATGCTGCCGACAACTGCATGCACGTCGCGGTTCCTCGCGGGTCTATTTCAAGTAGCCGGCCATTTAAAAACGATAAAATATTCTTTGTGTCTTTCATCAACGATGATAAATTATCAAAAGTCCTGCGAGGTGGGAACACCAGTGAAGCCCTAACAGAAATACAAGGGATGGGACCCAACTGCAGACACCAGAGGCAGAGCAGTTAAATTATTAATGTGATTTATTTACAAAAAGTGAAACTGACAAGTGATGTGAAGTAAGGTTGGCAGTCCAGACAACACAGGAAGTAAACCCAGATCAGGTAAAACAGGAAACATGGAACACACAAACTCCAGAACCGTGACAAATTGGAAACAAACACTAGGGTGCTTCTTAAGTCTCTTAATTGCATCCACGTTTCTCTCATTTGCGTCTTTTCCTTGCGTCTTAGTCCCGCCCACCGGGGGGGAGGAGAGAAGGAACAAGGAAATGTGTTTCCAGTGACATGAGACGTCCTTTCCTCCGAAGCGTCACGTGAAGCGACGTCTGTTTCTGATGACGGCGGCAGCTGATCACAGCAGGATCAGCTGTCAGTCGACTCTAACAGCTGGAGAGACTTTTGATGGAGTTTGTGTCTGCGCACATGTGCACTGTGTTGGTGCTAATAAAGTCTCACAGTCATCAGTGCAGAGCAGCATGATTCTCTCTGTAGCTGTTACCTGTTTAACAAACACCTGCACATGAAGAATTATACTGTCCTACTCAGAGGCACTGGATCATTTCTACTGGCACAAAGCTGATATTATCTGCATTTTTATTTAGTTTTATTTAGTGACTTGTCCAAATCCTTAGGCTAGGCTTTTAGTACGTTTTATCGTCGTCTATTTGGACTGAACACAGGAATGAGCAGCCTCACATGTGACTGAATAGAAATGGCGATAAATGATGTAAAACGTGTTTCTTGCTGACAGACTCTCCGACTCTCTCTGACTTTAATTGTCTCCATAATAAAAGTTTATGGGAGAAATGAAAGAAATCTTTCTAATAAATTAATAATAATATAAAAATAAAGGGGCTTCCGTTGTTCAGACCTACAATGAACACATATTTTAACTAGACAGTGAATCATAAAACAAATCCAATATAGATACTTTGCAGGGATAAACTTGAGTTTAATCTGTCCTGATGTATCAGATCAGTCCAATCAATATAACAGCTATCCAATAAAAGGGCGTGTCGGTCAGTAAAAGACTTCCGTGAAGGATGCACTGGTGTATCCTCGCTCATAGCTCCTCAGAGATCGCTCCTTGCTCCTCGATCTTCGGAGCGCAAATAATAGCTTTGAGGCGGTCTGCAAGATGGCGGAGCGGAACAACTTCCGGTTCAAGTGAGGAGCGAGGAAACAACAAATTAAAGAGACTTGAGAAGCACCCTAGGAGAATGAGTGCAACATTGCGACCTCAGAACAGGAGTCCTCAGGCGGACGGCCAGAGGGACAGACCAAAGGCCTGAGCAGGTCTGAAGGGTGACCATGTAGCCAGAAAAAAAGGGCTGAATAGGACTGGAGGCTATCAGCTAAGGTGAAGCCCCTCTGGAGGCTGGTGGAGAAAGTTAAGCTCCCTGAAGGCTGGCAGTGAAGGTAACACTCCTCAGGAGGCCGGCAGCAAAGGCGGTACCCCTCTGGAGGTCGGGCAGGAGGCCGGCAACGAGATCAGGTCTGATGGCATGCAGAACCAGAAACTGGCACCAGTGCAGCTTCGTGGAAGCCCGAAAAAAAAAAAGGGCAGCAGGGCTGTAGAGCTGATCCGGAGGTTGACGGCTGAAGTGCAGAACTGGAGGCCAGTGGCTGCTGCTGTTCAGCAGGAGATTGTTGCTGCAGTTCAGTGAAAAACAGAGGTAGCTGCAATTCTGGGGCTTGTGATGAACTAGGCAGGACTGGTGGTATCTCTGTGGTACTGGACAACTGAGACCTTGGGGCGCAGCTCAACCTCAATGGAGCTGACGAGCAAGGTTTCTGAGGAGCTCGGTGACAAATTCTCTGGAAAGGACGAGGAGTTGGGCAGCGATGAGGCAAAACAACGGTGAGCGCCACACTTCCTTCTGGAGGGCTTCCCTGAAGGTGGCTCTGGGGCAGGATCAGGCAGAACACTGACTAGATCTGAGCTAGCAGACCCACTCAGGTGGGAAGGTAGCAGGCTAGGAGTCAGTTTGTAATCCACCCAGGAAATGAACCAGTCAGCCAAGGCTTAGAGGACGATGTCTTTTGTGTCTGAGCAGCCTCTCTGACTTCATCACAAGGAGCATCACTCCAAACATCTTTAATGCACAGGAGGAAAGCAGCCCAGTCATAATCAAAATCATCATCTTCTGGGTCCAAACTGGCGAGCTCATACTATCACACTAAACGTGGGGGGCAGAGCAGGTGCAGTTCAGTGATTTATTCAAACAACAGGAGTAAAACCGGGAGGAAGAGAAGCAGAGAGGTGATAACAAAGTAAAACAGAAAAGAGGACTTCCCAAAGACACAAAAGGAAGGGTTTAACAAAATAAACCAGGAAATAATTACACTTAAACCCAAAACCATGAGAGTTGTAGTGTAAGTTTTAGTCAGATGTTCCTGAATGCTAAAAAACCCAGAATGACATCTGGCTATATGAATACAAGTGAAGGGAAAGCTGTCACATACACAAAGATAGTAAAATAGAGCAGAATTAGCAACACTGGATTATCAACAGTAACATAATACAGTATACTAGTGGGAGCGTAAAAAAAGATATTAATTATTTATAATTGTTTACAGCCTAAAGATATGAAAGAAATGTGTATTTGGATTAGGCAGTGTCAGCATTTACAGAAACACATACTCTTTGCTCCTGACCTAACTGTTACATAGTTATTGAGTACAGGTAACACCTGTGCCTTAAGTTGATCTGGGGCAGAGGTGTGTAAACTGTATGTCACAGTTGAACTCAACATTTATGCATTGCTGTTGATGTAAAAAGGGAAAACGACAACAGATGTGCACAGCAATCTGTTGAAGCTTTGGAGAGGGGAACAGAAATCCAATTTAAGTGTGTATACCGGAGATGCATTTTAACACCAGGTGTAAATGTAATCCGGCTAAATCAGAGCAGAGACACATGCCAGATATGAGACATATCCTAGTGCCAGCTGGAGAGGAGGCCAGAGTTGGAGAATGAGGGGATATTGAGGGATCATATCCATCCTTTTCCTTTTGTTATTCCACCGCTGATCCATTTGCTGCTTTAGTCAGAGAGCTGGCAGCCACATCCACAGGGAGGGAAGGGAGCAGAGAGTGAGGGAAGGCTCCTGAGGAATAGGAAGAGCTCCACCTAGTGGCGGGAAACATCTGTTAATTAATGCAAACACAAAGCGAGAGAGAGAGAGAGAGAAAAAGAGAGTGACTACACACTCTTGCCATATAATGGCGGTGGCACAAATAAGATGTGAATTCCAAAGACTCTTTAAAGCAGCAATGAATAAGTCTGTGTGTTTTGTGCAAGTGCAACCTTCGCTTGCAACACACACGTGCGTAGGCTAAATAACATGTCCACACTATCTTTTTCCAACACCCTCTTTTTCCCCCTTCTCTTTGTGCTTTTTAATAGCAACCAATTTGCTCATCAGGCCGGGTTCAGCCCCTGCTTTTTACACAGACACATTCCAGCACACATATACTTTCATATCACCATTACACACAGCACTGTAGAATGTGACAGGCTGGTTTGCTTTGGCTGATGACAAACGTCCCATGTCTCCCATGTCTTTATTAACATGGGAGGCAACTTCGTTAGCTGATTAAGTTGTCTCTAGCAGGGAGAACAGTTCTTTGGCAATTTATCAGGCGCTGTTGATGCAGCGCTGCGTGTACAAATGTATGCTGCATAGCAGGTTATACTGTGCAGAGATATGGTTTGCCAAGTTTTATAAGGGGGCTTCTTGGCAAGTGTGACACTCTGACTCAAGTGAGAGATAAATATGTTGGTGTACACACATAAACACACAGTGTTTGAAGCAGATCATTCAAGCTGCTGCTCAGTCACTGCTGATGTTGAAGCTGCAAAGTGGCCAACAGCAGCTCTGAGCTCCGATTACGTGTGACTGGGAGAATACTGGGAGTGTGGAAAAGAGCATGTATGTGTATGTACTGAACTTGCACTTGAAGTGTCAGTTCACCTAAATGACAAAAACAAACACATACGCTCTGACCTCTAGTGGTAAATTTTGTACACCCATTTTAATGCAGTGATTGCAAGGTGTGTGGAGGGTGAGAAAGCAAGGTTTGAACTTCTCTCTCATGCTGTGTTTCTTATTCTTCACACGACTACTTCCATCTCTTCCCGTGTGCACAACCGAGTGCAACACCATGAATGTCTTTGAGGAGACTACAAAGTCACACAAAAGACAGGGAAATGTATGAATGCCGTTGTACAGACTAGTTAGTTTTAAGCATACTTTACTTTAAGCAAAATTCCAAAAACAACATATGTTTAAAGTAATAAAGCCCTCTAGCAGCCACTTGAATTTTGACACCTGTCCTATGGAGCAAAGAAGGAATTAGTGCGAGTCCACAGAGACAGGGGGTCGGGGTTGACGGATGGGTAAACTAACGTTGGACCTACAAACAGTCAACGTGATTTCTTTGAACCTTAACCAAGCGATTATTTTTGTAACCATTAGACAGTCCCCCTATCCAGAATGCACCCTAACCAAGTGGTTTTTGTGCTGAAACCTAAACAAACCTGAACCTCATAGGTACAAGCCTAAAAAATATATTAAAATTGTTTTTTTGAAACAATTAGTTGTTACGGTTGTGGACGGCACACGTGACTGTTGGCTTCCTCCCACACCTGACTCACTGGTGTTGTTGGATAAGGAGGCAAAAGATGAGTGAGATTTGAATAAATTATAGCACAATCACACTCTTTTTGAAAATGTTGTAGACGATGGAAACTTTTGTGTAATATTTTTACTTTGTTTTAAAAATTTGTCATCATTACTATTACAGTGGTTTAACTGGCTATTACAGGAAGCCACACACAAGGCTGGTGTCCTCCAAGGCTTTTTTCCCCCTCTGCAATTCAAGGCTTATCACACACACACAGTGAGAAACCACATTCTGTTCATATAAGGTTGGAAAAGCCCACACACACAAACACACACATACTTCCATCAGCGTTGTCGCCCCACATGCGCACACACACACACACTCAAACAGTGATATCAGACAATACTATCAGGCAGATAGCAAGCTAGCAACCCAGGAAGGTGTTTACTGCCATATACTGGGAGATTACACTGGTTTATTGAGCCCTACTAATACACAAACACGCACACTTGCACTACCACCGCTGCTGACGCACACGGATGCTCACAAACACTCTGGTGCATCAAAGCAAATACATACTGGACATTGTTCGACCACACACACACACACACACACACACGCGTAATTACACACAAATGTGTTACACAAAACAATTGAGAAAACAAAATCGCTCACATTTAAAATGGACACAGCAGCTATTGTTCAGCTGATGGTCTATTATCAAACCACTGCCAGCCCTTGTCACCAGTGTGTATGTCTGTGTCTGTCACATACCCACACACACATAAATGGATTTACACACAAAACAGCTACTGCTGCAGCTATAATCCAAGTGAAAAATATCTTCTGGTATAGCTGGAATGAAAACAGGAGCACACTGTCTTGACAACAACAAAAAAGCTGTTGTTTTGCTTTGTCAGAGGTGGACAACAAAGTGAAATGATGCATGCCACAGTAACATGTTCACTATAAAGCTTGAGGTATCTCAACAATATTATTATTACAATTACATACTCCTCTGTGGAATTAATGCAGCAGCTGCAGATGTCATATCATGGCACAACATACAGTACTTCACACTGCCTATGGTATTTATGATAAGATCTTTGGACTATAGTGAAAATGTGTGAGTGGAAAGTGTGGAGGTTCATTCTTCCCCTTGGTAACGCAAATACCTTTAGGATACAGCCAAATGCTTCTGGAATAGCTAAGTGAGTGAAGCTTGAGTTTAGCATTTTTATCACAGTACCCTGATTTAATGTGTTAACATGTTTTTTATGATTCAGATGTCACAGTGCTGCAGTGGTTAGCACTGTTATCTCTGTGTGTATGTTCTTTCCATAGGGGTTTCCTCTGTGTGCTCCAGATAGGTAAACTACAAATTGCAGAGATGACCAATCAAGTATGGACAAGTCTACTGGCAGCAGAGTGGTATATATTAAAAATGAACAGCACACTGTAGCCTGTCGGTAGTGTCGGCATTTCTACATTAAAGCCATGAGCACTGAATAATTGGTCGTTCCATCTCACTTTTAAGAACTTCTCGTCACTTCAAAAATCTGATTAATTTATTTAATGCAACTTTGTGTTAGAAAGATTGTTCTACATAAACTTCATAAAGCAACTAAACGGAAAATGCCTTCATGCAATGGAAGGTGCTCAAATAGTGGTCGAAAGACTGTATCACATTACCCGCGCCCAAACTGCAAAAGCATGACCAGTCTCCATAATAGGCTACAAGACACCTACTAACCTAAAATAAACATATTCACATTAAACTTAATTTCAATAGGCAACAAACTAAATGCTCATAATCTTCAGCCTCACATCAGAAAAATGAAACCCATTTATTTTAAAGGCTGCAAAAGGCAGTCCGTGTGAAAACCAGATGGTGATGTCATTTTCCAAGAGAGCTGATTGGTCAGTAGGTGGTGTTTTTGTAGAGTTGATCTGCTCCGGAGCAGGTTAGCCATCCAGCATAAGTTACCATGGCGATCTACCTCAGTAAGAAGTGAACCACTGCCGTGGTGCTGAAACCCAGGGTTAACCCCAAAGTTATCTGGAGAAGCTCAAATCCTGCTTCGTGGTACAGGCCCCTGCTCTGCCTAAAGCATGATTTATACTCTGCGTTGGGTCTACGTGCGTAGCCTACGCCGTAGCTACATGTATTTATACTTGTGCGTCAGTGTCTGCGTCGTTCTCCAATTACACCGTCAAACGAGGGGTGGCAGTAGTGCTAAAGCGTCCACTGTGTGGTTTAGACCTCGGCTGACCTGAATGGGGGTAAAAATTATATACGTACGGCTGTTATAGTTCTTTTCATGTTATCCACTGAATGGATCACATTCTGATAGTGAAACGAGTCATTTCACCCGGGTTGTGACGCTCAGATATATTGATCCAGGGTTACAGCTGTTGGACTAGTAAAATTTACTTCAAAGAATGGGGCACTTCCTGTCAGCTCAGAGGCATTGCGAGGCTACCCTGCTGACCAATCACAGTTCTTACGGCTCGTGCCGTCGATTCGACGCATAAGAATACATCAGGCATAAGTGTCCTGTATTTTGGGTCCCAGTCCCTCATTACCTGTCTACACTTGACACCTGGCAATGCAATCTGCTACATAACAACCAATGAGCATTCAGCATTGGAGCAAGGACGAAGGTGGAAACTAATTCACCACAAAAAATGTGAGCATTGTCCATTAGACTTATTAATAATCCAACAAAGTTCTTTACATTTCAAGTAATACACATTATAATTAGAAATGGAAAGTTATTGCAGTATCTCTAAGTGGCTTGTGCAATATCTACAACCTTGTAAAAAAGATTCTCTAGGATCTAAGATAACACTCTGGAGATCAGGGAAAGATCATGGACAGTTGACACAGATGTCATAGAAAACCTCTATTGGATTAACAGAGTTGAACAAAAGTAAAATATCTACTCACAGCTGATAGAAATTACTTGCATAATTATGAGTCTCTAATGCACCTGTGTGAACACTTCAATCAGCAATCAGTCCTCATCCGTCTATAAAAGATGCCACTTCTGTGTTTCTGTTTGCAAGTATGATCAAAGAGGCCAAAGGCACGTTAGGAGAATAAAAGGCAGAGGGGGCCTGATTGCACTGCAACAAAAGTATTTGTTTCTGATTTGGGGTGAAATTCATTATTGGTTCTTTGGTGAAGAAAGAATGCATTAAGGAAGCTTTACCATAATTAAAGATTTTGTCTAGTCTAGGTATTTACTGTATTTCTAAACATGTCAACGCCAGTAAATGGTCACCGGAAGATCTGCACACAAAATGAATAAAGTTGTTCTTAGCAAATGCCTCCTTTTTACAGTATTTCAACAGGATGTCTCAAAAATAATACAGTTCATGCTTGCTTGCCTTTTTTTGGCACATACTATAACTATGTAAATTATCAACAAATGGCACAGGTATATCCAACACATAAATTAAGGTTGAACTGGTTCATATTGATAGCTGTATTCTGTTGTCCAGTGTATAATGATTGATTGGAAGTTGTGTTGTTTGATGGATATATTAGCTGTTGTCGCATGTTCTTAATGTTTTGCAACAAAATGTGTCATTTTGGCCAGCGACGTTCACTTTAGGCCTGTGTGTGAACCGTCACGGTCCATCCATGACTCGTGTTATATTTTAGCGGTGTGTGTGTGTGTGTGCGCATCCCTGGCTCACCGGCGCACCTACTGATAATAAGTCAACTTTCTGCTGAAATACCCCAGAGCTTCTGTCGACACCAGATTGCTTCCCACTCATGTGTTTTTGGTACCAGTGTTGCCCACGCCATCAGTCACACCATGTGAAAACAGCAGGACCTTCTCAGCGTGCCTGCCAGCAACATCAAACAGACACACTTCCTCAAATCCTCAATTCATCTTTTTGTCGTTAAAAACCTTTTGCAATGTCCACCTGTGAGTGTGTCTGCTCTTGGGTCCAAACAAACTAAAACTTAACAGTAACTGCTGAATGTATAAATGTGTGAAAGCAAATGAGAAACTGTATTTCTTAATGAGATTTTATTTCACAATGTCCCTTTTCATGACAGTGATATTGTCACCGCCCTCTCACCTTTCAGCCAACCACATCTCCTCTGCCTCGCGTAAGTTAGCAAGCTCAAAAACTGCCAATGGTATTCTTAATCGACCATCTAGAGGCAGCTGCTGTAAAGCCAAGTCAATAATCAAGATCAATGATGAATTTTTCCAGCCATCAGACATCACAGTCTACATCGGGTGACCAAACAAAACCAGGGTATCTGGAGATCTTCTAGGAGAAAAAGAAGAATCTGCAATTTAGTGAATTTATGGAGACATTTTTGTTGCTAAAATGTGGAGTCAGAAGGACGAGTAAAGAGAAGACAAGTAAAGAAAACAGAAGGGTCCTCTGAAAAATGGGACACTTTCAGGAGACAGTGAAGGATTAAATATGATTGGATTTTATCCCCCCACGTATATTGCTAATGGATGCTTATTGGTGATTTGAATTTTATATTTATAGCACTCACCTCAAGGGCGTAACGTTGGTTTGAAAAGTGGGGGGAGCCCAGAAAATGTGTGTGTGTGGGGGGGGGGGTTCCTCCCCCAGGGAAAAAAAAGGATTTTTCTGCATTTCTACATGCTTTTTTCATATTCTCAGCTACTTAAAGCTTTGGTAGGAAATGTATTTCATAAGTATTGTCATATTGAAATTTGTGTCAATCAAATTATTGACACAATAATGAGAAAAATCCGGTCTCTGTGGCTGTCACAGGACTGTATTAAGCACGGCCAAGGGGTTGGGTCACTACTTTCAAAATATCGCTGTCTCTTGCTAGTTTTTCCAACATTGCCTACCCCAGCTTTATAAGCAGCACATCATGACTGAGATGGCTATCAAGCTAAGTTTAATCATTCTGCCAGAAAATGGTAAATATACATCTGAAGTGACTCACAAATCTTCTGTGAAGCCACCTGCTGTGCTATTCAAGGAATATAAGCTACATTTTAAAGAATATGGCACATTATTTATGACACTATCAACAGATAATGTTCCATTTACTTCAATCATCAACATTTTTCTTTGTTATTTTAAGGTTAATCTTATTAGTTGTATATTTGTGTAATAAAACTTTACCATTATTACATTTTTAATTATACACTGCAATGAAAGCACAATTTCACTTCAATGAATTAAATACAGCCTACATAAAAAAACTAAACATATTTCTATTCTGCCGTTTAAAACAAGTCATCATTTATAATATGAAAGTTTGAAAATACGTCTTTTTGGAAGTGCTGCTGCTGCGTAGCACTGCTAGTGATGACTGTCACTTGGATTATCTGCCTGCCAAATTGTTATTTGGAGCAAATTAGTTGCAGGATGTCAATGCAGAACAAAAGACTGGAGTTGAGTGTTTAATACACTCCATAGGGGATTAAATAGTGCTATAGGTGGATAAATATTTGTCATTGTGTTAAAGTAGTTTACTGAAATCCTAATTGTTTACAGATCACAACCTGATCCCAGAGGGCATAAAGTTGTCCATCTTGACATTTTGTTAATTCTATTGGTTATTACCAACTTGTCAGCCTAATCACTAAGGTAGAAGGGTGGGATGTCACATGATAGTGAGACAAGAACAGTGTTAGTTGTAAAAGCTGCCCAGGAGTAACTTCATTATGCCCATTAAGAGTTTTCTTTCACATATTATATCCTGCAGTAAGTAAATACCTCTGTGTGTGAAGGCCCCGGGTTGTCCAGGTGTTGCGAGGAGTAACTTATTAAAATCACCTGGGGTGACTTTCTTGAAACCAAACAATGGGGATTTTACTACAGAACAGAACAGAAATTGAGTACTTCCCACAACATTTGATTTGATGGAAACTTAAAATTAGCTTTCCTTTTAAACCCAGAAGTGGCTCTCCACAGACTATAGGTAGTCAGTATTTATTTGACAGAAGCCGCGTCAAGCAGCACAGAGCAGATCGAAGCAGGCAGGAAGTCAGACACAGAACGGCCCAATCGTAAAACAACAAAAACAGACACAAAAACCATTTAACTACATAGCCTACTTAATCATAGGACAAGCACAAAAAGCAAACACTGATTACCAAATCAACAAAATATAAACATGTCAGCAAAATCAGGCAGGCAAAATGCTCTGATTCTGAAAAGCTCCTTGTGGGAAATGCAGCCTGATGTTGACGGAACAAAACGGGGTTACAGAGAGCTGTGAAGAAGGTAGTAGAAGCACGAAAATGACAAATTAATAACAAGTCAATAACATGGGGCAGGCGCCAATAGACTTTGACGCCGGGCTATGGATACATCAAAACCGGGGCGCAGCCGTAACGTGCCGTAGGAGCAGAAGGAGCAACCAACCCTGACATTAACATGATCAGAAAAAAAAGGTTTACATGTAAATATAAACACAGCTAGCTCACTGATGGCTCATATAGCCAGAACTGTGTGTAGTTTGTCCTATAATGGCATGATGATTATTGACAAATTAGATAATTATTGACAATTACCTCTAGTTCACTCTGCAGGGCAGGTCTTCCCCTTAAGTGCTTTGACCGCGAAAAAGTAAAAAACATAAAATAGAAGTCCACAATAGTGGGCAACATGTTTCAGCGTTTAGGTTAATCCTTAACTTTGGTCAGTTGTTCATTAATTCTGTATGCTCTATTTTGTTCTGCTGAATTTGTCCTCATGACTGTTTAAGTTTTACTTTACCTCGTTGATTGGCGTTTTTTCCTCTTCCGTCTGAGTAGTCCTCTTTGTCTTACCTGTGGTCAGATACCCTGCACCCTCTGTTGCTCTATGCAGGTTTGCTTGTTCCCTTTGTTCTTGTCAGTTCACTGTAGCTTGTTGTTGCTCTGTCATCCCAGTAAAGTGTGTCCTTGCCTGTTTTGTGTGGATTTTGTCGCACTTTTGCCAATTCTGGATTTTGTTTATTATATATATATTTGTTTATTTGTTTGGACTCTGCTCTCCTCTGTAAGAGTGCTCACCCTTAGTTAAATAAATCCAAGAACCGTACCTGGGCCCCGTTTCAGAAAGAGATTAGTGAAAATTCGGAGTATGTTTAGCCTGAGATGAGGGAAACTCTGGGTTTTCTGTTTCAGAGAGCGAGATCAGATAAACCCCAGATCAGTAACTCCGGCAACCGTCAAAAGCCGTCAGTTTCTCTCTAACTCCTCCCCTCCTGCGGAGCCTGAGGTGTCTGTCTGACACACGTTTCATTTCCTCATTCATTCTGTCGATATCAAAGCACACTCAAAGCATTTAAATACTTCTAGCGCCACAGGAGTTATAGGCTACTGACCAGAACACTGACAATATAGGAAGGAGGTCGGACATGGCATGTCCTTTTTTGAACGATGTGGTTGACATGGAGATTAGACCCCGGTTAGAAATTTTATTGTTCTGGAAGGAGTATTTATGTGAACGTTACGGTTTCTCTACAGCTTCAGTAATCTACTTAAACAACATTCTGCACACCAGGGCTGCGCACTATAATTTTTTTCAATAACAATATAACAAATGTTCAATAAATATTTAATAAATGTTTGATTTTAGGACTTAATTTTTTCTTATTAAGATGTTTATTCTGTTGAGGAAAAATGACTGAAAAAGGTATTAGTTAATTTTACTTAAAGATATTTGTTGACAAAGATTTTATCATAAATATTTTGAATGTTCTGTCTCAGATTTGTGATGTGATCCACTGTTTGGCATCAAGTGTTGACCATAAAGAAAAGTTTAAACCACAGTTAACCATCAGGTTTCTTCAACTTTCACTCAGGAGCAAAAATCAGCCTTTAAACTAAAAACTATTTGATACTTATCGTGATAATTATCGATATCGAAAGATTTGAAACTTTTTATCGTGATAACATTTTTGTCCATATCGTCCAGCCCTAGCCACACATCGTGGATTTGCGCTGCCTTCTGAACAGACTTTATTCATTGCCCTTAGGTTCTTTGCTAATGGCAGCTTTCTGTACAACATCGGAGATGTTGAACACATTAGTAAAGCAACTGTTTGTAGGGCCATCAGAAAAGTGTGCCTGGTGCTCAAACACTTTTTGCACATTTGAGGTTTTCCCTAGGCATAGGCCAGTAAGGCTCATTAAAGAGGAATTTCACAGACTTGCAGGTTTGTTATGGTCAACATTTTCAGCTCCATGAAGATATTAGGCAATGATTTATAAAAAGGCTGCTTATCATATAGTTCCATTGCAGGGTTTCCCGGTGTAATTGGCATAGATGGATCTCATATTCCTATCACAGCTCCATCAGTCAACGAGGGTAAAAACAATATGCCTATTGTCTTTCAGTAGTGTTGCTGTACAATGTAGGCCTACTGCGACTAATGACAATTACTATACAGGAAGCTAGGGAGAGACATACTATACAGGAAGCTAGGGAGAGACAGCTCTGCTATAGGATAAGGACGTGCGAGTTCTCTCGTGGGACAAAGCAATCTCAAATTGTCATAGCCTACATAGATTCAATATGGATACTTATGGCCTCAGTATTATCTAGCAGTGGCAGCGGATATAGTGTCTTCATCATCCTCCTGTGGTGAAGAGGAGCATTAATGTTCAATATAGGCTACTATAAACCATCCCAAAATCTGTGGAATATCCAATTACTTACAACCACATGGAGCTCTGTTGTGGCAGGAAGCTCTATGAGCCCAACCACTCCATCAGTAACTGTTGCAGTAACTGGGCTTGGCTAAACCTTTTTCTGGCAGTTTACTTTCTTTTAATTTTCTCCCTTTTTCTTATGGGACATAGGTAGGCATGCTGCTTAATTGAAGAAGCAGAACCAACATCAATAGCCATGTTTCCATCCAATTGTCATGCAGATTTTAAACAGACTTTTGAAATGTTGCAAAAAAAAAGAAACAAACAAGTAAATGAGAAATAGTTGCATCAGCTGGTTTGGAGCAAAGAAATCAGGCTGCGGCGAGCATAGTTACGTCAGTTGTTGACGTTACACATGGCTGTAATAAACAAGACGTATGGGTTCCAAACCAGAAACAAAACCAGCCACATGGGCCTGAGAACCAATGATCTTAGAAAAAGGGAGAGAGGTCCTCAGCAAACAGCTGATCAGACGTGAGTTACATATTTGCTACGTCAGAACTTCGGGAAGTGTTTCCATCTCCCATTTAGGGCATACTTTTTTGACAAAAAAACCCCACCTCAAGCGAACTTTTTTGCTAAATTAGGGTTGTTTTTTTTCCGTTTCCCTCAATCACTTCTAATGCGATACTTAAAAATGCGCATAAAAAAACATTGATAGAAACACGGCTAATGTCATGCTGTAACACAATAGGAATGATTTGAACATACTAAGCAGGTCCCCTTGCTGGAGTATGCTAGGAGAGATGTGACTCCGCACTAGACAAAAACTCAGAGTCAGATATATAATCTACCACACTGTAGGCTATCAGAAAGCGCTGACAAACCATCATCAGGCAGAGACACCCCACAACAATGGAAGCAGAGATTGAGGTCAGGGGCAGCCATCTCCAGAGTGTGTTTTTGTTCCCCCTGTGCAACTTCTCGGAAATGATAAGACTTTAGCATGTAAATATGACACAACCGTTTTTTTCCACTTGTGTGTTCAGGTGCATGGATGACATAATCTTTATCTGACACTTTGCTTTCCACTACATAAGGGGCTGAAAAATGGACGGTGTGAGCAGAACTATCGTAGGCTT
The DNA here is from genome assembly GCF_021292245.1 of Micropterus dolomieu. NCBI lineage: Eukaryota > Metazoa > Chordata > Actinopteri > Centrarchiformes > Centrarchidae > Micropterus > Micropterus dolomieu. The sequence continues at coordinate 3,448,035 of NC_060168.1, read as the reverse complement.
GAAGAGCCAGACATAATGTGGTCCTTCAACATGCCGCTCACGTTGTGACCAGAAACAGGTTCAGCTGGGCTGATTCCTGGGGACCCCTGCTTTGCATCGGTAGCATGACAAGACTAGCATGCTGGAGTTTTGGAGGCTGGAGGCTAACTAGTTGGATGCTAGGGCTGAATCAGAATCAGGCTGGCGGATGGCAGGCTGAGGTGCAGACTGCAGGCTATCATGCTGGTGGCTAGTTGGCTGGGAAGCTGGCTGAGGTGCTGAGGCACTTGTATCGACTTTAAGCTTGAAGGGAAGAAAGGTTAGGAGCAGCCAGGACAGGAGCGCTGCAGAGGAGGGAGCATCAAAGGCATGGCCACATTCATCCGTCCACACAAAAGAGACAGCTGGACTGCACATTTTAGTAAGAGGAGCCACCACAGAGAAGTTCTTATGGAAACATTTGCAGTAATCAGTCATATAAAAGCACAGCAGCTAGGACACTTCCCTGTGTGCAAAAGACAGAGTTGCCTCTCTGTATTCTTCAATAGGGACCTTTTTCCAAAAATCATTGTATGCTCAGAAGTTCATAAAGTTCATTAGTGTGTCTGCTGGGTCCTTCACTGGCCAGTTCGTAATGTCACGCTTGTGTTAGTTAGGAACAAAGGACACAAGGAATAGGACCCAGACACAGAGGCAGAGGCAGAGCAGATGCAGTACAATGATTTAAGTAAAAGTCAGAGCACAAAGTGCTAAAAATCAGAAAGTGGTCTAAATCTGAAGGTGGGGAGGCAGAAAATCCAAACACCATAACACAGGCATGGTCCAGGAAAACAGTCTAAAAAACACTAGAAACAAACACTGGGGAAATGGCTGGAACGCTAGACACAAGGACACAGACAAAATGACACTGAAACCAAGGAACACGCAAACAAAATACACTAGAGAGGTGATGCAAACTAGACACAGGCAAAATTAATCAGAGCAGGAAAACAAATAAAGGCAGGAAGTAAAGTAACTCAAGTGTCATAAGGATGGAAAGCTAATGATAATAATAATAATAATAATAAGAAATAACCAAGCTAAAACCAAAAACCATGACAGATTTGTTGTTGCATTAAAGCTAACAGGTGCCAAATGGCTATATCAGGTAGCAGTTGTTGAGCTAACTAGCTTAAGAGGCCTGGAACATGTGCTTAAAGGTAAGAGGGTGGTGCTTACACCACTCTCATTAAAGTGACATTATGAAATAAAAAATACTGGATAAATACATAAATAAATGCCGTTATGAAGTCAAAGCGGAAATTTCACAATAAATGAAAATAAAATCCTAGGGTCCAAGGGTGAAATGACACTTTGAAGCACCGTCTGCACGAGACACCTATCATTTTTATTATTAATATTATTATTATTAAATAAAATATGGTTATTTTGACTCTCAAGTGCACAAAACTATATGTATATGACTTTTAAAACTGCAAAAGACTCGCATATTATAAACAATCAGTAACAAATAGTGACATGTAAATTTAAAAAGAAAACAGATTATAACAGCATGCCGTACTTTAGGTTGGGTGAGTAAGCCAACGGGAGTGGGGGCGAGGACTCATAATCTCAGTGTTTCTTCTGTTCTGGCTGTGGCTCTATCGTCACTGATCACCTGTTGCAGCATTTCCCAAAAAGGAGAAAATATGAAATCTTGTCATTGGTTAGACTAATCAGACTTGGATAGCCCCTCTAATGGTGCCAACTCACATGAACGAGCAAAATCCAGGGTTTCAGCATGTTTAGGTCTAGGGTTATGATAAGGAATTTGGTTTAGTGATGTTACTATACAGGCGTTTTGCGCAGGTATCACCTCCAGCTGCCACCAGAGAGGAAAAGATAAAATAAGCCCGTCCAAAATCCTTGGGACAGCAGAGTATCTCACCAAGATGAATGGCTTTAATCGGCTGCTTGCTGTCATCCTCTGTCTGTTGTTGGGACAATCAGTACAAAGTTGATAATGGCAGCCTACACACCAATGATACATATCCATACACGCACACACACCCTGAACAACACTGCATTAAATCTCACATTCCGCACGCATACAGTGTGTATCAGAGCACCAATGACAGTGGTAACATTGGTTGCATCATTCCTGCTGTCATCGAGGTGAGATAACAAAATGTGTAAAATGTGGTAAAAAGGCTGAACTGCATTAAAAACTCTCTACTGTGTTTCTGTCTCTCTCACAAATTCTTAATTTTCCTCTTTCTTTCTCTGCAGTCATATTCCCTCCTCCTCTACCTTTCTCTTAACACTCTCTCTCTACCTCCATCCGTCTCTCTGTCTCTCACTAATGCTCACTCACGTTCTGTCTGTCTTCTGCTTCAGATTGTAGAGACAGAGACACTGAAAGAAAAAATAAGCGTGAGAAGAGTCAGATTGATTGCAGCAGTTGTGTTTTCTGTCATTTTTTTTTTGCACTGAAACTGAAATCTATTTCAGTCCATCAATAATAAAAGGCGTTCACTTACCAGTTCCCTACTGTTCCAATGTCTACACACCAAAATAGCATTCGGATCATTCATTTTTGATCATTCAGCTTTTTTTAGCACTTTTTACATGGTTTTTTTTTTCAGTCCTGAAAGACATATTTCTTAAATATGCACATTTTAAAAAATGACTTGAGAGGACAACAGTACCTATTTTCAAGTTATAGCACTGTAATTCTTCACTGCTGTGAGTAGCTCCTCCATTTTCTTTCTTCGTTGAATCACAAGGCTATATTGCATAATCAATGGGCTTGTTTGAGATGAGCCGGGCCTGTGCAGAATCGATCTTTGGCAATCCCCACACAATGCATGTGAGTTGTATTTCTATCCAATAATCTCACTAGGTCAAGGCTGCAGTATCTAAGAGCTAGAGCCAGCCTACAGCTGCTCTTTACTGTAACTTACCACATTTAGTCCTTTGAAGTATTCTGAAATGACACAAAACTTTAGTTAACAAGTGGGATATGAGGATTTTTAAAATAACATTTATATAAACTGATGTTCAGTCCTGACAGTCTAATTATGCCTGACATTCTATCAAGGAATCTTGTATTTCTTCTTTTCCTCTCCCCGTGTATGTCAGGAGATTGACTACAAATTCATGTTTTGAATTTCTCTATTTCATGTGAAGGACTTTGAGGTAGACGATGAAATATCTATGTATAATAATTTAATTGATATGAAGATTAAAGAATAGCATAAATGTGTCGTGGGTGACATATATTGATATATGGTGTATTAAAATACTTGATCAAAGAGAACATCATTCAAACATTTATTGTTGGTTGATTAAAAGATCCAAAAAATTTAATTGTATTTCCTTTGTGAAGAACAGTACATATTAACATTTAACAGACACCACCAGAATCTACATCTAACCACAGACAGGATTCTAGACGTGAACCCAGGACTCTGGTGTCACAGTCTTGTGCTTTGTATGCCTGTCCCACCCACCCCAACAACCTCCCAGTGATTCCAGTGCTGTTCATAAATGTAGTGGCAGCTGTGGCTCAGGAGGAAGAGCGGTCATCCACAGATCCCCGGCTCCTCCAGTCTGCATGTCAAAGTGTCCTTGGGCAGGAAACTGAACCCCAAATTGCTCCTGAAGGCTGTGAATGTGCAGTATAAATGTGTGTGAATGATTAGTTGTTTCGGGTGTGCAGTTGGCACCTTGCATGGCAGCCTCTGCCATCAGTTTTTGAATGTGAATGTAGTGTAAAGCACTTTGATTCGTTGCAAGACTGTAAGGCTTCCTGGCACTGATTTGTCACCACAATGTGAAAGGGAAAACAATTTAGGACTATATTTATACGTAATATCTAGGAGACAAGATTGGTTAATTTTGTGTTATTTCATGAAAGCACACGTTAACCAGGGCTGCGTTAAAACGCTGTTTTTATTTTCTATTTACACCAATGACACCATTGGAGTAAAAATGTGTACCATACAGCATCAGAGCAGTGATGTTGAAAATGCTGATAATATGGTCTGTTCCATAAGAATGACAATATAATCACCATCATTTTGCCCAGGTAGCTACGCTGGAAGAAGTATGAAATTTAACTCTGTGCCGATCAATTTCAACAAAACTAAGGGTAACAAGTCCATAACGGTCTTTTTCACCAAGGCTGTCAGAGGCTCTTTCTTATCAGGAAATTAAGTCGTTTAGAGTCAGCCACAATGTTCTGGAAATAGTGTATGCGAGCCTGATACAGAGCATTGTTGTGTTCAGTAAGGATGGTAGGGTAATCTGACTGTGGCAAATAAAGGCAGTTCAGTAAGAACATCTGGGAAAATTGTTGGTTGCCAACAGAAGTCATTAGATGCGCTGTATAATATTACACAGTGTCTGCTGTTAATGACTGTGAACACTCCCTCCACTCTAAATTAAGATTATACAATGCATCTAACCACAGACAGAACTCTGATATAGGGGATCCTTTCTAACATTTGTCATCCATATAATGAACAAACAGCATTAAGATATTCCTATACTGGGAGATTTCAATAATGTGTATCAACTTTTGCACATATCTGTATTATTGATGATTTGTGATGAGTTAATTTTTTATTTTTTTTGCAAACTTTCTTTATTGGTGAGGCAAAGGCAATTTCCATGACCTGGTTGGACAATAAATTTGGGCTTATTCTATTCTATTTTTATTTTTTTATCTAATACCTTTATATTTTGTGATATTGACCCCTTGTGATGGACAGATGGACAAATTATCTACAGTTTGCTGATCCTTAGCAGGTGAGTGTGTCTGCTTGATTTTCCCTGCAGGCCCCAAATTGTGCAGTTTCCCTGAAAGCTGCAGGGTGGCAATTTCTCCTCCAGGGGGCTCTGTCTGGTTGTCTGCTCTCGCTTCTCTCTGGTTCCATGTCAGGGCTTGCTGCTGCTGGTAGTAGTAGTCATGCGGTAGTGAGAGCTTGGTCCTGGAGTCATTGGTTTACAGTGCACATGGTGAACCTCTAGGTGTCACCCATTATCTAGCTGTTAATGCAACAGAGGAGGGAGGTGTCGCCATTAAATCCGAACCCCTCCATAAAGCTCTCAACACCTCTCTGTGTCTCTTCACAGCAGCTATTTCCATCCGCCTCAACAGCACATTTCTCCCATTAGCCGCCGCACATCCAAGTTTGATCCTTTTGTTTTGTGATTTCAAGTTGCTCTGGTTTTGCTGACAGAATGCAGTATATCTGTGTTTTTCTGGGCCGAGACAACAATCCTGGCTGCATCGAGTAATTTAGCGTTTGTGGAAATGCATCAAAGCTTTCTCATATGAGCAGGGGCATGTCGCACAAATTGCAAACACTGACAAGGACCCAAATTTGCTGATGTGGAGATGAAGACTTGTGATGGGTTTAGTGAGGAGTAAACCTGCCTGTACTGTTTATCCACAGTGTTTTCATGGACTATCATTCTATCTTTTTAAGCTTTATGAGTTTAGAGAGGACATCACATGACATGGTACTGACCAGACAATTTTCAGTAAACAAGAGTAGGGCTGCAGCTAATGACTATTTTCAATCACCTGTCATTATACATTCTGCTATATGTTTTGTCTACAAAATGTGAATGTGGAAAAAAAAAGCCTATTACAAGTTCCCAGAGCAGCAAATCCTGATATTTGAGAAGCCAGAACCAGAAAATGCGTCATATTTTTAAAATGTCCTCATTTTGATGAATGACAATTAACTGATTGTCTAAATGGTTGTCAATTCATTTAATTCATTTAATAACGGTGTCTTTACAGGGCTCCCTAAGAAATCCATCAGACAGCTGCAGCTGATTCAGAACGCTGCTGCTCGAGTCCTCACTAAGACCAAAAAGGTGGATCACATCACTCCAGTTCTGAGGTCTTTACATTGGCTTCCTGTATGTCAAAGAATTGATTTCAAAATCCTGCTGTTAGTTTATAAAGCACTAAATGGTTTAGGGCCAAAATACATTTCTGATCTTCTGCTTTATTATGAACCATCCAGACCTCTCAGGTCTTCTGGGATCAGGTCTGCTTTCTGTCCCCAGAGTCAAATCTAAACAAGGAGAGCAGCATTCAGTTATTATGCTCCGTATATCTGGAACAAACTCCCAGATAACTGCAGGTCTGCTGAAACTGTCAGTTCTTTTAAAATAAGATAATGAGAGTGAGATTGAACAGAGTGAAGGAAGTGGTCTTAAATCTCACGCCTCAGTGATTTGCAGGAACCTCTGTCCACTTGTAAACACGCAGTTGGGTCCAGAGTATAACTTGATCAAAGTGGCCTGCGGACAGACATGTCCTGGTTTCTCTGTAGTGTCCGAGGGTTTTTGGAGTTTCAGTGGACCCGAAGATTGCTTTGGACCCGAGTACAGACTAGCTATAGAGAGTAGATTAAGTGTACTTCTGTTTATTCTCTTTTCAGAATAATTGTAACTCAGTTATTTGCTCAACCCCTCAGCCTGTTTTTATTTTCCATTTAACTATTTTAACCCTGATTATAGACTGCACTGTAACTTTTATTATATTTTAATGTATATTTTTTCAATTTCCCTATGTTGCTTTTAAACTTTTTATATTTCCCTGTTGCTGTTATGTTTTATGTAGAGCACTTTGAATTACCTTGTTGTTGAAATGTACTATACAAATAAACTTGCCTTGATTTTCTGTTGATCAGTTAATAGACAACATTTAATCTTTATTTATGTAGCATTGAATCCGGCCTGTATTTGTAATGATTATTTACTGGAACGGTTTTACTTTTTATATATTATTTCACGTCTTACTTCACTTTTTTTATTCACAGTATTTAGTCACTTTTCTAAAGTACATAAAATAGAACCCTCTCAACAAAACTTATAAAAACTTAACACACAGACACTCGAATATACTTATGTATTATTGTTTTTTATTTGTGTAGCGCCTGCCCCACAATAATCCACAAAGACAAGTGTCCATTTATATATTCATGTATATACGTATTTCATAGTGACAAATAAAAAAGAATCACAATAAAAAAGACAATTTAAATATGTAGAATGTCGATCGCATGTCAAAGTCTTGATTCAACGCTTTTGTACTCAACATGCATTTAAAATATAAAAATAGACTTCTGATTAAGTTTATATACACTTTTTTTTTTATAAATATAAGTATACAAATGTATTTTTAAAATACAAAGATAAATACAGTCACATAGTGTACATTGTGTACCAAATCAGCAATTACAAACAATTTTTTTGGGATATTTAGCATTCACAAAACACAATTATTACATTAGAAATGTAACTTTAAAGACAACTGCAAGTCTTATTTTCCGTCTGTTTTTACTTCAGATTTTCTTCTGACCTTCTTTCTGTCCCTCACTTTTATTCTGAAGTAAAGGAAGCAGTCAGTGAGTGGTGAATAAATAAAGAGGATTAGAAACAGGAAGTCTAGCTCTGTCGGACATCCTGTAAGAGTTTGTTGATCTCAGCCACCAGTTCGCTGGCGTCTACCAGCTCGTGTCGGCTGTCACTGCGTTTGCCCTGAAGGTGGCTGAGCACTGAGTCAAAATCGTCCTCTTCGTAGTTCTCTGGGATCTCTTCCATGGCCGGCAACCACTTGGACGAGGGCCCGGGGAGTGGCACCGACACTGGCACCGTGGGCGGCAAAGGCTGGACCATAGTGGGGCTGACCAGTGCCGTGAGCATGGGGCTGCTGTGAGTTTTGGGGGTGTGGCCGCTGTTTTGGGGGCTGTTTTTGGGCGCTTGCAGGCCCTTGTGGCTGCTGCTCTGGGAGCCGAGCTTGGTGCTGGGTTTCAGGGTGTGGTAGCTGCCAGCCTGGTGGTGGCCAGAGGGGCCGATGCTGCTGCCTGGGTTCTGGAAGTGGGTGTTGGCTGCCCAGGCTGCCACGCCCTGCTGGTGAACAGAGGGGTTAGGCTTGCCTGGTAGATGGCCCCTTCTGCGATCTAAAGATCCACTCATGGGAACGCCCACCCCGCTCAGACTAGTTCCCTTCTGGTTCTCATTGACCTGGACGTACGAGTCCAGACCCTGGGGTAGCAACCGTTGGAACACACTGCTCATCTCTGACAGCAATGATGTGGTCCCGCACAGGTCTTCATCTCTGGCTTCGCCCTGACTGCCCTCTCCCCCCTCCTCTTCGCCACCATCCTCACCGCCCAGGTCCTTGCCAAAAGTGGAGAAGCTCTGGTTCCGGGCGGGGCCAGTGTCAGAGCAGGGCTGGGGGGTCTTTTCCTGGGAGAGGTCGGTGGCTTGGCGGGCTTCTTCCCCAGGGATGTAGAGGTTGCTGCGGTAGTCGGAGGAGGACGAGGCTGGGGAGGCCAGAGGGGGCATCCAGCACTGATCTGAGTGACCCAGGACACGACACTCCTCTGTGCATAGCCTCATAGCTGAGAAGAAAGACAGAAATACTCATGAGTAATCAGGAATCCTGAGCTGCACATGTAGTCACTGTAGTCAGAGTCCTCAGTTTGTTTTTCATACCAACCAAAATGTTGGCGTCGAGTATTAAAATGACAAAGTACTGAATGCTCGCACTGAATATCTGGTCAGATTCTTACTCTATTGTAACTATTCTTTGATCAGATAGTTCCTGACTTTAATCACAATTCTGTCAATTTAAGACTTTTTATTCAGGTAAAGTTCTTTGCTTGTGTTTAGACCCAGTTTCTACCAGTATCAAAGAGCTGAATTATACCCAGCCCTTCTCATTGGTGTTGAAAGGGGGAAAACTCTGGACTGGCACTGTATTATTGCTCTTTGTGTCAATAAATAATTTAGTCTATCAAAAGTTAAAACACCACAAGGTCCAAGAGCAAAAATTGACGTCTTCCTATGTATTGTTTTGTCCAACCAAATTGTCCAAAACCCAAAGATGTGCGATTACAATGACACAACAACAGCTTACACAAGTATATAAGTAAAGAAAGTGACAGCTTGTGACAAGAACTGTAAGTAGACATTCTCTCCGATTTAAATTGTCATAAAACCCAAAAAGACTCCTGTCACTGTCCAGTGAAAATAATGGATCTCCATATTTGGTGGACCAGGTTTGGTCTTTTGAGCTAGGACAAGTATCCTACTGCTCAGGCTAACATTCTTAAAAATACATTGTCAGCACTTAAAAGTAGGCTATTTTTATTATTTATTTATTTTAAGTTGACATTTTGAACATACAGTCCTAGGTTATCATGTTCCTTATATCTAAGAGAGTGGTCACATACACCATAGTGTTTATATTATATGTATCTTGCAGATAATACTAAAAGAGTCTCTGGAAACTTGCAGGAGCACTGCCTGCTAGAGTACCTTCAAATGTGTTTACAACGGAGAGACAATTCAGCAAGGCCGATCAATGCCTATTACCCATTCAAAATAACTCCCATAAAAGCCCTGCATTTTTCCCTTTCAAGTCGATCTTTTCAATATTAAATCTTCAAATAGAAAATCTCTGAAGAATAAATTAGACAAATCAAATATGCCAACTTAAAGCCTTCATTAAAGGAGTGTGGCGCTTTTCAGTCGTACTATTGAGGGACTTCATTATCCCCTCATTAACATGAAAGGAACATTTATAATACATCTTAGAGCAGATGAAAAGTGCATTTGCACTGGAGCACTGGAAGGGGGAAAAAAACAGTGCGGGGGCAGCAGCAGATTGGTTGCCCTGCTGATGAAAGGGGAAAAATGAAAGATTTAACCCAACTGATTTTTGTGTAAAAATGAAAAAAAGAACGTGTTAGGCAAACATTAACTGAAAGACTGCCTGCCTGTCTAACTGACTGTAATGTCAGTTTAGCTGACTTACTGACTGATTTACTTGCCAATTAAGTTATCAAACTAGTTTTATTCAGAACTCTACATGGCTCGCTGCCAATTATGTGCTTGTTTACTTAGGAGCTTTTCTTTTATCGAATTATATCAGAAATCAATTTCTACTATTAGCTCTGATAAGAAGCTGCAGGAGGGTGTTGTTATCCACTGAGCAGAGGGGAAGACGAGGACTGTTGGCAGTGAGATGTAGACTACACTGTGAGGACAGATTCAAAGGGACATGCCAACGATTTAGTATTGCAGTTCCATGACGTTTGAGGGGTTGTGGGAGAAAGATTAAAACAAGAATGGTCAAAATTGAGCAAGCAAAAAGTGTGGGTGGGGCGAGATAGCCTGACTTTTAGAACCTTTGTTCAAGCTCCATTAACATTGGATCCTGCGCTTCCCTTAATGCAACTCAACAGCACTCACTGCCTGGTAATTGCCCACATCTTTCAAACTCCACGCACCCAACTTGTGACACAGGCTTTACAGACTTTGACATGTAAAATTGTTGGAGTGCTCCTTTAACCAATTTATAAGGGAAAAAAGCCTTCACTGTATGTACAGTACGTGCAATCCGTCACGCCTGCCTGTATGTGACAACACTGTTCATTCAGTATGCAAAGAGAATGGGGTCAGGCTGACTGAATATTTTTCAGGTTATCACAGACAAAATGTTCACAGCAATCTGACCTTCTGTACATCAGTGACTGTGGATAAGAGGTCCACTTCTATCTGTAACACTGACGAAGCAGGAGACGTTCGGTCTGAAAAATGTCTTAAATTTCAAGTGTGATGCCATTTTAAACAGTGGGTTTGTCAAGGGGTTTTTGGTGAGGCTCCTGGACCTTTATGCTATGAAGAGTCCAAATACCCCCAGATTTGTAAAAGGAATTCTTTAACATTTCGGGAAATAGGTTAATGCATTTAATTTTCAAGAGTGAGATGAGAAGGTTGATGTCAATCTCATGTATATGTTAGTATGGGGTTTGAGGGTATGTCTAGCTTAGCATACAGGCTGGAAGAGGGGGAATAAGAATTGGTTCTGTCTGAGTGAAGAAAAAAACATTTTATCCATCCACCCAGTACTGCTCTCTATATCTCTGGCTATGGCATGGGTTGAGAGATTCTGCTTTCTGAAGTTTGGACAGAGCCAGGCTAGCAGTTCCCCTCTGCTTCTGTCTTTGTGCTAAGCTAAGCCAAACCACATCCTGACTCCAGCTCTGTACCTAACACACACAGACGTGAGAGTGGTACTGATGTTCTCATCTCAATGTCAGAGAGAACGTGTTTAGAAGTTTATTTCCCAAAAAAGCTTGCTGTTTTTTTAATAAGCAAATTAGTTTTCATACATTTATTTTAATCCTGTTGTTTTGGAGAACTTCCTTAGTTTTCTGAAAGGGTTCTTCAGGCATTTAAGTATGGTTTTGCAGTGTTTTAAGCCTGAAGGTGCATTCCCTGGTAATATACTGTATACAATCTTGTCTGTGTACCTAGACAGGCTACAAACAGTTTCTCCCTTGAGCGGGGAGGGCTACCATATCCAGCCATAATGACAGGGAACTGACTAAACACTGCGTGAAATCACCCATGCTGCAGTGGACACGGGGGCGGGAGGCAGGCTGAACATACAGAGGTAGAAAGGTGAGATTTGAGATGTAATTATGCTCTCCGGGGCTTAATCACGAGTGCAACTCTGTGCCGACTCCATAGCAACTATTCGTCACATGCCAATTAAATGCCTCCTTTTCATCACAGAAGCACGAGGGCTTCAGTTTGGATGGCTGAACGTAAAGGCTTGAAGGTGGGAAAAAAGGAGAATGACTAACGAGCTGAGCTCCTGCACAAAGCTATGAAGGGAGGAAGGGAGGGAGGGAGGAGGTGTTAGTGATGAGATTGTCTGCCCGTCTGGGTCGACTTTAATTGGGATGTTGCTCAAATGCAGTGTCGAGTGATGGCTGTGTGGGAAGCTGGCTGGAAAGGGGCGGGAGCGCTGGGAGGAGACGGATGGAGTGATAAAAGAAGCTGCGGCGGCTTGCAAACCTGTGTGACGTTAGTTAGGACAAGCTGAGGGACGGAGGAATTTTAGAGTGTCTGACCAAGTGTTTCCACCACAGCTAGTCAGTAAAACTTGCCCGATATTTGATGCTAGGTGGGTAATATTTTAAAGTCAGTAGGGGTCAATCAACATTCAACGAGTGTTCTTCCTTTTTAACTCGACTGTGGAGAGGAGGGGAAACTCCGTGCAGTGTGACAGTAGGGAGAAGAGATGGGTGACGGTAAAGGAGGATCAGTTGAGCTATCTGGAGAGATATCTCAAGAACTTAGTGACACTGAGATGAAACTTGGTGGTGGAGTATGTACAGCATCATTCACAAACCTCCGGGGCCAATGCACATGCATCCACTTGTAATGCAGAACAAAAAAGCATGCAGAAATTGCAGTGTTTTGCAAACCGAAAGCAGGTGAATAGTGAGTTGTGGCGCTATGTCTCAACCCAGGGTTTCTCAACCTGTTGGGGCCTGATGATAGGTCACAAAATTCTAATGATCTCAGCAATTGGCATGTTACTCGGTCATGTGGATTTGTGTATGGCATCCTATTGCATTCTGTTTTGAGTATGCAGGAAGCTCCACATGTAATTATACAGAAATTAAAAGATTAGTTTGTCTTAATGTTAATTTGGTCAGTGGCCCTGAAAGTGATCTCGTGATGATTGACTCCACCAGTGATGAGGGACAAATTCCACAGTCCTCATTCTGTATAAAATGCATTCTTAAGTTCTGGTGCAGCCAATGTGAGACTTTAGCAGTCTGAGTGATAGCAAGTGGGTATCTTTCAAAGTTAATGATAACCTGTATGAGACCCGCTCTTTATGTCCAGGGACACAGTCCAGGAAACTCCAAGTTACAGTCTCAAGAGGGACCACTTCAGGTCCAGTATGGATAGTAGGACGGACTCTTTCATCGTACATAAAGCAGCTTAAAGGATGATATCCTTTAAGATTTCTAATTAAAAATTACTTTATTAAAACTATATTGCACACTTCAACATCAATAAGTCTAAGCAATCTGCCTTAGTCTGTACTCACCAGGTGACCTCTAGATGGTGTTGCTACCCCAAGGTTGAGAAACTCTGGTTTAGCCCAGTTGAGCCATATTGTAAGATTAAAGAAACCAGTTAGTGACATGGATGGACTAATTAACTATTCTGAGCAGATGTATCCTGTTATTTTTTTTTAGAGCTGAACGATAAGTTGATTACTCAATTAGTCAATTGACCGACAACTAATTGGCAACAATTCAAGTAAAAAATATTTGCTGGTTCCAGCAAACGTCAAGATGTCCTGCTTTTCTCCATTTTACATGATACGAAATGTAACATGTAGGAAATTTTGGGGTTTGGAACTGGGCATTTATCATTATTTTCTGAGATTTCCAAAGTAATCTAGTAATTCATTATTTGACAAAGTAATCGTCAGATTAATCAATAATGAATAATTGTTCAATCATTGCTCAAAAATGTCCTGTAAAATTTAGCAGCTACAATATAACATGTTTTGGAAACCTACAATACAACATAAGGATTTCTTGAATTGCACTGTAAAAACTGATGAAGAGACTGCGCTTTGGACTCAGGCCTAGATGCTAAGGAGACAGGACGTGAATGATGGGATATGAAGGGAGGGCTGTGGGGTGTTGTGGATGGGGGTCCAGGGGTGTACCTGCATGCGTTCTGTGCTGGACATCAGGGGCATATATCTCAGTAAAGCCCTCACCAAGGAGCCTATCCATGGGTGACTCCCTGCCAGGTTCGTAGTCGCTGTCCCCGGCTTCACTGTCTCCACGCCCGCTGTCCTTCAGACTGAACTTATCCATTTCATTCAGGGCGTATCTGCACAGGGGGGCAGACAGATATTTGATACATTTCTCATGGTGGACTGGCTAATCATTGTTGCCGTGGTACTGATGGATAATAAGGTGCACAGAGAGGCAGAGAGCGCGCTGCAGAGGAGGTTTTACATAAAATTATGCAAATGTGAAGTTATTGAGCATACAGTTTGACTCTAAACCAAAAAGCTACTGGATATGGATATAAGGGACTATGTGAAAGTACTGACAACAGACAATATCGAGTGGAAATGTTTTACTATAATATTATAGAGGTGTACAGACGAGTGTCCCTTCATTTTGACCTTAGTTCTGTCCATGTCTGACAATAAAGGATTTAAAAGTGTCATTTTGTGTGTGTGCATTACCTGTAGCTCCTGGTGTATTTGTTGCCTCTGAAGCTTGGTCGTGGCTGGTACTGGCCCTGATGGAGCATGGACAGAAGCTGTGAGACTTGCTACAATCCCAAGAGGAACAAAAAAAAAGACAAAAAAGAAAGAAAAAAGACAAAAATAAAAGGGAAAAAATGAAGAGGGGAAAATGAATGGAGTAAAACAAGCAAGGCCACAAGACAATGTTGGGTGGGTGGGGAGGGCATTGTGGGGAAAGGCTAGGGGAGTGGGGTGGCATGACTTTGTGACTTGCTCCTAAATGTGATGGTTAACAAAAACATGAAAGGTAACAGAATATGGGAGCAAGGGACAAATTCCAATAAAATACTGAATATAAGACAAAAAACGTGAATGATCCAGAAATATTAAGTGTTTTATCTTTTGGTTTTAACAGATGCATAATCAATTCCTAAAATCAATAAAGCATTTAGCACAAACAACAGTCATGATGAGCATCTAGGTTTAAAGATAACTAATTACAAGCATGGAAGGACTGGAATCCCATCGCCTTACCTCTACAGGAGGGGTGGCATGGGCCAGTTCCAGGGCAAAGTTTTCTGGCACATGATTGGAGGAGATGGTCACCAGGCTGTTGAGGGACTGCCGGCTATGATGGCTCTGCCTGCTCCCCAGGGTACCCCTCTCAGGTGTAGGGGAGGCGGAGGGGGAGCGTGGGTGGGCCCGGACAGGCAGAGTCCCATTGACGGTCGGGACCAAGGTGATGTCCGTCTTGTGGATCTGCCTGGTGGGCTTCTTGGGGTGGTTCTGGTAACTGTTCTCCGCCACGCGGCAGTTGTAGTTGTGTCTGGGATCTTTCTTCTCACGGCTGCAGCGGGCAGTGGCGAACATCACCATGACGATGAGCAGCAGAGCGCAAACAGCACCCAGAGAGATGATTACGATGAGGGAGAGATCCAGTGGGGCCTGGCTGGAGCCAGTGGGGTAGAGAGGGGGGAGGATGTCCATATTCTCCTGTAGTGAGAGTCTGAAGAGGGCCCCTGTGGACAGCCTACTGGTGCCCCTGTCCTGCACTTCCACCCTGATCTCCATCACGTCCCGTGGAGCCTGCTCCAGGCTGGCGTTAGTCCTGAGCTCACATCGCCGTGCGTCCATCACAAACAGACCATCCTCGTTGCCACCGACGATGGCGCAGCTCACCTCTCCATTGGCGCCGGTGTCGCGGTCTGTGACTTTAAGGACAGTGATCAGCTGACCTGGTGATGCATACTTCCACACCGGCAGCTCAGCGGTGTGATTCCGGAGGGAGGGGGAGTGGATGATGGGTGGGTTGTCATTTTCATCCAAAACAGTCAGCAGGACGGTGGTGTTGGTTAAGAGTACTGGGTTTCCCCCGTCGCGTGCCTGAACTGTGAAAGTGATCCGGCTGACGTCTTCGTGGTCAAAGCTGCGTAAGGCGTAGATGGCACCATTAGAAGGGTCAATGGTGACGTAGGTGGAGATGGGGCTCCCCTGGACCAGAGCTTCTAAAACGGTGTAGGTGACCTGGCCATTGGTGCCAAGATCTGGATCAGAGGCCACCACGGTCATCAGGTAGGCTCCCGGAGAGTTGTTCTCTGATTTAAAGACCTCGTAGCGGCTCTTCTCAAAGGATGGAGGGTTGTCGTTTTCATCCAGCACCTGAACGGTGAAGTGTTTAATGGTGGAGAGGCTGGGGGAGCCCCTGTCCTCAGCTATGACCGTCAGACTGTACTCTGACCTCTTCTCCCTGTCCAGCGAGACATTGGTGAGGATCATGTAGTTTTTCTCGTAGGTCTTCTGGAGTCTGAAGTGGCCGTGGCCGTGCAGCCTGCACACCACCTCGCCGTTGAGCCCAGTGTCGCTGTCGTCAACACGCACCAGAGCTATGAAGGTGTCCACAGGGGCGCCCTCTGAAATGTAGGCCACTTCCTCTTTACCGGGCGTCATCAGGTTTATGTTTATCTCTGGTTTGTTGTCATTCACATCTACCACTTTCACCACAATTTTGCAAAGTCCAGGAATGGAATTAGGGCCCATGTCCTGAGCCTGAACATCCAGCTCATAGGAAGCAGTGCTTTCATAGTCCACTTTTTTAATAAGAGTAATGTGGCCATTTTCTGGGTTTATCTTAAATGTTTCCAGAATCTTTGGAGAGACATGACTGCTGAAAGAGTAGACTATTTTCCCATTAGTGCCCTCGTCTGGATCTGTGGCATTTAAATCAATGATAAGAGTCCCAAGGGGAGAGTTTTCCAGCAAATTGATGATATAAGCTTGCTCATCAAAGGCTGGGCTGTTGTCGTTAGAATCAGAGATACTTATCTTGAGCAAAGTGGAGCCAGACTTTGGGGGCACACCATTATCCGAGGCCACGAGCTGCAGCTGGTAGCTGGACTGCACCTCCCGATCCAAATCCCTCATCACCACCAGCTCTGCGTACTTGGCCCCGTCCGTCCTGGTCCTCACGTCGATCTTAAAGAAGTTATTTGGTGTCAGGGAGTATGTGTGCAAGGAGTTCTCCCCGACGTCGGAATCCACGGCGCCATCCAGCGGGACGCGTGTCCCCACGGATGCGCTCTCGGAGATCTCAATGGGGACGATGGCACGGGAGAAGTGCGGAGAGTTGTCGTTAATGTCCAGCACTTCCACTTCCACATGGAACAGCTGCAGGTACTCGGTCGGGAGTGTGACCACGTCGAATTCAATCGAGCAGTTCAGGTTTTTCTCACAGAGCTTTTCACGGTCGATTTTGGTGCCAATGCTGATCTCCCCGTCCTCCTCCCGGACAGACAGGAACGGCGTGCTCCCTCTTTGCATTGCGCGGAACCGAAAGGTCAGGGAGCTCGGTAGTTTGGCTAAAACCCCGGCTACATCCTCCTTTAACCGTGCAATAACAGTGCCCACTTTCTGCTCCTCGTAAACTTTATATTTCAAAGTCTTACCACTGGCGCCGTGCATAAGCGCGACCAAAAGCAGTAGTTTGAGTAGTGCCGAAGATAAAATATTTCCTTTGGACTTGATCATTTTTGACCCCATCTTCTGTGCGCTCACTGTGTGCCGATTACTTCCACAGAGGTGGAAAAAAATCGGGGGTTGGGGATAGATGTATTCTCAGACGTCTGGCATGTTAAATCCTCCGCCGCTGCTCACTGTCCGCAAAAACTCCGCAAAATAGATTGCAAAATAAATAAATAAATGGATAAATATATAAGTAAACTTTCCTTTTTTTGGAAATGAACAGCACACAAAAGCAAACCGCGGCGCTGTCCTTGCAGATCGCTCTGTTGCATAAACCAACATATGCCCGTTGCCCCGTGTGTGCGCGCCGGTGAATGAGTGAGTGTGTCTAAGCAAAGAAAAGGCGCAGCTTTCTCCCACTCTGTGCGAGAGTGAGTGAGAGAGCGAGAGAGAGAGAGAGAAGGATGGAGTCCTTGTGTGTGTGTGTGTGTGTGTGTGTGTGTGTGTGTGTGTGCGCGCGCGCGCTCTCTCCTCAGTGCGCTCCAGACAATCTCTCCGCCCGCCATCCTTCCCTTACTGCGTCTCTTTTCCACACAAAAACACTCCCCCCTCTTCTACTCCCTCACCCCTTCTCCTAAATCACCAGAATGGCCTCCTTCAAGCAGCACAGGAGGCACTATTGATGGTAGCCCCAGCCCCCCCCCTCTCCTCAACACAGAGGACACCCCGGTATTAAAAGTGTGCCACAACAATGGGCCAGAGAAGGAATTATTCTGGGCGCAGCCACTTTTAACACAACCACACACTGACCCGCGGCAGACTTACATTGTTATGGTTGCAATCCACAACGTGTGCCAACTCGGGTCTTTTGTCATGTGTGCCTAAAACGCGAAGTTGTCGCTCTCTGAACAATAATTCCAAGAGGAAGGACATGATCATCACTCAGCGGTGGTTTTGTGACTGGGGTGCACAGTTTACAACAAAACTATGAGCCTATATAATATAATCTCACCATTGTTTGTCTGTCATATCCAAAAGCCAACTCATAGCTTGCCTACATAACTTTATCATCCACCTACTCTAATATTGCCTTAATTTTCTTTTGGGGGCTTTTGCTTTGTACCTGAACTATCCTTTCTCTGCTTTTTTTTCATGTCTCTGCTCTCTAATCAGATTTTTTGTATACCTGACTAAAGAACAAGTGAATTTGGCTCTTGGTCATAGATTAGACAACTGAGCTAATTTTATATAAGAAATCAGTCAGTTGAAAAGACAGTTGAAAAAAGCAAAATCTATTGTGCATTTCTCCTGGCACCTCAGCTTACCAAACCAAGAAAACATAAAATAAGTCCACATTTCTACTAAACACAAATTTAACATAAAGTCTGATTGTTTGGACAGAGTGACGGAATGGTTAGAACTTAGAGATATTTTTAAATATTAGTCAGGAGGTGTTTAGTGATCTTTCCATTTAATTGCGACAGCTATAAAATACATGATCACACCCACTAAGGGTTAAGGTATGGCGAGTGCTTTGCCATTCACCCAGCTGACCCCCACGTGTGCTCTTTTCACAAGCCTCCTCCTCTTGCAGCATAATAATATTTCACGGAAGCCCACATCTCCTGATCCAACCAAATTACCATCCTGCAAACTCTGTGTCGCTCAGAAAGCAAACAACTGGGCAAGCAGAGTTGTATGAGAGGAGCACCAGGCCATCTGGCTCGGGCCTCAGACAACCCAAACCTACAATTACCATCTATTCAGACCCTGCCGCACCCGGCCGAGCAACACCAAGAGAGAATTAGCCCCAACTCATGTCGATAAAATCTCATATCCTTCTCATACTGCTGTGGAAAAACTCTTTTAAACCAGTCATGTATGAGTTTACTATTCAGTAGTAATGATAGGCAATCAGTGAACTTTGGATTGACTTTATTTGGATGTGTCATAGCTGCTGATATGTTTCAGTAGAGGGAAAAAAGGGCATGACGATCAAAAGGGCTGAAGTCTTTTTAGGGCTTGTATTAATCCATTATCCGCTCTTGAAACGTATAAAAGTTCACATCACAGCAAACATTTCTATACTCCTTCCTCATCAGTGTGTGGTAGACACCAGTAAGCCAGCTGACACCCATTTTGAAGAATCCCAAGATTCCATTTTCCCCAAATCAGTCAGAAAGTAATGAGTCGTGCAGCATAAACCTAAATTCTCAATAAGCTTCATTTGGAGTGTGAGCCTTATCTGATAACCAGCGCGGTGATTGGTTTCAACAGAGCAAATAATCTGGGGCCGGCATCTTTGAGAGGATGCGTCTCTGTGATGGATTTTATCTGCATTTTAAATTCCTGTGTGTGACCCGTGGGAACAGGCTCTCTGCGCCGCCATCTGTCTCTGAGCAAACACATGGACCTCAGCTCCCCAGCTGATATATACACACCACACACTGATGCTGAATGACTCAACAAGGGCAAAGTGTCCATTCAGTTCGGTTCATGTTTTTTTAGGAAGGACTGTTGACTGTTAGTGTTGTTAGTTCACAATGTATCAGTCGTCATTCTGTGATCAGGGGGACAACATTCCAGTGAAATCCTGGCCATTTTACAGATTTTATATTCTGATCATAACTGCTTTAATTGTCTAATTGGAGTTTAGGATACTGCTAATAATCCAGACTATGCCCTTCCTCTGTTCTCTCTGTATGCACAAAAAGCTCTGTCAAAGCACAAAATCCATTAAGTGATTCTGTTGTCAATGAATCCCAACTCCACCTGTCTGTCTGGTCTGTTATTTATTTATTTTGCATTTCCTCAGCAGCTGTTTGGTAAAAAGTCCCTGCACCAAAACTGAACTAGCCATAGCTATCACAGTGGACACTGAAGCCATGTCCTTTATAGTTTTTAATTTTTCATTAAAAAGTGGTTAATTTTAAGACTGATTCCAGCATTTTCAGATACATGTTTTCACTGGACAGCTGGAATATTTTTTACCTCTTTTGGTAAAAATAATAAGAAATAAAGAGTGGAGATCGCTTTGAAAACAGCATTAAGAACTTTATGTTGGGAAATAAAGCTGCCAGAAAATATAATTATGTAGTTGAATCAATAAAATATGAAAAAGAGGAGACTTTATGCTGGGCCTGTTGGGGGGGTCTTGTAACATCAGTACATGTAAAATCATGGCTACGGCCCTGCCCCCACTCCACGTACAGGCCAAATTTTAGTAGACAAACAGGAGTGATTACTAATAATAGGATGTTTCTGGCAATTGTGAAAAGTGAGGTTATCAAAGCGTCAGCTAATAGGGAACACTGTCCTGAATAATGCTTCAAAAATGTTTTTCCTCTTTGTTAAGCTTCCAAATTAATTTAGAGGATTTCTGCATGCAGCAAGAAGAAATTTGCACACACTCAATATAATTTATGGTACTTCCATGTAAGCCGTAAAGTCATAGTTTCACTGAGCCGATTACGCATTAAGACAACCATTACGCACAGTGCCAAGCTCTCTCCACGCGCAGCGACAACACTGTGGGCTCTCTCTCTGGAGCAGACGCTGTCCCCCGGCATAACTACAATAGAATAAACTGTGGATGAAAGAGTCCTGTAACAATGTTAGCCACGGGCCGGTGCCCCTGCACATATAGTACTACAACCCCCCTGGTGAGGAGGCATCGGTGCCCTAATGGCATTACTGGAGTCAGGAATGCACGCAAATCACATTTCCTCTGCAAAAAAAAAAAGCTTGGCATGTTACAAAGATTCCAGAAAATAAGTTTCTTTAATCCCAACAGAGCCGCTGCTGCAGAGCTGCACCGAGGGACTGAGCTGCGTGTGAAACTGTCAGGCCTAGTATAACCCAATTCACATACAAGATGTATACATTTAAATATGAGACTAAATTCAAATCAATAAGAAACTTTTTATCAACTGATGGTGACAATAATAATTTGATGGTGAAGTTGATGAGGGTGCAGTCACATTCCACATGCCAATGCTCAGGTTCAGTATATTGCGCGTTCAGAAAGTGCCATGCTTTATTTTGCTTTAGAGCGAAGGCAGAAGGTCTGCTGCCTCATCCCAGGCTGCTCATATGGCCAGTTGGAGGGAGGCTGACTGGGTGGGTGATGGGGTGGATGCCCTTGGGGACCATAAAATTACTGAAAGGAGTTCTGAGGGGAGTGTTGAGGGGGGCCAGGGTGAGGGGCTCAGCAACTTTGTCATTGAAATGGAGCAGGAGATCGTGGTGACAAAGGCTGCGTAGCAGGTGGAGAGAGTGTGATGCGGGCGCCCCTCCCCCCCTGGTGGGGGTGGAAGCTGGGAACGGTGGTGGAGTTTGTGTCGTCTGCGTGCTTTTTTAGATCATGGCAGTATATGCGCTCCCTCCATTTCCATTCCTTTGTCTGATGATTTTATGGATATAGGAAAGAGTTAACACAAGCCTGTATGAGTGAACAAACAGTAATGGATAAATGTTACTGAGAGGGAGAAGCAGTAAGAAGCAGTGTTAACAGCAGTACTAAATTCTTCCCTTACAGCCTAGTTAAAATCAATAGTTAGAAATGAATTTTGATCCCTGTATGTAGATATTCAGCACAATTCTGTCTTCATCAGGCAGAAGGGGAGTCTTGGCGTGCGTCGGGGGGTCGTTTGGATTGTAAAGGCACGCGAGCATCTGTCACCATCTCATTACCATGCAGTTAGCTCACGCGAGACGGAAGAGATTTGGGCTCAAAGAGAGGGGAGCCAGGATCTTCTCCTCCACCCACCAAGCCTGGACAGAGATGACGCACCGTAAAGCACAAGTTTAAATGAGACGCAGCAGATCATTAGTTCAAGTGCTGTTTGTAACAATATGAAGCGTGACTCAGTCTAAATTAAAGCCGTTCAAAAAAAAAAAAAAAAAGAGCATGACCTTCGATGGCACAGCATTAAAGGAAAATTCCACCCTTGTAGGTCCCTGCTGCAAAGCTTTGATATTGGGCTAAAAGTATGTGGGCTCTGTGCAGGCCAGTTGTGTTCTCCCAATGCAAACTGGGAAAACCATTTCTTTATGCACCTGGCTTTGTGCATGGGTGGGGGGTTATCATATTGAAACAGGAAAGGGACCACTGTTGACAAAAAGTTGGAAGTACACTATTGTCTAACACATTATTGCGTGCTTGAAGGTTTCCTTTAATCAGAACTAAGGCACTGAACCCAAACCAGGAAAACAGACCCAGATCAAATTTACCTGGATGGCATGTCCACATACTTTTGGGCATATAGTGTATTTCGTCCATCAATTAGTCATTTGTTTGGTTATTTTCTCCAGATTTGAACATAGATCAAACCTGGCAACCGTACTTTCAAGACAAGAAATCTACAAGGAAGTATACTGTCACTCAGCTTGACTGTGGTTCCAGTTACTCTCTCTAAAACTACAAACTATGACTTTTACTTTACTGTTCGTGAACTGACTAAATAAACAACATAATAATCAGAGGTCTTGGCAGGTGTATTTTTGAACTTTCAGCAGATTCAGGCTAGCTGTTTCCAGTCTTTATGCTAAGCTAATTGCACCCCAGCTCTGCTTTATATAGTTAACCCGGGACATTGATTGATATCCCTCTTCTTATCTAACTCTTATAAATATGCTGAATAAGGATATTTTCAAAATGTTGAGCTAATCATTTTAAGAAAAATTCCACTGTCTCTCATACAAAGTTATGTCTCTTCAATATGTGATGTTTTTCAGGAATTATTTTGCACAATTTTATTTTACCTCAGTCTGCATTGTCTAACACTAAAGCAGAAAGAGGTTTCCCACATTTCTGAATTGTTGTTCCCTCTCAGAGGAAACGCGCTGCTTTGTTAAGATGTGACGGTGAAAAGAAGATGTCGCAAAATTACACAAAAACAAAGACGACATAGAGCGTTGTGATCTGTAGCCATGCAAGCTGCCAATTGGAATCTTTGTGTCTTCTGGAGTTCTCCGTGGGTAATTGCTAAACATTGCATTTTGATTAGAGAGTTGTCACCTTCTGGTGTCAGTGCCTTAGAATAAAACTCCATTGTAGTTGTGCAGAATGTAGCTCAGCATGATATCAAGTCTTTACACTTGCAGACATCCACATGAAAAACAACAGAAAGAAGCTTCTGTCCACATACTTTTGGTCTTGGTCTGCTTTTCCTGGTCTGCTCTCAGCCCCTTAGGTCTAATGAAGGGACATCTAAATGTTGGTGCATTCAATGATATTTTACACAATGGTGTGCTTTCAACAGTGTGTCAACAGTTTTGGGTTTGGCCTTTTCATTTCAGCATGACAGTTACCCAGTGCACAAAGCCAGCTCCATAAAGAAATGGGCTGCTTGAATTCACCTGGGTATTAGACATATTGACACACAGATTGGTAAGGAACCCTTCCCAGAAGCGGTGATCCTAAATAAAATTTGGACCCACGGCCCAACTATTGGCTATGGTTGAGACCTCTATACGTGTGAACAGTAAATACTGTAAATACAGTAAGTACAGTAAATACAGTAAATACGAAAAGTCCGTTTTGCTATGATAAAATTGTACTGTCATGCTTGGTATAACCCCTTCCTGTCTGTTTCTACATTGTGGTTTTGGTTTTGGCTCTTTCCAGAATCTGAATATTTGTCACAGTTTGAATAGCAATCTACTTTAGCATCAACATAACTGTCATGTGTTTCTAAATGTTAGTGTATAGCAATCTGTGTATTGTTGCAGGAAATACTATAGGCCTGTGTGACGTGAAAAAACACAAAGAAAGACAGATTATTCATGGAAGTTCAGTACAAGTTGTAATTACTACATTGTTTACATCCTATGTAGGAGGGTTTGTGCTGTTGTCATGCTGTAAAGCCTATTATTAGCCTTTGTCTGCAGCAGAGAAGCTTGTTTGCTCTCCTCTTGTCTTTGATCAGCTCTGATTGTCTTCGCTGGGATTGCCAGTCCATCCATAAAAGCACCTGCTTCTACCTGGGGTGCAGTCTTGTTAACTGTCCCCAGGACTACATCCACATTCGGAGGTATTGGAGGAGCTACTTGACTTGGTAATGGGGTTTTCGAGCTGTATACAAGGCCCTTGTTTTGTTAGGTATGTGATGTGTGCCGCCACCATTTACCTTGTTGACTTTCTCCGAGCTTTGAAAAGAAGCTTTTATGTGTCCTGTTTCGCCTTGATGAGCCGCCATCACAAAGCAAGCACACAGAGTAAAAAAGGTCTCTGGGTGCGCTGGGATGATTTGCCCTGGAAAAAATAAATAAAATGCTCTTCATTTCTACAGGGGGACTTGAAGAAAGACAACTTTGTAGCCTTAGCTCAGAAGTTCCAGATTTTAAACTAGGCTCTCGTTGAAGTCTTTTCACACATTAAATATCCATGAGCTTCAAAAATCAGGAACACCTCATTGATACTCTCTGCGAGCAAGTTGTCATCCACCCTGCTCTGTAAATTAGAGCAGGGCTGACAAACAGCACAAAGGTATTCGTTTGCGAGGACTCTGCCCGCTGGTTTTGTCTGCACACAAAGTCTAACAATAACTTTATTCTGCGGTAGACTTATGTTTCATGCACAAATAGCCTGTTTAGGATGATCACAGGCACTTTTACAGCGGGCCCTTCCCTGCATTCATGTTGTGACAGAGCCAAAGCCCTCCTCTCTGATGGACACACGTCTGGCATATGCTGTCCTGATACCTGATCACTTGTTTGTGAAGTTGCACAATGGCCTCTCCTGGTCAACGCCCTCTTTTCATGTCTTTGGACTGTTGTCCCAGAGTAATGCTCTGAACCGCCAAATGCTACCCTTTTCTAGTAGCCCACCTTTATTCATCTTACCCCATCCCTCTTTCTCTTTCTCTTATAAAGGGTAGTTTTAAGGAGTACCTGCTAGACTGTAAGCAAATGCCTTCTTATTGTCTGATTTTGGTTACATTCCAAACCTCTTCTCTCTGGGCTACCCTGCTCAAACAAAGTAGCAAAGCAGTTGTATTTGCTTTGGTGCCGATCATAAAACCCTCCGAGTTAACCAGGTTTTGCGCAGTCGTTCCTCCTCCTCGCGTTGGTCACTTACACACAGTTTGCCCACAACCTGATGTCAACTCATTAGGCTTGCTGACAAAGCTGTCTTTTTTTTTGTCTGAGAGTGGTGGTTGACGCATGCTAGCAGAACAAAAGAGGGACGACAGCAGCAAGTAAGGAGATCTTCTGTGCCGATTCGAGTGTTGGAGGGGGAGAGGGGACCATACAAAGGCCCCCTATGCGGCTCTAGTTGAATGTTTACCACGTGCAGGGCCAATGGGTGACATATTTTTGGGAGTGTTCATTCATTAGACTAAAGATTTACTACCCACCAGCCCCCACCTCTTCTTTTCTGTTTGTCTTGGCAGATGTGTGGCAGACCCTGGTCTTTCTTTCTTTCATTTTCCTTTGCTTTTTGGCGTGGGGGTAGAATCCTTCAGACCAAAGCACCACGTGTTCTTAATTTGGGGGCCATTTGTGTGGAAACTCTTATATACATCTCTGGGTCAGCTTTCTCTGCAGACTCTCTTGTGATTTGGATATTGGAGTTTGGCCTGAGACTTAGTTTCCTCCAGTTTAATCTTTGTTCTAAAATTCCTCCACTTAGTTGCTCTTCTGTGTGCAATTCCCTGTCTCTGTTTGTACTTCATCGGTGTGGCATTGCAGGGGCAATCAACTGGTTATTAAACTGTAAACAGATTACTTAATGCACAAATGTAATTAGCAAGCATCTAATTTATTACAACAGAACTAATAAGCTGATGCAATAACAATCATATTTTCCATTTTAATGATTTTTTAAAGTGCTGTTATATTGCAATTAGATGCACCAACTGTAAAGTGGCGGCTAGTGAGATTTGTTTTTCATTATCAGCTATTACCTTACCAATTTTACAGGCAAACAAATTTCCCAATGAGTACTTGGATGCACCATAGTTTTAGATTCTCAACAGGGTTTCACAGTAACTAGCTATTGCAGGCAATCTAGTGCTATTAGTTATCACTGCAGGATCTTGTTTTACGACCTTAATTAAAAGGTCCAGACAGTGAAAACAGCAGTTGTGTTTATCATGGCGGCCCAAGGGGAAGGGGGTACTAAAGGGTATACTTATTACACGGCCCAAACCAGGCCAGTCCTAATAATTCTTACATCCATGTGCTTTATCCAAACACGTTCCAGCTTGGTCCTGGGGAGGAAACTGCAAGGGCCTCATGTAGTAGGCTTCAGCGTTTGACTAGCTAATGGCCTTGGCATGACCCTCTGCTTTGTTTGACCGCCATTAGAGGCACACTTTTTAGGTCTAAGTCAGACAACATCAGTGAGACTGATGTGACACATGCTCAGCCAAACACCAGCAAAAGCCATTTCTTCCCTAAAACATTAAAGTTGGGCGTGTAGAAACAACCGTTAGTGTATATTTGTTGTCTGAGTCTGCTCTCACATTCGCCAGCTGGTTTGAGTCGCTAAGAGAAATAGACAGGGGGAAAGCACAAGTGCAGGCGGTACAAGTTTTTGGAAGTGTAGCAGGGATGAGAAAGCCCCAGAGTGGGGCTATGGCGCGGTGTAAAAATGAAAAGTAAACAAGATTTTCTGACAGCTAAAGAGTCTCCTGGCATCTATCGAGCTCATGTTCTCCAGACAGACCCACTCCCATCTACTGAGGGAAGTGTACAGGCAGCCGCAGGGCACAGCGACAGGAGCCTGCACTGTGCGTGTATGTCTGTGCAGGTTTTGCGTGAAATCATATGGCTGAAATGTGGGCCAGAGTCAGCGCTACGCCGAAAGCAGTACCTGTGTGTTGATGAGGAGGGACACGTTAAAAGCAGCCGCTGATTTGCATGAAGAGCCGCAAACACTTAGCAGCTCCTTCCTGAATCATTCATAAGCAACTCCACACATACATTCAAAAAGAGACCGGGACGCGGGGGTAGGGAAGGAGAAGAAGGTGATTTGCATTAGGAAAAGTTGAAACGTCAGACGACTGAGGAGCATGTTTCTGGTCAGCTTCTTCTCAGACTCAGAGTTCTGGCATGCATGTTAATAGTTGGAGTAATTGACTATTAATTTGAATCAGAGCCCTGCACGGGATAAAAATAACTTTGAGAAAACACCCTAATGATCTGATTTGGTGCGTTGTGCTCTCTCTTTCTCCTCAGTTCTCCCTGCCGCTCTTTTTCTTCTTCTTCCCCATTCATCCCAGTGGGTTTGTTAATGAAAACTTAAGGCTCAAACAAATCCAATACTCCCAAGAGTGATTCTCTGGTGGGGTAGGCTGGAGAAAGAGAGCGAGATACCCCAGAAGCATCTCTTTGCCTAGCTGTGTTTAAGCTAATGAAAGAGCTTCCTAATTACTTTGCCAGTGTTGATTTCCATGAGAAAGCCCCAGTCATCAGTCACAACACCTTATTCATTAGTCTTGCCCCCACCCCTCGTCTACTGCTTTCATTTCTAATCTTCTCTTCCTCACTCCTTTGCTTTTCCTCCGATTATATTAAGCGATAGTGTTTTTCGAGAGAGAAAACGGGAGAGGTGCAATAAAGAGAGGCACTTCACTTGGACCACCACAATTATTATACACAACGTGATGGAGGCTATAGGGATGAAGTCCCTTTGTGGAATATCCTCATGTCAGACATAGTGTGCTGTAGGACATTGTTTTAAGCCAAACTAAAAGTAATTTTGGTAATTGTCAGTTTAAACTGAAGAAAATACTTTGGGACTTGCATGCAAAGATCGTTTTGAGGATGTAACTTGACGATCAGCCTGTTCTCATGCCAGGCGTCATATGTACATACTTGACAAGCGTATTTATTTCACGCAAGGCACGTCTGTTTGTAGCTAGCTAGCTTAAGGCGTTGACAGTCCCCTGAGGCAACTTACTCACAGATGTTAGTGCCTAAACCGAAGTCAGTAAAAATGCATGTCCACCGGCTAACCCTACCTGCTAGCAGGTAGCCTCCTTTGTGTGGCAACACTATAGCAAACTGCAGCATATCACACACACGCAAAATTGACGTTTTGAGTACAATAGCCACAGTTTTGTCAAGGCGTGTATATATGACGCCTGAGATGAGAGTGGGATGTGATGATACAATGCTGGAAAGAGCAGATTTTGTGGACAACAGGAAACACAGGAGCTATATATTTTAATCTGTATGTGAGGGAAAACTAGTGGAACACACACACGTCTAAACCTGCTCTATATGAAAAGTGCCCTGAGATAACTTTGGTATATAAATAAAATTGAAATAGGAATGTTGTCTCTCCTTCCCCTCGAAGATTTACCTCATTTGGTCAGATGCCTCTGGTTAGGGGTTCAATTTCTTGCTCAAATATTCTCTGGAGGAGCCGGGATAAAACCAGGAACCTTCAGATGAGGTGGCAAAGAACATTTGTGTGTCATCTGTATAATTGTGATTGTTGCTTTTATTGTGTTTATTTTTAATAATTTGGCATTATGGAAGTATAAGACAGGACTTGAAATATCCAGTCTAACCCAGGTTTCCCATCTGTCCAGTAGTGTTGTATGGTCAAATAAGATGCAAGATGAATCTATGTTTCCCATGGCCAAACTTCTCAAGGCTAAAACAAATACATTTTGTGAAATGTACCGTCTTCTGCATAAAACAAGTGACATATGCTTCTGCAGGTCACAGTGGTTATATACTTTACACCCAATGTTTCAGAACGTTCAAACAGATACACCCTTGCACAACCAGACTACATCTCGGAAGTTTTTCGTATGAGATTTAAGTTTGGTGTCATCAATCCAGCCGGATTCAGATACACACCTGACTAATCAGCAATCAGTATTAAAAGTTCACTTACAGGTATAATACACAATCCTGCTATTGCATGACCTATCTGGTACTGTACAAGTAATTGCTGGATAGTTTTAGATAAATGTATTGTTTTTTAATATTTATTTCTTTTCCTCTGACAGCTCAGAGAGGCCGCCCTGCATATTTTCAGACATGATAAGAGCAGTGAACTGTCAATCATCTGTTGTACAGCCTCTCTGAAATGACATCTGTCTTGAGATAATTTATCCATGGCTGTGCCAGATAACATGCGCCAAGTCAACATTTTAGGATGGCTCTCACCTCCTGTGAGATTAAAACATAACTCAAGCTAATCTCATTTTCATAGTTTTGGCAACATTCCTATTACAAAAAAAAATGTTGGGGTCACTCATACCATTGTACTACCCATGAAAGTTAACAAGTAAGAAGCACAAGAAGATTATTGATCTTCCCAGTGTTCCCAAATCTCAGCTATTACTTCAGGGAGAACAATGGTGTCAAAATTGAAAGAACTGCAGGTAAAAACTATACAAATATAACCAAAATGATCTACACTTAAAGGTAAACTTGCTCATTTTATCCAGAGATTTCAATCACATCTCAAATGTGACTTGAGATTTAATCATCTGGAAATAAATAAGCTAACAGCAAACTCTGTTTATTGATAGACAGTGAGATGTGACTGAAAGCTGAAGACCTTGAGTGTAGATTATTTTGACAAACTACTATTCCCGTGGTCAAGAGCAAGCTTTCATAATCAGAATAGGAATTATTCTTTAAACTTCGATTCAACTACATCATTTGATTGGCATCTAAAAAGCGATTTTAAATTACTATTTAACATTTTTCCATTCATCACTTTCTGCCTAGAAGCAGCAAAGAGTTGAACAGGTCGAAAGTGACGGCCCAGACTGACAAAGGCTGAGCTCTGCACTGCACCTGTTCATCTGCTGGTTCGTGCAGCACTCGCCCTTCACTTTAGGGTTATTTTTTTTCCAACTGGACTTAATGAATGAAATGCAGATGGATGGCAGTCTAAGTCAGCCGATCTGCTGATGCTTGACAGCAGGCGCTGCTCAGCGTCACAACATGCTGTTCTGTTACATATCTACAGATGTCCATGACCACCTCCCCCCTCTCTCCCTGGTGTTTGCCGTCACGGTCTCTCTCCCGCTGAGGGATAAGTGTCAGTGTCGGGATGTACAGATGCTGATCCGTCATTGTTAGAGGCCAGGCGAGAGCTGATGGTAATAAGTCTTCTCCTCCCAGCCCCCGCTCCCAGGCACATGACTTTTTGCGGGGGCTCAGGCCCCTTTTGTCAGGCCGCAGGCGACCCCTGACCCTTTAGCCCTGCCTCCACCGGTGACACATACATATAGTTAAACCCTAACTCACACGTTCTCACAAGTCGCGTGCAGCGTCACCCACCCACAGACACACTTTCAGACAAAGACACTTGTTCGCTGCCACTGATTCAGCCCTCTCCCTCTGTCTATGTTTTTCTTTATCAGTGCTCTTTGTGGGAGGTGCAGCCTCCTGCAGGTCATTAGTGTGCAGTGTGCTGAGATTAAGAGAGCCTCCTCCCTTAATTAAGAGTAAAAGAAAGGGGAGCGACACAGGGGATGGATAGACATAAGACATTAGAGAAAGAAAAGAGAGATGGATTGCCTGAACCATTAAAACTTACAGAGCAGAATACCTCTCACCAGACGTTCCCCCATATTAGCCCGTCTCCATCACTCTGTGCTTGAGGTTGCCTGTAAGACACACACAATTCAGTATTATTGTATTTCCACCCATTAGCATTAACATTTTAACAGCTTCCTTGGGGAGATCCCACGTACATAGTTTTCTCGGGGAGATAACACATTACTCTGTCGATAACCGAACTAAGAGCACTTTTTCTTACCTCTGCATTATCAAGAGGGTTTTAGCAGAGTGCAGTTTAAAGTTTTAAGCGAGCAATGAGTATTTATCTTTCTTTTCCAGAAGCAAAGTAACTTTAACTCACAGTTTGAGGATACACAGGGAGCTCAAGTAGTTTGTATTCCACTGAGGCCCACCTCATCGCCTGGATTTTAAGACATTGTACAGAACGCCTCACATAGTAGTGGGGGGGGGGGGGGGGGGGGGGGGGGGGGGGGGTGTGTGATGGTGGAAAACAAGCGAGAATCGAAAATGTAAAAAGATGAAAGTGGGCGACTTATCGGGATGAATATTGATGTGGAGCCTATTTGGAAATCGCCCTACTTACTCTACATCAAACCGGAGGAAAAACAATACTGACCTCCTTTTTACCTTCTTCCTCCTCACTCAAAGTAAGAGGAAGTACAGGAAAATCAAACAGTAAAGTAAATAAGTAAAGCTTGTTTAAGCTGTTGCCAGTTTTTTGGAAGAGAGACTGAATAGGCCATTAGTAGGAGGAGTAAGGATCAGCAGGTGGTGTTGGGGCGAGCTTCAGTAATGACCAATCAGATGAGCTCCTTTCATCTCCTTTAAAAGCAGCAGACAGCCTAAAGCCGTGGAAAGGGGCTGAGGTGTAAGGGGAAAACCATAAAGCTTATAACATTCAAAATGTTTATGTACCTGTGTAATGACCAACTCTTGTTTATTATGTATTTTTGGAAGTTATGTCAAAGTGTACACATTGTGTCAGTTGATAAACAGAGAGGTTTATAGGAAATCCCTGAGATTCTATTTAAGGTTCACGCTTCAGTTATTTATTATTATACAACACAAGGTTGTACAATGAAATGGAAGTTGTGGTCCCTTAATGCTACACAAACCTGCAAACCTATTATGTATGAAGGATTTATTTGTGTGAGGGCTGAGTGAAGGGCAGAGGAGACCACTGAGTCCTCTGAGGATCTGTTGGTTCAGAAAGCAAACCGGGATGTTGTTCTTTACGTGCTGGAGAACCAGTTTCTCAATGCACTTCATCAGAATGGGATGAGGGTGTGTTTGATTTATTTAAAGGTACTAAACCCTGGCAGTTTTTTTTTTTTGTAAACACGAATGGTTTCATTCTAGATAAAACATTTGCGAGAACCGTATTTTTTAACCTTGCCTTTTCTGTCACATTGCTTCATTTCCTTACCACCACCAACAAATGTCATACCCAAAATAAAATGACTGTAGCTCCTGGACCATACTGACTTTATGCACACAAACATGGCCTTGCCCCCCAAAAAACTGTAGGAGTTGAAAATCTTATCAGCCTAAAAGACAGTAATTGTTTAGTATTTTCTTCACCCAGGGAACAAAGCTCACTATAAAATAAATGTGGTATAAAAGTGTGCCATATTTAAATTCATATGAGAAATTCACAGTTTTCTAATTGAAATAAAAACAA
This sequence comes from Micropterus dolomieu, assembly GCF_021292245.1. Lineage (NCBI taxonomy): Eukaryota > Metazoa > Chordata > Actinopteri > Centrarchiformes > Centrarchidae > Micropterus > Micropterus dolomieu. Next base: position 3,415,816 of record NC_060168.1, on the reverse strand, counting down.
GTACTTAGTGTAGTACTGATCAATTCTTTATATATAATAAATCAAACTGTATCATGATCATCATATCAGAGGTGATTGACACCGACTGGAAGATATTAATAGGAGCCCATGTATCCGTCTCAGTGGAGGGTGCACTCTTTGTTCTTTTTCAGTCTGAGCAGCACCTCAGCTAATCAGCCCAGCAATCAGCCTGCTGTGTGTGTGTGTGTGTGTGTGTGTGTGTGTGTGTGTGTCCATTCATTCCACTCCATTATTTGGCCTCCCTCCTCAGCCACCTCCCCCCAACTGTCTTTTCACATTCTGTCACACGTTTCCTTAATTTCTTTCTTTCAGTGGCTGACCCCGCCCCTCCCGCCAACGGGCTGTCGGCTTGACAAGAACCTTGGAGCAGCCGAGTGTATGTGTGTGTTAGATTGTGTGTGTGTGTGTGTGTGTGTGGGGGGGGGGGGTGCAAGGCCACCAATACACAGGCTGAGATAGACACATGCAAACGAAAAGCCCACCAGCTCACTCACACACACACACACACTGACTCAAGGCGTACAAGCTGTAGCCACATGCTTATTGACAGCAGAAGGAGGCCAATCTCCACACACACAGGAATGTATGCAGACCAAAAAGTGCCACATCACAGGCACGACACCGTACCACATCACACACACACACACGCACACACACACACACACAGCTCCCTCACTCTTCCTCTTGAGGAAATCAGTTTCATCTGGAGCCTTGCAGCTCTTTCTTTCTATTTCTCCTGCTTTCTCTCTCTCTCTGTCCTTTATTAGAGAAGATCAGCTCCAACTGCATCTCAACGCACGGGGGGTCTCAACCCAAAAAACACAAGTGCTATTTAATTCCTGCATAGACTGTAACGTGCTCTTCCTCACCACCAGCACGCACAACACTTGTCAGTGAGTATACACGGTAAAAACGTTTAAAAAGGTCCCATATTATGCAAGTAAGTCTTTAAACTAAATATGTGTCCCCAGTGTGTCTAAAGACCCCCAAACTATGAGAAGAAAAACAACCTCTCACTTTTTCTCTTGCTCATTCTTTTATTAAAGAGGTCATATTCATCCCTCTCCTTTATTGAGTTATATACCTTTTTTGTGCATGTAACAGGTTTGCAAAGTGAAAAAGTCCAGCCCAAAGGGAGTTCCCATCTCCCGCAGAAAGCTCTGCTCTGAACTGCCTGAAAACAACTCGTTTGTAGTCCTGCGGCTTCCCTTTCATCCCTGTGACATCACAGGGATCAAAGCTAAATGCACCTCAAATCACGCTCGCCAAACGGCTACTCCGACACGGCTACTCCGACACGGCCTCAGAAACACTCACTGGCCCTCTTCTCTTTTCATTGGCCCGCTCTTCTCTGCTTCTGATTGGCTAGTAGTCCTTAACTAGGAACTGCACGTGTGCAACTCCCAACAAAGATCATTTAGAGACAAGATGTATCACTCCATAGCTAAAACAAAGCGTTCAACACACAGGATGAAAAGAGGAGCTGCAGCAATGTGTAGTATGACAAAAATACGGTGTTTTTTGAAAATTAAACCATGTAAACCTGTTCTGGTACAACCTCTAAATAGGATTTTGAATCTGAAAATGAGCATAATACCACCTCTTTAACATGTTACCTGTGGTGCCTTTTACATGTTCGCTACTAACTCATGAACTATGAGGATTGGCAAAACAGTGTGTTACTTGGATGAAGTCGCTTCAACAGCAGTCACACACATTTTCTTCAGGAAATGCTTGACATTTTATGAAATTTGTTTGACAGTGCTGGCTGGCCATAAATGATACATTTTAAGAAGGAAGCCGCCCACATGCCATGACTGGCCTGTGGCCCGGACTCATTACATGACATGTAAGCTTTTGATTCTTACATTTGGCCTAACTCATGTTTTTAGAATATTGCTTGTTATATTTTTCAAGTTATTGTTCTACCTGCAGAGATTTCCTAAAGTCCTTTTAATGCTTTGTTTAATCATGCGTGTTCATGTCTTTAGTCGATTCTTGTGCTTTAATGCAGGGCTTTTCCTTTATCACCTTTTAACTGTGATTACAACACTAAGCCTTAAGTGTTTTGTATTTGTACATCAGATGTTAAAATGTAAGATGCTCTTTTTAGATATATATTAAAGTTTTTTTTAAATGTTTTAACCCATTGTCTGTATTTCAGTTCTCCCAGTTTTATTAGCAACATATGGCTGATGGGGAGGCAGGACACTGGGATGAAGGAGCAGAGGTCAGCGCAACACCCACCACTTACGCATAGACACATGCAGCTAGGAGTGCGACCCTACTGCATAATGATATCTATGAATGCATGGGGTCACGGAGCAGCAGAGGGTAGTGTGTGTGTGTGTGCGTGTGTGTGTGTGTGTGTGTGTGTGTGTGTGTATGTGTGTGTGTGTGAGGAAAGTGGAGGGGTTGACCTTGGTGATGTGATTCACACACAAATACCACAGGTGTGACTCCAATCTCTCCCTTTGTGTGTGTGTGTGCAGCGTGACACAAAGAAAGAGTTTGTCTACCAGCTGGACACACAATTCAAGTTGACACACATGGGCAAATACAAAAATACAAACCACGTGTGCCACGGCCCGTTTGAAATGTTCTCAGTGTTTTCTCCCGTGGCTGTCTGTGCCCTCAAAGACCCCTCACTTTGAGAACCACTGCTTTATGTGACCAATGAGTCGTTAATTGCACTGACACACACGCACAATCATTCATTAATGGCCAATTTTTGGGGAGCATTATGGGTACCATGTGGATGCTAAGTGGATGGATTATGTGTTCTGTGAGGCCTTTTGGCTGTTGCCTAAAAATGTTAATAGGCTTGCATTAGATTCATTTCTATTCCGGGGCTCAAAGGAGCTTAAAGGAAGGATATATTGGGGGAAATTAACTTGTAACACACACATCAGTTTCTCAGACTCATCTCATCACTTTCATCTTTGTGTGTCCAGTACAGATCCTGTAGGTCCAGGAGCTCAGCAAGTAGACTGGAAGCAGAGAGAAACAGCTAGCCTAGCCTCCCTTTCCCTTTGGATGTGACAATGCAGTTTATATTTTTATTATCCTAGGATTTGGAGGTCAAAAATAGGTTAAATCATCAAAATGACATAAAATGAAAAAGACTAAATTCATCTCCAAAAGTCTCAGAAACAATGTACTGTGCAGCACTGGAGGCCAAACTATTGAGAAGATCATTTCCAACTAGGCCAAGGGTGGCCATTGGATTTGGGGCTCTCAAAGTTAGCCTGAATTTTTGCGAGCGGTAGGGGGGCTAAATTTGGTTTTTAACCTTCATAGATGACAATTCACTGAGAAACAAGCCCCACTGGCATTTCCACTTCTGCGTATCAGAGGTGATCTTCATCTGTTGGCCGTTCACATACACTGGGCATGTGCGTGCCGGTGTAAACATGAAGCAGATGGTCTGTTCTGTAGTTACAGAAGATTTGGTGAAAGAATTAACAAATGCAGATGAAGAATAAGACCAGATTTTTTTTGCATGCACCAATAACGAGCTGGGATTGTTACTGAATGTAACACGAGAGGTAAAAGCGGCTGTGGTGGTGGAAAACAGACTGGGAGTCATTGGCGTCGGCGTGATGCACAGTCGCCTACAAGTGTAGGCAGATAGGCCTAAGTGTTATTTGCACGTATGGAATATTTTAATAAAAATACCAACTCAAAAACTCTATCAGTAGCATCGTGTTTCTGCTTTGCATGACTTATAAGACCCAATCAAAGAGCCGAGCATGAGCATCTGCGTCATCGTTTAAAGTCCTCCATTTTCCGTCTTCACTAAAACGCAAAACGGGGTCGGCAGCGTTTCCAAACTTCTCCGTTTTCAACATTTTTGTGTGGACAGGAGGTGCAAACGTAGCAAAAGGTCTCTGTTTTAATCTGAAAACGCAGTAGTGTGGATGGGGTCTGTTGCCAGTTTGAACGTCTTTTGTTCAGGTCAAAAATTGATGTAAGCATTGTTTATAAGGTTAATGACTCAGCAACTACATGTTTGCAGCAGACAGTTATTACATTATGAAACTTTATGTGGATCTAAGGGTCTTTCAGTGAGCTTTTAACCAGAGAGTAGCATATCTATCCAGCACATCTGGTCTGAGCTGTGGTGCTTTCACTCACTAACTTCAAATAATGAAAGCTGCTGATTCAGTCAGTGATAATTGAGAACACTCAGTGTTAAATATTAGTTTGTCCACATACTCAGCACCTCTGTTTCAAATGAATCATTTGGGTGGAGCGGACATGTAGGCCAAACCAGAAGGAAAATTTTTATGAATTAACACTATTAATTAAGTTTGATAATGGTCAGAAAATAGCCATTAGTAGGTTTCTGTACAAAGGAAAAGCTCAGAGTCCAGAACAAACAGATGAAGCTGCGGTGGAGAAATCATCTCCCACCTCATACTGCTCATTCCACACATACTGTTGCTTCTGAAACAAACAGTAAATACTTGTTAGGCTTTGAAGTAAAATAAAACTGGCTATAAAATGTTCTCATGCATACGTTCCCACTTGTGCACACACTCCACTCCTGTCTTTTGTGTGTGTAGCATATGTGTATGTTAATACAAACCTTTTCTCACAGAACAACCAAGCTGAACACAGAGAAACTAAGGAAGATGGAAGATGATTTAAGCATGATGAAGCAGCAGAATTCCTGCGTGTAGCCTGCTGACTGTGTGTGTGTGTGTGTGTGTGTGTGTGTGTGTGTGTGTGTGTGTGTGTGTGTGTGTGTGTGTGTGTGTGTGTGTGGGAGGGAGGGAGGGATTTTGATTGGAAATATTTATTTTGGAAACCTATGGTTGGAAACCACCGTCTCTCTCTCTCTCTCTCTCTCTCTCTCTCTCTCTCTCTCTCTTTTTCTCACCCTCGTCCACCCTCCTGGTGTCCCATAACCAAAATGGACCACTCCACACCACTTGTAACATAATACCGCCTCCATTCCACCCCCACCTCTCTCTCTTCTCCCTTTGAGGGAATTCAGAACAATAAGATCCTTTATACTTTCTCTCTGTCTGTCTCTCCAGACATTGGCCGACCCCCACCCACTGCATAAACAGTGAAAAAGATCGCCTGCCTTTAATAAAGCATAGACTTTCTCCGGCAAACATGCACATTCACATAAACACATATGCACATGTGCTGTGCCTTTAATGGTATGCCTGCCTATCAAAGAATACAAACTTTAGTGTGTCAACAGACACACATACACACACACACCAGCTGTCTCAAGGCAGGGAAGTGTTGTTGATAGAGCACATTTCTGAGTCCATGTAAAGCCTAAATAAGGATGTTGCATTAAGTATCTTACAGGGTTTTTGTTCATGTAACTAATTACCTGCTTACAAAAAGCTAATCTATGCGCCTTACAGCTGCAGTCTGTAACAAGTGAATCCAAGCAGAAACCTCCGGGTCTGAAGAGTGCAGCCATGTGCAAGTAACTTAAACCCGCATTCTTCCTAGCGGCCAGCAGGGGGCGACTCTTCTGGTTGCAAAAAGAAGTCAGTTTCAATTAGAAATAATTAGCTAGCCAAAATTAGCCTCCCGGTACAGCTGCTTGCTACCACCAAATATGGTCACATCTGGTGCCCGGTTGAAAAGAATCAACATGGTGGCGGCCAAACTGCCAAACTGAAGGCTTCAAAAACGGCAATCCCCAAACCAATGGGTGGAGTCACGGTGGCTACATCCACTTCTTTTATACAATCAATGCTCGTATCACTCCACTAGGCCCCTCACACCAAACCCACAAGCAGAAGCTGGTTTCCCTGCAAAGCGACAGCCAGCGCGTGGCTCGCTCTCCTCGGCGAGAGCCTCGCCACGACCCCGGTCCCTCCCAGCGCAACTCGTCTTCTCAAAGACCCTTCTCCGACGCTTCACAGCCCAGGACAGAGCGCCCCAGGTGTTAGAGGCAGCTGTGACAATGTCTAACAGCGTGACGAGAGGCTAGCACACCCATGTCTCCCTCAAAAGTTCTTCCCCACTGTTTGTTATCATGCTTCTTTGCCACTCATTGATACAAGCGTCAAGGCATCGAATATAATGAGCCTGAAGATCCGTGTGGAGCCGGGATGTCTCCACGTGTTTTGTATCCCAGTTGTTGGCAAAGGAGGGAGGGGCAGTTCTTTTATTGCTGCTGGTTGTTTCTCAGACATTGTGTTTGCAAAACTTCTGAAGCTGCACTGAAGATATTGAGCTTGTCTGAGTAAGAGGAGGAGTCGGGTTGCCCAGCGTGTGCATGAACAGTGACTGACACTTTGCATGCTTTAGAGACTGCTCCTGGCTCTGATTGGTTGTTTTGTTTCCAGGAGAGTTGGATTCTAGAAAATGGCATCAGGAGCAGTAGAAGGAGCCCAAGGAACCTGATTTATTTTGATCTGTCTCATTTACTGCAGTCAGAATATAGTGACTAGTGAATTTCAGCAAGTATGCCAAAAAGTTATTTTTAACAGGATTCCCTACTGCAGCTTTGGTTGTGAAACTGTATCTCAATCCACACGTGTATGCTCAGATTTGTGAATGTGTGTTAGAATCAGTGAATGTGACATATGTGCCCCGAAAACCTGAATGGAAATGACCTATTGTCAGTGAGAGAGATTTAAATTTGAGTTCTCATTTAGAGATTCTTGTACACATTAATGGACTGAGATACACACAAAGTCTCCCATATTTGCAAATAATATTGCTACAATATTGGTCACATACGCCTGTCAGTGTTATATTCATAAATATTATATTATTGAATCATTTCTCTGATACGTTACTGTGTAAGCAGCGTTTTGGGTCACTTTCTCACCTGTAGTTTGGTTCATTTGGTGCAGACCAAAGAAAATGAGACATTGATGTCTTGTTAGTTCTGGTCTGTGTCATGTTCACATTGACAAACGAACCGAGCTGTACGCATGAAATCACTTGGACTGACAGATAATTCATTCATTTGACAGTTCTGGGAACTTTCATCCTGCATCATCAGGACTACATGGAATCCCCATTACTGACAACAGGCCATGAAGCACTTTACTGTACATTATGCCTTTATTTCTCTCCTGGTGTGGCAACAGGACAAAAACGAGATGGCTTAAACAATGACATGTCATTTCTTTGTGACTGCTTGTTTTGCTCACTTTGCAATGACCAGAGGTTGGTTATGTAAAGCTACCAAGAGAATCTAAGAATACTTCATTAGAAGTAGAAATCCTGCATTTAAAATTTGACAGTACAGCCAAATGTATTTTAAGAATCAAAAGTAAAAGTACTCATTCTTTAGTACAATGTCCTCTTTGGTTATTATTAAAGATGTCATATTATTATTATTATTATTATTATTATTATTATTATTATATACGTTGTCATTGTTCAACACGGAGCTACTACTAAATATATATATGTATAGTATGCCAGTTTTCAATCTAGTTGAAGGGGTCGTGGTGTACGTAATGTATGTTTCTTTTTGGACTGTTCTCAAATTTTTTGAAGTTTATGTCAAATATTGGAATATTGGATAGCTAGATTTATTTTTATAATAATACGTATTATGATTAATTAAATGAAACCATCTGAGAAATTTAGAGAGGAATAGTTTGATAACAGTTACAAGTAAGGCAGTGTGTTAAAAATGTTTCAGAAAGTAGCCCTAATTAGTCATTTTCAGACCCTTCGGCAATAATCTCATGAACTAATCATTCAGTCTGCCTGAATTAAACTACTGCACCATTACATCTCATGTTATCCTAAATATGCTCTGTATGTGTTACCTGCAGATGAGCCTGCTGTGCTTGAGGTTTCTGAGGAGCCAGGTCCTATTTCAAAGACCTTCCATGATGCCCAAACACAGTGGTCAGACCCAGCAATGGAGGACCTCACTTACTCCAAAGGACCTGTCATCACGTGGTGTGACAACTACCCCACCCCCTGAGAGGTCTCTGTCTGTTGCAGCTGTTACAGTGAAAGATGATGCAGGCTGTCTGCTGTACAAAGGGATGACGGTTGTAGACCAAATCCTGTTGACACTGATGAAACGTAGACAGAATGTGTTATAGCTGATTCAACAAGAAGCTTCAAAAGGTCGTCTGGTCAGGTCAGTAAAATACTGACACTCAATAACTGAATCTTACTTTCACTATATGCCAATAAAACTATTATCTAGCAGCAACTGCTCCATCTGGAATACATTGTCACCAAGTGCTTGGTCATGGTGGGAATTGTTGGGTCTGTGTAAATAATATTACAGAGTACGGTCTAGACCTGAGATAACTTCTGTTATTGGCCGATGGCTGTGCTGTTCAGACTACACAACTTGCCGTCTTGTGACGGGAGTCTTGAAGCCGCGTTCACACTACTTGACTGATCGGTGACAGGGGGTCACGCACTACACAAGCTCACAACGACTCTGTCACCCGATGACTGGTCTCCAAACCACGTTTTGTCAAGAAAACAATGATGTTAAATGACGCGTACCAACACACGAAACAGCTGTTGTTTGTTATTATAAAGATAGCAATTATAAAGACAAAAAATCTGGGTGACAGAATGGATCAGCACACGCAGGTAGCAGGGATCGTCTGAGCTACAGAGAGCTGGAGGGGAGTAAAATGTGTTTTGCAGTGAAAAAGTAGCTGCCTGCTCTCATCTTCTTGTGATGTGGTTGATGGGCCTGGACCTGTGTGGTGTGGGCTGTGGTCTTTAAAGTTTATGTTTTTCACCTTCCTCAGCCCTACATTGGTTTTCACATCAGAACTTCCATTGCACATCAGTGTATGACATCCACATCTTGCCTTGCCTGACAGCACTCTCAACCTACATCGAAGGAAACAGCATTACTTTATTACCCAAGCAACCAAAGGCTGAAGCTTTTACATGGAATTACAAGGCTACATATTTTAAGCCTGATTTTACCCGACCAATTCTCAAATGATATTTTGATCTTGCAAGATTTGAAGTTGGGTGCCAGACTTTAGCTAACAGCATATTAGGCGGTGAAAAAATATTATACAGTACATTTATTAGTAATAATATTACAATAAAATCACACTTAACATGTCCTTTTTTGTCGTTACTTCACTGACCTTTCACAGAATTGCTGCTGCACCTACCCTACCCTGTTTCCTGGCCTGGTGTGGGAACACATTTTGACAAATAAACGCAGGTCTCCATTAAACGCCTGGTCTGGTTTTTATAGATGTTCTTTGGATGTAGAAAACCTGTTAAACCCCACGGGGTCGCTGTTTTAGCTGCCTAGATCGTTAATACAAATATTAATGTTTAAACGTATGATCAGTATGTCAGTATGGACATGCTACATATCGTTCCATCGGTTAGATTCTCCACAATTCAGTCGTTCAGTTCATTTAACAGAAACAACGAGGCAAAGTCTAATTCTTATAGATTTACCAGTGTAACCGGCGTGGTACAAGAGATGAAAAGAAAAAGAAAAGTGCCGACTCCCGTTAACTTTGAAGCGCTCCTTTAGTCTGAATGTGTCCGTTCCTTGATTATTTATATTCCTTTAGTCTGTAAGGGTCACCGATCAAAAGAATCAAAACAGCTCCAAGTTGTGAATCCTTTCAAGTCCATCGCTCTCTGTCTGCTAACTTCTGCCACACTTCTTACATACGTTGCTGCCAACAAAATAAAAGCACATAAGCCGTCTGTCAGAGCTAGATCAAATGAATGACATGTTTTTGATTATCGGATAATTCTGTTTGAAATAAATAAACTGTTTCATAGTAGCCTATTTCAGTTTTGTGCAAGAGGAATTAAAGGCCTGTCCCATATGGACACCTGTCAAAAATATAGGCAAGGTCAATTCAGTGATTTTAGCAAATAAAAGCCTGGGCTATTAATCAAAGTTTTACGGTAAACAGACAGGAGACATATGCATTTGTAAGGCTGTCTTTGCACATGCATTCAAACTGTGCTCAGAATTGACTTCAGACTGGAAACATAAAGAAAACAGCCACCAGGCACGGGGCATGTGTTTGGGATCATTCTGTGAGAGCGGCCATGGTTTGATTAGTCTCAGATTTCTCTCTCTCTCTCTTTCATTGTGTCTTTCATTTTCTTTCTGTCTCTCTCTCTGATCTCTCCATCGTGCTCTCCCATCCACACTTCTTTTCTTTTTTCATCCTGGAGTGAATGTTTCCAGCCACAGACTTGGATCCAGGCCTCGCATTAAACACACACACACACACACACACACAAAGGAGGAGAGAGCGAGAGAGAGAAAGTTTAGAAAGCTTTTTATGCCATATTCAGCGGAAAACCACTCTAAGCCCAAGGGATCCGCGTGCACCAGACATGAAAACTTGCACAAAAATAAAAGAAGAAAAAGCAGTTTGGAGGAAGAAATGAGGAAAAGAAGGAGGGCTCCAATGGGAACGGCTTTGGCTCGGCTCTCAAATTGCAGCCTCTCTCTGTTTTCTAAAAATCACCGAGTGCCACAGAGTTGGGGGACTACAGCTAGTCAAATATTGGTTTTGAATGATGTAAGGAACATGTCATTCTGGAGAGTCACAGCCAGCACTCAGCTCTGGAGACCCAGTCTGAGACTCAAACTGGTAATGTGTCTTCAGGCACAGAAACATAGCACGGTCTCCCACTGGCACTTGTCGATACAGAGAGCAGGAGGAAAGAAAATCCTGCATGTTGACTGTGGATCCCATAAGACAACTCATCTTACTCCTGCTGATCCCTTACTATCTGGGGCTGAGGGGAAAATATGGTTTTAAATGGGAAATCAGTGATATTTAAAGTTATTACGTCTGCAGGGGGTTGATTTAGTTCTTGATGATTGCCAGCGACTCGACAATTACTTGGCCAGCTGCTAAGATTTTTGCCTTTGAGAATTCACTTTCCAGTCAGTGTTGCTTCCACCCCCCACTGCAGTAAACACTCCCATCCCGAATGATGTTTTGATTTAAATATACATCCTCTGCTGCCAAGACTGTTACCTATTGAGGAGTAATTTCTTTATCAATTGTGTATGCTAGTTTACAGTTTATGGTATGCAGTAATATATATCATGGCAGATTGGCTGTTGGATTTGGGGAAGTGCAGAAAATATGACTTGTGCAGTCTCTTTTATGACCAGTAAAGGCTCATTTAAAGATAAAAAAGGAACTTTGTGTCCCTTGATCTACCTTTTCATAATCAGTCTAACAAGACACAAGGCAAGGCGAGGACATTCAGAGGGCTGCAGTGGTTCTAGGTTCGCTACATGTGTCCAATACCAATGCTTTCAGAAAAGTGACAAATCGTAGTCATTTGACGTTTGTGTGAGACGCTCTGGGGCGCCTCGTACTGAACGGAAGTGCTAGCGTTACCTAGTTACATTCGTGTTAAAGGTGTTGACAGCCCCCCGAAATGCCCTAACCATAACCATCAGAAATGTTAGTGCCTAAACTGAGTTTATGCATGTCGACCGGCAAACCCTACAGCTGTGCACACCTTACGGCTGATATGCCAGCAGGTAGGGATAACCTCCTTTGTGTTGCTGCGACGAAGCAAACGGTGGCGTTTGATACGGACGCAGAAGGGTACCTTTAATAATTACGCTGTCGCACTGAGATGAGAATGCGCTGTGCATTATTACTTACTTTGTGTGCCTGCCATGCAGAGTGGCCCTGATCTAGTTTTACTAGATCTATCATTATAGTATATTTAAGAATATGCATTTATTTTTTAATATTTATTTTTGTTTATTTATGTATTATTGTTTTTTACACACATAAACAAACACTTTTACTGTTTTATTTACTTTATTTTTAATATTTTTTATTTATTTATTTTTACTTTTATTTAATGAACTGTATGAAATGAATTGTTCTTTTGTAATTTATTTGTAGCTTTGGCAATATTGTTGTTTTACATTCATGCCAATAAAGCTGAATTGAACTGAATTGAGAGAGAGAGAGAGAGAGAAGCAGCCCAACATAATACTAGCACATCAACACAGGAAAGCAACAGTAAAGGTGAAAGTTGTACAGGCATCAATGAAAATGAAAATAATAATAATGATATGAGCGGGTGTCGAGCAGGAACTCTGCTTGTTATTTCAGCCGTCTGTAATTTGCACATCAATTGACATAAAAGCTCTGTAATCTATCGTCTAATCTATTTTTCCTCTTATTTATAGCACTGTGTATTCAAAAATGTAATTCCTACCTGATGCCTCATGGAACTGAACAGGAGCTCTAAACGGTCCTGGCTGGAGTGCTATATGCAGACACTGTGAGTGAAGCAGCTCTGGCATCATCAATTTTACCTGAAACAATGAAACATTTTGTAGGGAAAGGCAAAAACAGTCCCTACACTGATTTGAACCCAGGTTCCCTGTGTACTAAACATTCAACTTGACCGAAACAAACTAGGTGCCTAGTGCCAGGGTCTAATTCCTTTGGTCGAAATGGAGCTTATAAAGCCCCTGTGCCCTCATCTACTAGTTTACAATAGACTAGTGTTGTGACCAGGGGAACTCTACAGATTCATTTCTTCATTTGTGTTCTGAATCTGAGCCACTCAGTTTCCCACAATCCTCCAGACAACATAAACAAAGTCAGTAAGCTTCATCCTCTGGGGACCTTGAAAATATTTGCAGCATTTCATGACATTTCTTTCTGTTGGAGTGGCTTCAGATGGCTGCTCTTCTCTGCTTTTCTCTCAACAGCTTGATACTATTAGCCTCAAAGGCAGGCCATTCATCTTCATTTATGTCCTATGTCCTTTCAGTGTGTGTGTGCATGTGGGTTTTCAGCGATTGATACTTCAGTAGATTTCTAAAACATCCACAAAACACACACACACAATGGTATGACATAGTTTGGAGTGAAAAATAAACAGACTTCAACAAAACATTAGAATTCAAGTCTCACTTGAAGCCAAAAACCCACGCAAAGTACATTCAAAAACCCGGAGTCATCAGTTTAGTTCCCAAAAGAAAGAAGAAGAGAGCAGAGAATGTATACAAAACCCAAATTATAAAACACTCCACTTCCTCTACAGCAGAGGGTTTTTCCACAGTAACTTTCTTACCAAACACTCCAACATCAGAGCGATAATGAACAGGCTTTAGGAGGAGCCAATATGAAAATATGGAAATGTAGTTATGGTTCCCTGTAGTAGTTCTCTGGAGCTGTTGTTGCATTAGGGGGCCCGTTTTGTTTATCATCTGCATGTGCGTGAGGAGGCACATATATGCGCAATACTCCTTCCCGATATCACACCATTCCACTGATGGAGAGGTGGAGGTAGCACGCCAACATGTGCTGCAATGTTCCAACAAAGACAGTAAGAAGAAGACTGCTAGCGTAGAAAGAAACGTACAACTTCTATACATGTCAGAGGTCTCTGGAGGAACTAGGGGTTAAGTGTCTTCCTCAGGGACACATTGGTGGATGGGTCACCGTTGGGTCTCTCACACCACAGGCATGTGGCTTATCCATTGCCCAATTAACACCCCCGCTTAGGAAATGTTCATTATGAAGGAATTGCATTCAACACCACAGCTGCACCATGAGAGTTGGTGTAAAATGTTAGTTACATTGGATCCTTATATACCTGGCGTGCCTTTTCCTCTTCCTATACTAAAATCCACTCACACACTTACATGTTGTATGTGCATTCACACATGCACACCAGGAACCCATACACAGTGTGTAGCCTAAACTCCAGCTGTGCTCCACACCATTTTGACGAGGAAAGATAAAGTGGATCAGCCACTTTGGTTCCTAATCCCTTTAGCTTAATCTTCGCAGGTCTGCCCGCCATTTTGGTACATTGCCCTCCTCGCTCTTCCCCTCTCTTCATCTGTGCTGAAGTTTAATAAACTCTACTGTACCTTTTTAAAGAGCAGTTGCCCCTTGATGCCCAAAGTGCCCTTTTGTCAAGGCAAAATTTCATTTATTTATTGATTTATTTTTACTTTTGTGAAAGCCTGCCCAGTGTTAGTAAATTGAATGAATAATGACCTACATCTGTGACGAGCCCTCACGCTCAGACACCTTCGGTTATTCAGCAGCAGTCTCTGTGAGCATCTCCCTCTTATTTTCAGGCAGCAGTCAGCCTGGGCAGCAGCTGCAGCACTACAGCAGGTCAGTCACTGTGAGCCAATTCCAAACACTCAACGATCTTTACATCTTGTCACGGTCACATAATCAATTATTTATCAGTTAATATATCTCCTATGTATGTTTTAAATCACAGATCACCTCCAGTAGGATCAGCAGCAGCAACAACAGCAGCCCACAGTGTTTTAAAGCTAGAGCTGGGTAGTCCCTATAATCTCACAGGAGCCACGTTGATTTTGAATAATGATCAGGTCCTACAGAGTTTACTATAACAGCTTTATTATTCTGTAGAACAGAGAAGGAAAAGCCTTAAGGTATGGACAGCTTCAGTTTCTAATCCCAGGGTTTTTAATAGTTGCAAATATATAATAAATACAATATTTTTAAACTTTTAAAATTAAAATGGTATTTTCTGTTCTGTGTTTCTTTTTCAAAACTGCAGCACAGCATTTGCTGCTGTATAAATACAGAAGCATCCATATCTATTTCTATCCTTTTTATACTTTGAGCACCTGCCCCTCCAAAGGTCTCTGCACGGCCCTGTTGTGTTAATAAATGCTGGCTGTGATGGTCAGTGCTCAGATTTACCCTTAACTGTCCACCTTATTAATGTAAAATAGTGTTTATACATTTATAGGTGGGCAAACCTCTTTGACACTTCACATATGTATTAATTGTTATTTATAATTTCTGTAATATTAATAACTTTATTAATATTTCCAATACATCTTAGATCATTTGCTAATTACCAAACCTGCCCCTACCAGAGCCCAACAATACCTACATATGAATGTTATTGTATTACTGTTGTTTTTTTGTCTATATATATATTAGTTTTACATATTAGGGGAGTAGTAGCCTAAAACCTTTCAAAGATGCAAAACTGTGTGTTGGCAAGCTCTCCCATCTCTCAACAAGGAGCGGGTCACTGCACGCAGACTTATTGTACTGGGCAGCACTGAGTGTGAGTATGTGGAACTCTGTGTGTTTCTGGGAAAAAGCATGAAAGCTGAGCTGATTTTCCCTGATAAAAGTTTTTTAAAAAATTTTTAATCTGTTTTCATGTCTTTTATGTGTGTGGGTGTGCGTGTGTGTGTGTGTTTATTCACTGTTGTGGGCGATACTCTGTGATTCGTGGGTTGACTCCCCAGCCTGCATGTTTGTTCCAGTTTCTATTTTTGCCCGGGATGTGGGGAGGAAATGGGAGAAGGAATTTGTCCCTTGCACAGAGCATTTAAGGATATATTTTTGGAGCACAGTATTAGTAACTTTACTAGTAGCTTTATTTACGCGCTCCACAAATGTTCCTGTTTTATATTCTTAAGCAAATCTGGACCATAATAGAACAGGCGATAAATGAAGGAGCTTATAAGACCATAAGACCTAGACCAAAGGTCTAGCATGTGTTTACAAACACACATTATAAAACGTTGAACTGTTCATTTAAGTTTGAAATACATTCACTAGCGTATTACATTGACCTACTAAAATGCTGCAGTTCCCCTCAGCTGTATCTTTCCGCTCATTTTTTGTAGATGAAGTCACTGTACACTGCCTGCCAAGCACCAAAGAGTCACGGTTAGCCCGTGTTCACACTAACCATGTGCAGTCCGGTTGAACTGAACCCTGGAGGGGTTACCCCCTTGGTGCGGTTTGTTTGGGGTGGTGTAAATGCAGGACTCAAACTCTGGATCAAACAAAGTACTTCGGGGTGGTCCCAGCCCGCTGTCAAGTGAACTCTAAAGTGAAGTGAACACCAATCGAACCAATAACAGGGCTTACTATTGTATGTGCATTTTCTCTTCCTGTTTTGATGGATGGTGAGCTAATAGCGCTTTAGCCGGAGACAAACCTGGCGACCTTACGACGACGTGAGCTGCCTCCTGAGTATTTGGACTGAAGAGAATGTTTTTCACTGAGGTAACTAAAACATTCAGCGATAAACTTAAGTGGAATGGATCCAGCGAACTGTTGAGCAGTCTTGTGTGAATGTTAACAAACTGCGTCAGTACCGTAGTGTGTAAGTATTTGGAGGGGTTTGTTTTTTTTTTACCTGCCAACTGTATGACCAAAAATCAAAACCCATTTCCACTACATGGCTTTTGTTTACAATTTCTGGACCATTTGAGTTTTGCCTTTGTTAACGCAAACCAGACCAGCTAGAAACTGGACCTTTAGGTGTGAATCCGCCCTTAGCCGCTGAACATAGTGGAGCTTTAAGCAGCTAAAGAGCCAGATATTCTCCTCAGAAGCTGGTTGAGACCAGAGCTAAAAGAGAGTGAATATTGGATTTGCATTAATCAGGTGGACACAAACACGACTCCAGAAGAATGTTGATGTCGCTCTGTGTCTGCTGGGTGTGTGTGATCAGGCAATAGCTAATGTGTTAGCCATTTCAACTTTACATGTGACAAATTTGTCCACAAAAACGGACAATTGCAGCTTTAACTAAGTGTAACCATAGACATGAACCACATTGTGTTTTGGCTGCCAGGAGCAGATATTGTAGAAAAATAAATACTTTGACGGTGAATCAATAACTCCCCACAGTGCTGTTAAAAAATGCAAACCATGTTCCTACAAAAAAAAGTGAAGAATTTAGAATTTAAAACGACTCAAATTTATAATTTTAACATATCTTTGGGATAAAAAAAAACTCAACTCACACATTCATTTTCGGATTTTTTGTATTTCTCTGTATCATGCAGATAATCAACTGGGGTTGTTTTTTGTTTTAGTTAGTTATGCATGTGTTTATCTTTTTTATTCACTCCATTCATTTGTCGTGGTGTTTTTGCATTGCTATCCCCAGAGATCTCCTGTCAATCACAGTGTGTGGGCGGTTCTCTGATCCTTTTCTTTTCTGTCAGTGGCACTCTTTTCTGCATACCACAGGATTTTCATAATAAACAGCAACCATCAGAGATTTATAAGATTGATAAGAACTTGCAGTAGCAAAGTGAAATAAATATGAAACCATTTATTGAGAGTGAGTTAATCAATGTCTCTTTGTCCAATTCTTAATCATAAAAGCAAAACACCCCAGGCCACTACACAGCACTCTGTGTAGGATTCTGCCTACAAAGCAACATGAGGTCAGAGCCTCCAGCTAACTTCCCACTGCTGCACATACACTGGGGCAGTGTGTGGGGGGAGGTGTGGGGGGGGCAGTGAGGGAGTCAGTCTGCAACACCAGAGTGTGTGGAAGTGAAAGAAACAGCCGGTGGCTGAGGACAGCATGACAGATGCCCTTTTCACCGCCAAACGCAGGCAGTCTGCCAGAGGTCAAAGGTTAACCCGCCTGCAGTATCCAAGGGCAGGCAAGGGATTGGGCAGATACGATGATCTGGGGTCACAGGATTCAGCTTGTGGACAGTAAAAATATTGTGAGGAAGCATTAGTATGATTTGCCACAGTGCACTTACTACACACTCCAACATGCAAAGTATGCATGGGCACAAACACACACACACACAATTCCAGACCCACATGTACACATAGGTAAAAGCAACACTAAAGCCTCTGCATGAAAGATTTATTCATGAAGAGAACAACATTCAACCCTGAGGCCTCTCCTCACAGGAAATTGATCCTCTCTTCATCTGTGCATGTGTGTGTGCACACGCACGTGTGCATGTTGTTATGTGCATGAATGACTTGTTGTGAGATGCTGGCAGAGCATGCCTATGCAGACATACACAAAGACCTGGATGTTGGGAGGGGTAAGTAATGCATACTATTTTTAGAGGTCTGCCCCAATTTGTGCTCCACTCCTCTGAACCCAGAGTCAGAGCTAATCAGCGCTGCCTCCCCACAGCCACACAGTGAGCAACAAGACCCAGCCTGGTTGCTCCTATGTGGAGAAAATACCTCTCCACACCTTCCACAGCAAAACAAGCATTCACAACTTTTATAACTGTGATCTTGCCCAAGTCTCCCTTTTATTTGATGTCAGGGTTTATTAGTTTTTTATTTCTCTACATGGCACTTGTTGCTAAATGGATTTTAATGTAAAGCTCATTGAGTTCATTCTTATTGAAATTTACTAAATATATAAAACTGCCTTGCCTTACCTTGAAAAAAGGATTTTAAACTCTTTAATGTGTAATATTCTTGTCACAGTGGAAAGGCTTCAGTGGGTGTGTTTTAGCAGCATCTTACAGTCCATTTTGCAGGTGTGATGGAACACAACATTTCAACTTTAATAATTACCGCTTAATAATACACAGTCTGCATTTTAGTCACGTAACCATGAACCAGTGCCTTGTTAGGCTTCAAGTGATTTCAGCATGTCTGTTAAAGGCAATACTGACTTTAAATCCATCTGCTGATCAAGAGCTATCAATAAAGTGATCATCAGCAATCTATGTGTCAATGCATATAATTATACAAAATAATTTGCTAACCATGGTTTCATGTATGCACATCAGCATCAGTGCAGGGATTTTGCAGAAAGAAGATAAAACAGTAGCAAACAGTTCGTATGTTAGCAGCTCATCCTAAAACTAGCAACCACTCAGTAACTGCTCACCTGTAATATTACAGTATAGAAAACCTCTTTTTCATCTTGTTTTCACCAGTTTGTCATTATTCATGTTATATAACGTCTGTTTGCAACCTTGATTAAGAATGCTCATTATCACCTGTGAGCTCAATGTGACACCAGAAAGGATAAAGTGCAGCGTGACTTTTTGTCACCCTATGGGTCCATGACCAGTGACTGAGTTACCTGTCAGTACACCATGTTTCCAAGTCAGTCTGATATAAACCTTTAATTAAAATTCAACAGTGAAAGCTTGTCATGGACAATGTCAGTGGTCTGTTAGGATATTGCTCAAAGGACCCAAATGCTGGACTCAGTGCAGGCAGGTTGAAGAAATGAAAGCGAGTTTTAATAACAAAACTGATTCCAGCCAGCTCCAGTTTTAAAGTAAGTGGACCTTGAGTCAAGATTTTGTTTTCTCAAAAATGATTTAGCTTAAGGGGGAAACAAATCCATTTCCTTCCTTCCTTTTGTTTCACAGGGTCATCACTCTTACAGTAAATAAATTATAAGTGCATAAAATATACAGCTGGTTTGAGCCCTGCGTGGACCACTGCCGAAGGTGTCTGAGCAAGGCCCTGAACCTCAAACTGCTCCCCGGGTTCTGCAACAATGGCTGTCCACTGCTCCTAACAGGGTGGGTTAAATGTAGAGAACAAATTCGGCATGTGTTGTACTGTGTATAAAGTTGATTTTCGATTATGAACGTATGATATTGAGAGTCCTACTCAATACATTAAGTGCAACTGATAATATTGTATAATACTTTATGCTACGTGTGTGACAGAAGCCAGTTTCAAGTGTTACTTCTGGATTGGCTCCGACAATCTGAGGCTCCAAACTGCACAATCACAGTGCAAACAGCCATTGGTAGCAGTGTGTGTGTGTGTGTGTGTGGGGGGGGGGGATGGTTGGAGGAGAGATAGAGTCTGGCTTTAATCCACTTCATACAGAAATTCTAATATATCATTACGCTCCACTTGCTTTCTTTTTCATACACCATGACTGCAGTTAGGGTTATTGTGAAATATAGGACTACTCTGTTAGAAGCTGTGCACCTCTGATATGATGATATGTGTGTGAAATATTACATATTTGCTGAGGAAATGGCCTATATTAAACTGGTTTTGGAGAGACTCACACTGCGAGTGAGCAGAAAAATGTAAAGCCCTGTACAGTGGAAACACCTTTCAGTACCATGGAATACATCTCTGTTCATCTTTTTATTAAAAACTATTTATAAAGTTTTCTTTTGACTCTGTTATTGACAGTATCATTTTTGATTTTTAGTTATTGTTGGAATTATCGTGTTTGTAATACTTTGCATCTAAATGTACAGACATGTGACAAATTAAAACCTGAATAAATCAGCGCCGAAACATTCTGAATGCAAACGCTTCCACACAGAACACCAGGGCTCACTGAATGGTTTAACTAAATAAGTACATTTACTGATCAATTCAATTCAATCTTTATTGTCCCACCAGGGGAAATTTGATTTGAAAGGGTTAAAACAAACATGAGACATGAACAAAGATAAGAACAGTGGTTACCGTATACAATATATATTTGTTCGTCTAAAAGTCTGAAAGTACACAAAAAGTTGAAATGGTAGCCTCAACACTGTAGGATGCTTTTGAGCAGCAGCCCAGGCTCAGTGCAAATTTAGGGCATTTATTGCCATGGGTGCAAAGGAAAATTTGTATCTGTTAGTTTTTATTTTGAGGAATCTGTATCTTCACCCAGAGGAGAGAAGAACAAATTCCTCCAAAAGAGGGGGGTCAGAGCGGGCTGTGATAAACCGAGCCTTACGTATAACTTGTCTTTTATAGATGTCTGCCAAGGAAAGCTGATGTCCTGTGAGGTTTGGCTGTTGGTCAGACAAAACAAGCCGTTTGAAGGTGTCACTTTGGCTCTGAAGTAATTGTGACGGCATCTCTTACTATTTATGTTGAGTTTATAAACCGAACAATCATTCAATTAATCAAGAAAACAATAAGAAAATTTGTCCCTAATGAGAATAGTCATTAGTTGCAGCTCTTCTGTATCTAAAACAACATTTACAATAGCAACATTCTGCTTAAACACACATGAGTAATACTGATGTAATAATATAAAAGGGTGCATTTCCCTGAATTGGGTATTTTTCACTTTTAATACTTTCTGTACATTTTTGTCTACTTATACTTACATACTTTTGTTTAAACGGGGAGTAAGTGTTTCCGGAGAAATCCAGTATTTTCAGTGTGGTATGAGCACTTGTACTTGAGTAATAACATACTTCCTTTCCCACTGTTGATGAGTATGTAAATTATATCCTCTCAACCCGAGTGAACATCTGCGGTAGATTTTGGAGTGAAGCGTTGGACAGCGTTCTCCACCGCCATCACTGAAACACCAAATAAGGGAAATATATTTTGGTAGAATGCTGGTCATCCCTCCAGTAGAGTAAAGACCCTACTACCCTTTTAAAATGTTGATTTTCCATTTTATTTGCCAAGAATCTCTGTGTAGATACAGTGGACATGATAGTAGAAACACCTCTAAGTACAAGACAGAAACGTGTGTGTATTTTGAAGGGCTAGAAGAGCTGATAACTACCCAGACTTATACATTTCATGAGAACAAGCAGCAAATAATTCCTCATTCTGTGGTGGGTTGTGGTTAAATTGCTCCGTATTTGTATAGCGCCTTTCTGACCACTCAAAGCACTTTTACACTACATCTGTATTCAACATTCACTCACTGAGCCTAAGTGCTCAAGCAGAAACTAACATTCACAGACATTCAGAACAGCCGCCAGGAGCAATTTGGGGTTCAGCATCTTGCCCAAAAACACTTCAACATGCAGTCTGGAGAAAACGGGGATTGAACCACCGACCTCTCAATTAACGGGCAACACGCTCTACCTCCTGAGCCACAGCCTGGAGAATAGTGCTTACACATTAGCATTAAGGTTATCACAGACCAGTGTCCTAGGAATTGCTTTCAAATTTGCCAGTTGCACAGGTCACGATTTACACCCATCGCTAACATTCAGTGCCACTGCAGGAAGTAATGCGTGCTTTATATAGAGTGATGGAAAGTAAAATAGTGGGCTGGTGGATGGGACTGTAGCAAGTCAGACTTTAAATCAGTATCAGAGTTTGCATCCTGTCAAAGACCTACAATTAATGGGTTTTTTTGTGGTTATTTTTATCCCCAAATCTTAACCATGCCACAGTTGCTGCGTGCTAATATGGTAAAAAGCAACATTGGGAAAAACACTGGCTTTGGACATCCTCCAATATCCATGTTCTTATCTGACAGTCAACAAGGTTAGGTTATCAAGATATAAACTGAAGTCTAAAAGATATGATAAAAACCCTTCTTGCTCTCGGGTCAAAAGTGAATTGGTTCACAGGGGTTGAGGGGCATGAACCCCTGCTTTAGGCGGAAACTGATTTAACTATTTGCCCTATCATAGAGCAGGATGTGCAGTTCATCAGAAAGCCAGGCAGCAGCACTCAACACAAATACTAGAGTAATAATCCAAGCCAGAACTAGTATCTTTACAAGCTTCATACAAATTGAGCATTGTTTAAATGCCACAGAGTGCCTGTGCATCTTTGTGTATGCCTTTCAAATGGATACTTCCACTATCCTCAATACGCTTGAATGCTCATCATCTCAACATGGTTCCAGGAATATAATAGTGACTTTAGCCAAAAACCTTCGAAGGTTTAATCCCAGTGTTCCCTCAGGAATCCCAGACTTTGTTGCGTGAGCCTGACAGCTCTGTGAAGGTTTAGCTGTGCCCCACTGGAAAACTGGAAAATAGATGAGGACTCTCCCACAGCCTTTTTGAGCCCTTCATGAACACTTTCCTTAAGTCTGCACTCCTGCACATTTTGCCTCAGGGAATAACCCACAATTCATAGTGTTGCAATGTTAAAAATAGGGATGACAGAGGAAAAGAGCCAGCAAGAACAAGTTTACATGTACATATCTCATCACTAAGCACTGTGTGGAGTTGTTTGACTTATGATGGCATGATGATGGTTTCCAGATGTTTTCCTGCGATTGGATCCAACCAAATGTTCTATTTTGCTTATAAACTGAGAAAGAAAAACTGTCCAATTAAACTACATTAAAAAAACACAAGCAGAAATGCCACAGAAATGTCTCATCTCCAGGTGTCACATGTTCCGTCTCAGTTCTCATGTAGCATTCTGAACCCTTGCACCCTCTTGCAGTCACACACCCCACGGACCAAAGTCCTTAAAGGATCATTGCGGTTTCATACAACCTGGGTTGTTTTTGTAGTATTGACTAATACTTCCATAATTAATAATGTCATAATATTGACTAAAGGATTACTATTACAACTACAGCTGTATCAGTTATGATCAGTGTTGGCAAGTTACTCAGAAATTATAATTCTAAGTTAGATGTTACTTCAAAAAGAAATTATATTACTCTAATAAAATTACCCAATCAGAATAAAAGTGACGGACAACCTTCATAATGATACAAAAACAATCTAGGGTGGTGATGGAGCAGTGGGTAAGATGCATGCCTTCGGTGTGAGAGACCCAGGTTCAATACCCCACTGTGTCCCTGAGCAAGACATTTAACCCCTAGTTCCTCCAGAGGCTTGTGATCTGTACAGTATTTAACAAAATCAAAAACAGAGAAAGTCTCTTCTGACTTTTTAGCATATTCATAAAAGCAGCAAGGAGTATGTTTTTACAAAGCTTAGACTAATGTTTCTTAAATAAATATAAAAACCAAGTAAATCCCAACTGTTGAACTACTGTGGTAGTTCTGCACATTTATAAGAGCAGTTTTCAGTGTTCAAAAACATATAAAACGTTGCACCACACTCTCACTGGCAGTAGCGGCCAGAGTGTCTTTCTACGGGTTTCTCATTGCTGTATTGCTTTAGCAGATGCTTCAGTAAATTACATGTAGAATTGTTCACGGTTGAAAGCTTTTTGATGGTCACACAAACTTTACAGCGGACGACAAAAATCTTAGTAAGTTAGACTTTGACACATGGCAATACTTCCAGCTGTCATGAGGACGCCTCTTTCCCTCGTCCTCCAGTCTTCCTTTAGCTTCTTGGCTGAATGCTGACTTGAATAGCATAGTCCCGTGCCGGTAACTAATCCAAGTAACGCCGTAACGCAGCGTTACTTGGATTAGTTACTGTAATAATATTTCTGTTTGGCAGTAAAAAATTTATTTATTAATAAGTGATATCATTGAAAAACTCCATATAGCCCCTTTAAGGTAAGATGTCTGTCACTCTGTCAAAATAAATGACTTCAATGCTCTGAAGGTAACCCACATAGCCTAGCATTAAGTTGTAAATGTAATGTTGTTCCATTTATTCAAGGTACTATTACTGTTAAGTAGTTGCATTTTACAAAGTCAACTTTGCAGATTTACCTTTATCCAATATTTCTTTTCGCCTATGGTGTGTATTGATTCCCATTATTTTAAGATAGTTTGGTTGCATGATTATCCATTCAGCACATCCTGTTAAGGTTTCTCTATTGAGCATTAGCACATAGACCGACCACATGTTGTGTTTACACATTGAGAATTAAAACAGATCGTCACTGATCAAGCATTTGATTTTTTAGTAAATAGTAGTTTGGTTTCAACTAAGAAATTACAGCTCTCTGTAAGACGAATTCCTTAAAAAGTCCAGTTCTTATAAGGCAATCATTAGTTATTCCTCAGTACAATCCAAAACTAACATGAGCAATTACAAGGTCAGTTAAACCCTTGCTAGTATGCATATAATTATATTAACATTAACATTTTGATGGAAATCTTTGTTGTTCTGTCTGCCTTCACAAATTCATATTAGTCTAACCCCTGTTTGCATTCCTCAACTGCAGCTGCTTACATTAGTATCACGTTAGCATCAATGATTTATCACTCCTGATGTATGTGCTCATGTATTTACAACATGGATTTATTCCTCTGTGCATTCCCATGCACCTGTGGAGCAGATTTATGATATGCAAACTCCCACATATCACCACATGTGTCTTGCACGTTAACAGGATGAGGAATAGTCTGTCTCTTGGACAGTTGTTCATTTAAATACAAGAAGATTGTGCCTTTCTAAATTTGATTTAGGAAGCAGTCTAAACCCCGTCATTGTTTATGCAAAGTCAGCTGCTGTTCAATCTTTTCCCACCGATAACAGAGATGAGATCGCTGCTGTGGATCTGCAGTTTTCTGCCGACATCTGCATTATCTGAGGCTGGTGCACACACATGTGCCCACAGGCAAACGCACACACACACAATCTAATCTGATTGTTCTGGAAAACTAAATGTAAAATTGCAATCAGTGTAGTGCAATTATTAGCCATCCTGCAATTCAATCTGCACTCGTCTCTAGCTCCTCCACTGCTGAAAATCAGCACATTTACTACAGACAAGAAGAGGAACAAGTGGATGGAAGGAAAGACAAAGAAAGAAGTGAGTAAAGACAGAGAGAGAGAGAGAATAAGCTGAAAGAAAGAAAAAAATCAATTGCTGTCACATCCATCGCTGAAAATACAGCGGTAGAAAGACAGAAAGATAGCGCTGAGTATGAAATAGGCACAGAGACAGGGCTAAGGCAGAAAGAGAGGCAAGACAGAGGAGAAAGAAAAGTAGAGAGAACAAAAGCACAATGAAGAAATCAATTAGTGTCACATCTGTCGGAGGAACTCGAGCGGTGGAAAGAAGGAAAATGAGAAAGGTTGAGGAAGGGCATCACATCTGAAAACCCATATCTAAAATTCAGAAAGCTTCTTTCATGAACCTACTGAAATATTCAAATGGCAGTAGCCCACATCCATAGGCCTAATATGTTTGATATTTCCATGTAGAAATAAAAGCTGGGAAGTAAAATATTGATATCTGCTTCCTAATGACCTGCGGAGGATGTGGAAGAAAATTATGATGAATAGAAAGGGAAAATGAAATAAAGGACACAAAGTAAGAGACCTATTTCACTCAGGATGGACTTTGTAATACCCTCCATAGAACAAATGGCATACTGACATATACCACAGAAATTGTTAGCTATTTAAAGGAAGTCAAAGTTGACTTACTTAAGGTTTTAAGTTAAATAATGTTGCGTAGGTGACTTTGTTACCTTAGTTAATTAACTTGACTTGCTTAATGTAGCCTGCTTATTTTAACCCAAACCATGATCTTTTCCTAAACCTAACCAAGTAGTTTTGTTGCCTAGACATAACCAAATTGTGACCAATTCACAACGTTTACCACGTGTTACACATCATGTGACTTGCGTGACACGCTTACGGTAAGGCTCGTACATGTACAAGTTTCAGGAATGGTCATATATGTCATTGTACTTTCCAGCGGCCATATATGTCATTTTGAGACAACTGACAATCGACCTATTTTGTCGTTTAGGTATGAAGCCGTGTTGTTTGGTTTGATTGACGTGTGGCCATATCTCACATGGTTGGATATTTTTGGTGGAAATGTATTCTTGGAACTTTCTTTTGTAATTTCTTTCCTAAAGATTCAAAGACTTTGAAGGGGCTCAAAATTGTCAGTCAGAACAAGATAAGGGACCAATTTTTATAGTAGTACAATGACCAGCACATCGACCACTGTAAGCCGCGCTACAAAAGTTTGGTAATTTCCTGACTTTAAAATTCTCTTTGCTATCTGTGTAGCATTTCGGTGCAGCACATACAGTGCCAAGGTGAGGAGAGTTGGTCCATCCATACATTTATCTGCAACGCAACTTTGGTCGAGAGAAAGATATCAACAGTCCCCATGAAGCCCAGAGGGTAATTCCACATGATTTTAGTGACTCCCCAACATTTCCTTTATCTCCACCAACAGATTAAACTTGTCAGTACTTTGGTCCATTAAATCTAGTGTTCTGATTTCCATTAAATTTGCCTGAAATTCCATGAAATGAGCATGAACCCTTACATTTTGGTGATCCCTTAACCTTTCCTCCAGCACAATCTATTCAAATCCAGCCAGATTGCTATTAAATATACTGAGCTACCATTCATCCATCCATCCATCCATCCATCTTCCACCACTCAGCCTGGTCCTGCTGCTATTAAGACATTTAATTGCTCATACTGTCTTTCCTTTTCAGTCATTTTTCTTTTAATATGTTCTACTGCTGTCGTAAGTGCAATGACCCAATTTAGCTACAGGGATCATTAAAGTTTGATCCCATTTTTTATTATTTTATCTCTAAGTTCAGTCTAATAATGTGCACGCTGATTGAAATAATATGACAGAATCAGTTTTTCCATCTAAAAGGGATACACTGATCGCATCCGCCAGATGAGTGGTGGATATACGGGCAAATACTGATCTTATTAAGCATGTCAGGTATCAGCCTGACAGGACAGATCAACGTCATTATAAAATTGAGTGTCCATCAGTTAGAATAATTCACGCAATGTTGTATAAAAATCTTAACTGTGGTACCTATGACTTAAGCCTCTGCAACGTGTCTGGCAGGAGTTTTGTTGCATTATACAGTATGTCCCATCTCTCTACTCTCCACTATCAATAAAGGTATAAAGTGCCCGAAAAAGACAACACTGGAATTGAATCCAGAATTGGTATTAGTAGATACCCTGAGTTATCACAATTGGTAATGGAAGCAAAAGGTTTGGTTGGGGTGTCCCTAGCTCTTTACTAAGTGGATATTAAAATATACATTAACAGAAACAGAAACTAGGCATAGTTTGGCAAATGGCAAATACTTGCATATGATTCGTAAGACATACGGTTGCATTAAAGCAACATTATCTAAGATTAGTTTATTTGAGTGATTTGGTGCCCCTACAGTTTCAGAGTGTAACAAACTGAGCAGCACCATTAAACCTAGTGTGAATAACATAAAGCAACTACACAGGCACAGCGGTGAAGCTAAGCCTAGGCCCTATTCCATAGGAAAAGATTCCATAAATCATTCAAATAACACACTCGTGTTCAGAGAACAAAACTATCTGACACAACCTGACACAGCGAGGCAAACCGATCAATGGGAATCACAGCTGCCTATAGTGAGTGAGTGTTGGCTTGTCATTATAGGCAGCTGTGATTCCCATTATTCCCATATTTAAGAGATATAAGATATTTAAGCCCCGCGACCCTGTACGCAGGATAAGCGGTTGACGATGGATGGATGGATGAAGATATTCAAGTGGCTGTTTTCTGGTTGGAGGTATACCAATCGTCGTCGAACCCAACCAGGAAGTAGTGGATCCAATCCTCAGTGGACAACCTTAACATACTAACATAAAGTAGCCTACACAGATTCTCAAACAGAATACAGAAAAGGGAGACAGCTACTGACGGGCCGTAACAATGATCAACACCAGCACCTTGTCCGACCCTTTAAACACCCCTCATTAATATTAATACGTACTGACTGCATGAAGAAAAGGAGGCAAAATCTGACAGTAAAGCTATAAAAAGAAATATAACCCAGTGTGACACTGATGTTCTTTTTGGGGAGATTGAAGCAAGAAAAATGATGTTGTTTGGTGGGTAAAATACGCACACACATACGCAGTGCTTCTGCACCAGAGGAAAGGGAGCACAGGAGCTCCACCCCCTTAATGAGCCATCTGTAGGAAATTGCATCCCTCCTGGGTGAGGGGGACACATAAGAAAGACGCAGTTGATGACCCAGGTACTAATTTGGATTCCCTCGAACAGTCTACTCACTTAATGAGGCTGCTGATGAGTTAAAAGATAAATGACTTGTTTTAGTTGACATAAGCTGTACATTAAAGAGCTACCTAATAAAGAGTTATTAATATTAGAGTTACATTTTTTTAATAGCGTGTTTTTACAATTAGCACATCACATTGACACGCTGGCCCCAGGAGACTCTTGCTTGGTCACTTTCTTTTCCTCTTCCTCTTCTGTCTCTTCGCCTCTGCCATTAACTAACGTTATGTCCAAAGAGGCTGCTGAGCCCGGTTATGATGCCCGTTTTCCCAGCTCCGACTATTACTTGAAACTTGGGTGGCAAGCTAGCCAACAAAGGTAACTAGTAACTGATGTAAGAGCACTTACAGTAACGTTACTGATGTCCGAGTGTGTTTTCTAGTAAGTTTGCTAACATCAACTCAAGATTTCGAGCTAGCAGCTAAACCTCTGTCTGTGAAACCTCTGGCTTTTTTTGCTCGAGTCAACAACTTTGCTAATACAGCCGAACACCAAGCAAGCGCAATAACACAAAGACACAGCAAAGCAGCTAATAGTCCAACAACAAGAAGGCCAGCTCTGCATCTGTCCTTCATCCTTTCAACTGTTTTAGCTCACAATAACAAATAATCGATATCCATACTGAGCTAGCTTCTGCCAAAGAACTTTCATTGTATATTCTATACTACTCCTTGCTTATTCTTCTAGCTTGCTTTCTGAAAAGAGATTTCAGTGTTACACAGTGTCATAGCAAGCGCCCCAGGCCGGAGTGGGAATGACAGAGACGCCTTTCTCCCTATTAGATATCAGTGTACCATCAAAATGATTTTGAAGCTGTTATTTTAAGATAAAAATACAACATAATGTTGCTTTAAATAGGTTAGGTAGGACTCCCGGACAACTTTCCAAGAGCTGTGCTGTACATTATCATGATAGGCTAAATACTGTTTACAGAGGCTCTTCCACAATGATAAGAATAGAATTCCAGAGAAAACACAATATTTTAATATACTGATTCAATCCCTCAAAACCCATATAAGTCAATGTCATTATTACAGCACATTACTGTTCCATTAGGCTGAGCGACTGCTTGACCAGCCAAGTCTAATGGAAAAACACAGAGTGGTGACCACAGCCAGCGTTGGACGCTTCACTGCACCACCAATATTTTGATCAAATGATTCAATTACTCCTTCAACAGAGCAGTGAGCCAAAGAAAGCAGGCCGCCTTACTCTTTTGTCGGGTGTGTGTGCAAGTCTGTCTATATGTGCACGTGCACATGTGGGCCTAAAAGGGGACCTAATTGAAACCAGCTGTTCCACTGAGACAGTGCTGGAACGAGGCCAGAGTGCCACATTAGTCTGACATGGATAGAGCAAGAGACATGTGCAGAGAGAGAGAGAGAGAGAGAGTCAGTGTTTGATCTAAGAGGGATGGGGGGGATTGTTTCTCTCCAGTATTTGGTGACAATTTCATGTTTTTTGTACTCTGCACAAGTGTCAGAATTAGGAGCTAAGAAGCTTATGTGCAGTCATGGGTGCCTCCTCAAAAAAAGCTCAATCTTTTTTCTGTTATCAACACTTTGACCCAGATATCAGAGCGTTATAGGTGTTTTAGTCCTCCAAAAATTATTTTTGTCATATATATATATAATATTTCCAAAGTTCAGCAAGGTGCTGAAATCTAGAAACATGGCAACAGTGCTTCCTTGAAGTCCATGAAGGTTTAGGTAATATTTTATTGCTGCTGTGTAAAGAGAATACTGCAGGTAAAAAGCACATTATTTGTTTAAAGTGTTTGCAAACCACATGTAATTGCACTTGTGTATATAGCAGTACATTTAAATTACAAATGCGCAATACACTACTTTAGAATTCATTATTCAATTTTGCGTGTAACAATGCGATTAATCGCAATAAAATCATGCAATTAATTGCGATTAAAGATTTTAATTGTTGCCCAGCACTAGTCATAACTGACGCTTTCAGACACCGTGACAAAGCGTAAGTATTTTATGATAAAGGTACCCTTCAGCGTCTGTATGAAACGGCGAAAAAGCTGCATGCAGTTCACCAACAATGAAAAAAAAATAATCAGCTGTTCTTATCAAAGGAAACAATGACTGTTACCAACAAAAAACACTATATTCTAAGCAGACACATTTTTCATATATCACAACATAAATCACAAAGTAATATTTGTATTTCAAACAAATGGGAAACTTATTAGCAAATTTCAACAAAACTCCTTTCACCTTCATGCATCATGGGAATTCTGAGGAACGGATGTAGGCCATTATGTAGCCTATGGCCCAGGACTCACACAGGCTGTGTGTGCACGGCGTTTTAGTTCCGTCCTCAGACCGGCGTCAACTTCCACTGGAAACCTCTCTGCATTTTAGCAGCAGATACATTAATTTCATGTTCTTGTTTTTTGTGCTTTTTGTCCTTTAGTGCTTCTATACCATCTTCACAGCTCTCTGTGGCCCGCTTTCGTTCCGTCATCCCACAGGGAGCATTTCAGAATAAGAGAGTTTTGCCTGCCTGATTTTACTGACATGTTTAGATTTTGTTGATTTGGTGATATACTGCTTCTACTGTGATAAGGCTAATAAAATTGTTTATTTTTTTTGTCTGTTTTAACCGTGTTAATTGTTGACAATCGGGAGTGTGCACAGGGTATTTTGAAAATTGACCTGATTCTCTGCCGTTCATCTGACTTCTTGCCCAGTTCATCTGGTCTATGCTGCTGGAAGTCAAGCAGCACATTTGTTGAGTCTTCTCAACCTGAGAACCTTCCCAGAGAGCACAGATTATCTGCTAGCCTGACGCCTGAGCTACTGTTTCTACCTTATCAGTCCAACTGTCGTCTCCCTAACAAGGACAGTTACATGTGAGAAATAACTAGAGCTGGAAGGTCAGTGAACACTGGGTTCAGATAATGTCTCTAAGATAGACCTGTCTTACCTTTCCCCTTCACATCAACTAAGATACCTAAGAATATTCTTTAACATTATTAATGCAAAAAAAATGCACATGGAAATGTGGAAATAATTCTCGAAAATGAGAGAAAGGTAACAAGACACGTGTAGCTGTCTGTCTTCTCTCTTCTCCTCTAAATTTCTGTCTATCTCATCTTTCCGCTCCCCTTCTTATCGCCACATTCAACTTTCCATCCATTTGTATTGCTCTCAATTGTATTGTACAGCATAGATGTTGTTTTGCCTCTTTCGGTTCTCACTCTTAACGCCATTTATCTCTCCCCTCCCGATTCTCTTCCTTCTTCTCTTCCTCACTCAATCCCCTTACCTCTGTTTTTCTCTCCTCTCCTTTCACCTCCCTCCTACTTTCCCTCCCTACCCTTGCCCTCTTCTTCCTCCTCCTCTCTCGCTCATATTTCTTTTTACATCTCTCTCTTCTTCCTTTCTGTAGTGACAAGCCCTTTTTTGCCATTTTTCAGGCAGACAGCCTCTGATTCATGTGCCCATCATCCTGTCCGCCCGAGGGCCATCGGGCCAGGCACAAAAGACGCAAGCAGTCAAGCATCTCTTTCTCCTTTCTCTGCAGTCGTTTTCATTGCTCTCTTCCCTGACTAGTGTCTCTTTCTTCTCCTCTCATTTGCCTGTCATTCTGTCATGCCTCTACTGTAGGTCTTGCTCTGTGAGGTTTTCTCAGTGTTCTCTATACAGCCACCATTCATCGCTCACTTTGCTCATTTCTTCCTTTTATCTGTTTGCTTTTCTTTTCTTCTCATGGCCTTTGGCTCTCGTCTGGCTTCAGTCCTTTCTCCAATCTCTCCTCTTCTGCTCTGCACTGGTCACTCATCATGTTGCTTTCAGTGTGGGGCAGTCTGAGAGATTATTTACAGAACTGAATTCATTTGGATTCTCAGGTTTGCCTGAGGAGAATGATTGGGCCCACGTGAGAATCAGTTGATTGTTTAAAGAGTGAGATTCTGGCTTTGGAACAGGTTTTGAAATCTGGCAGTGAATCCAGCTTCAGTCTGCACACTGGACCACATCAACACTGGCTAGAATCTGCCTGAGGCCTCTGAAAACCCAGAGTAGAGGAGTTTGTTAAATACTTAAACACACCATCAATCTTACTTAAAACAGGGCTAAATGCATTACAACTGAGCAGATTCGGAATATGATTTAATGACAGTGATGACTGAGGAGACCAGGTCGGACTGGGTCTGTTCCATTATTGGTGTTGACAGTTGGCAGATAAAATCCTATAGTTTGAGATATGTTAAGATAATAATCCAAAGTCTTAGCCAGTTGTTTGAAGACAGATGGAGGTAATTCTGTGCTCCCCCCACCCCCACCCTTTTGGCCTTTTTAGCAAAAATTTCACTGCATACAAAAATTGCTTGTTGCTTTCTGTGGTAGAAGAACAACCAACAGCATTTGCAGTCTTGTCTTCGAGAATTTTTTTAAAACCTTTATTTATTTTGGGGAGCTTCACTGAGAGGAAGCCTCTCTTTTGCAGGAAGTCCCCTGATCTCATTCACACTGTTACACAGTTGCACCTGCAAGCTGCCCAGTACAACTGCAGCCTGATCTGCAGGCCACTTAGCAGCTCCACTGGAGCTGTTTGGGTTATGGGCCTTGCTCAAGGGCACCTCAGTGGTGGTGAATGAGGGAGGGAAAGCACTGCTTGATTTACTTTCCACACCCAGATTTTATCCAGCTGGTCCGGGAATTGAACCAGTCACAAGTTCGCTTCTCTAACCTTTAGGCCACCACTGCCCCAATGTGTTTTATAGTGTGTTTTCTAACATATTTACTCAATTGCTCCTCACTGATTATTTATACTTTGTATTACACTATAACTAACTAAAGCCTTGGCCGTATTGAATATTTTGTCATTTAAATATTGATTGTTCCATCCTCATTGGTTTCCTCCACTTAATTACCTGCTGCAGAAAAAATACAATGCCGTTTTTCCATTACCAGTACCAGCTCAACTCGGTTTGGATGTGCTCTGTTTTCCATTGCTGATAGTACCCAGAGATAGTAACCCTCAATGCAGCTGGTCGCCATAGCAATGCCACACAACTGTCAACGTAATTTTCAATGTGACACGCACACAGCTTTCTCTTTTTTAAGTTACGTTTGAGTTTTAAGTACGTTTCAACATTGCTCAGAATGTAAAGACAGATAAGCGGTATGAAAACCTTCCGGCTGTGTTTTCCTCTGCCGTTGTTGCTGCAGCGGTCTGTGTGACGGCGGGAGCAGAGGGCTCTGTGAGCGGGCGGCTGGCCGGCCTCACGCGCTCCTCCCGCGGGTTGGCGCAGGCTTCCCCCGCAGCCACTTGCGGAGCTCCTCAACTCCGAAAATATTCAAGCATTTTTGTTCCGCCATCACTTCTCGTAAAACTGTCAATATTGTAAATCTACACAGCTGATTTCACCTCAAAACTTATCAGAAGTGGATTTAGTGATAAAATTCCATACGAAAACTGTAACATATAAAACTTCCTGTTGCTGGCCTCTGTATGGTGCAGCAATGATGATGCAGTGAATAGTGAATATTCTCTCTGACCAATCAGCAGTCTGTCGTGTTTTCACGTTACATTTTAGTATCACTCAGCTGGCTTGGAACCTCGACAGAGGTGATACGAAAAAAAGTTGTTAGCAGGTACAGGTACAACATTTCCACAATGGAAAACCAAACAAAGGCGAGTCGATTCGAGCTGGTACTGTGCAGTGGAAAAGGGGTTTATAAGGCAACTAGTTGCTTTCATCATTTGTTGGTGTCTGTGTATCTTCGTGTCATGTTTGGAAGTTTGGACCGCATTTTAACCCAGTTTCATGCATCTTTAATTTGTGTCTGCTACCAGTCAGCAGGTTTGTGATCATAAAAAGTTTTGGACAAAATGAAATGTTGAATGATGGCACAAGGTGTAGATGAAAAGTCAGGGGATGACGGAAAGTTATCCCGGGGGGGAACATGAATGTCTGAACCAAATTTATTTTTTCGTTGTGAAGGATCACCTGTCTGAGAACCATGAATGTGTGCCAGCCCTTCTGGTAGATATTGAGATATTTGAGAAGTGAAGATGTGGAATCTGTGCTTGGTGTGATCATGAAACTCATTACTTTTGAGGACTACTGAGGACTGTGAATGTCTTCCAAAGATCACCCAAAGCCAATAGTTTAAACATTTCACACAAACCCAAACTGATGCTTGGTCATGATGGTTTTAGAGATAACGTAAGGGGATCGTCCAACTCAGTAGGATTCATCCTTTGGGTGCTAAGAATGTCAGTCCATTCAACATTTGTCAAGATATTTCAGTGTGGTCCAAAGTGGTAGATTTACACTGCTAGAGCAATGCATGGCAAAAAATCTATGAACACACCTTTTTACAGAATTAGCTGACTAATCTTGACAACTTCGGAATTATTATTAAACTAATTTTATTTCCTTTGTGTGTACGTCTTACAAGTAAGCAACCTGGGCACTTATTCAAACATGAGACTGACATGTGACCAGCCCATTTATGTAAAACAGAGTGGAGGAATACACTTTGTCTGCTACAGGCTGTCGCTGTCACTGTCTTTCATTCCACAGTTTATATTTATTCTTCTGTCTGTCTCTCTTTTTTTATTAACGCTATCCATCCCTGTGCATGCATACGGCCTGTCTCCTAAAATGCTCATGCTGTGTGTGTAATATGATGATGTTTCTCTTTGGTATTTATAAGTTGTTTTGGCAGCTGTCACTGGCAAGGTAGAGTGGTGGTTGGTGGTGCCTTCTTCCCTCTGTCTGTGTGTTTGTATGACAGTGTGTGTGTGTGTATGTATGACGGAGTGTGTGTGTGTGTATGTATGACAAAGAAAGATAGTGTATGTGTGTGTGTGTGTGTGTGTGTGTGTGTGTGTGTGTGCGTGTGTATGACAGAGTCTGTGTGTGTTTGTATGACTGTGTGTGTGTGTGTGTGTGTTTGTGCGCGCGCATGACAGAGAGTGTGTGTGTCATGTCATGTCATGTCGTGCGTTACAAGATAGAGAGCAGCCACAGTGAAGGACAAGCATTTCTCATCCATTTATGAGGCCCTCAGCATAAAAGCCAGCCAAGCATCTTAATGACCTATGACTCAACTCAGAGAATAATCTACCACATACACACACACACACGCACACACACACACCCACACACAGGGCTGAGTCACACACTGAGTTCACATGTAGCACAAACAGTAAGACACAAACCAGCCCTGCTCACAACAGAAAACATCACCATGACCTGGTGTGGTACTACAGCTACATGAAGAAACACATGTGATCCATATTTGCTATAGTAACCATTAGTACTTCAGTAGCCACTGAACAGATGTCGACAGTATGGACTTCAGTGGCTGTCTGAAGATGATTGTGAAAGTTGGTAGACCTGAACTGACAGTGCGGCTTCCTGCTGACTCCCTGCAAAAGCAAAATGGCATAACAATAACTACTCATATGGCTCTTCAAATTTTATTTGACTGAATGATCAAATTCTGATAATACAAAAAATAATCTTTGTGATGCTCAGAAAAATGCATTTCTAATTCTGGCCACTGCACACAAAGGCAGGGTAAGCAAGTTGGTCCTGAAACACTTTTTGTCATATTTGTTGAAACTTTATACACCAAAGCATATTAAAAAGTTAGGTGCTCTGAATAAGAGAGTATAAAAATCTGTCTGTAGTCCCCTCAGCGCTGCAGTAAACACAGCCACTCGTTTAATTCGGACCGAATGCAATGATTGGCTGGCTGACTGTCACTCTCCCTCGCTGCCATGGCTACCAGCCGTGCTGCTACAGGAGCTGCCCCCGTGCGCGCACCCGCTCAGCGCTCAGACCTGACGACGAGCGCAGCGGTCAGACCGGAGGTAACATCTGCGTGGCTTTTCGATAGTGACAACTGAGGAACACCGAGGGGCTGAAAAGTTACACCGTGGTGGCTTTATTTCTGCTGGACAGGTAATCTGGCTTTTATCATTTTGATGGTGGTTTGTTACTTTCATCGCTAGCAAACGTAGCTACCTACTTAGCATACAGCTAACGGTAGCTCCGAGTGCAGGCTGGAGTAGGAACCAGAGTAGAGACCATGAATTATATCTAGCTGTAGGTGAGCTGCTAATAGTAGGTAAGACAGTGCAGGTGTAGACTGCGCCGGTTCAGTTATTCACCATCTAGGTTTATTATACTATCTTTCCACCTTGTATCTAATCTGTTTGTGTAATTATCTTGTGTCCGCTGTCTCATCAGAGACCATAATGCTGTCACCGTGGAAGCTCTAACATGCAAAACAACGTGCATGTTTTGAGTCTAACAGGAAATTCACGTTCGTGTAGTGTAAGTGATGGAAATGGGAAAATATGTATCAGCCTGTTTTTAGCTTTGGCCAGTGTTACCGCAGCTGTTAGCACAGCTACCTGATGCTAACAGTTAGCTAGCCAGCTCGTTACTGATTAAACCTATCCAATAATAACATGCTAGCTTGATAGTGAGCACTAACAGCCGGGTTAGTTGTTTCTTTTCATAATGATAAAGTTAGATGTTTTCTTATCCCTGATGTGAGCCGCTGCTCTCCGCTCGTCACACTGTCCTCGTCCTCCTGCAGTGTCGGCAACGCGCGTTCACGTGTTTTGGGGGCGTGGCTTTGGAAGGAGCCCAGAAGGAAGGGGGTGGGAGTTTCTCTGTTGGATACTTTCAAAATCCAGCAGTTTCTGGCTAGTTTCTCAAACTTACCTACCCTGCCTTTAAATCGTCTCACCGCCCAGCACTGTTCCTGCAGGTTTGGTGTTTTTAAAACAGCATTATGTGACGAATCCTCTCACTCAATAGTTTGTTTGGGTGTAACAAATGTAAACAAACGCATCAGTTGTTCTTCTTTTCTTGTGTTACTTACAGTGGAACCGCTCAGCATGTCTGCTGCCCCCTGGAACTCTATTATTAAAACTTACTCGTCATTAGATCTAATAACCACAGGTGTCCGCGAGTTCCTAAAGGAATAGTTCAATAGTTTTGGAAAAATGCCTATTTGCCTTCTTGCTGAGAGTAAGATGTTCAGATTTATACCACTCTCATTTCCAGTAGCTGATTAGCTTAGTACAAAACTTGGAAAAAATGGGAAACAGCTAATCCAAACATAACAAAATCTGCAGCTCATGCTAACATGTTATACCTTGCATATCTAACCCTCAGATCCCCATGGTTGTTTTTTCAGAAAGCCCTCATACACTTCTGCACTGCTGGGCACACACTAGAGAATTTTCAAATCTTAACCGATATGAAAAAGGTGGGATTTAACAGACATAATGGCAGAGTAAAGGATTTTAAAATATTTTAATCTTAAGCACGCTCACACCAGATGGCTCCAGGGACTTGAAAAAGAGTAGAATACTGCGGAGGCTCCCAGATTTGAAATCGTAAACATCAAACATGTCTGATACAATTTGAAATTGCAGTGCCTTTGATCAAGTCTTTAAGATTATGCCTGTAAACCCCTCACACTACAGGATCATTTGGGCCAATAATCTATTACGATCAGCCTTGGCTCAGAAACGCCCCTGTGATTGTTGGGAGGAGCAAATCAGACCAAAAATCTGCTTAATTATCCTCTAGTGTGCAGCAAGCCTTGTATAACGCTGATTAAGACATACAGTGGGTACGGAAAGTATTCAGACCCCTTTAAATTTTTCACTCTTTGTTTCATTGCAGCCATTTTCCAAAAATCAAAAAAGTTCATT